>NC_071342.1:22296500-22655000 GCF_027744825.2 Synchiropus splendidus | reverse complement strand
TGGCGGCCTCTTTTCTTGGCCCCGGCTCAACTGACTGGCGTGGAGCCAGAGCCCGCCGAGTGACTTTGGGGGCGCCTGCCAGCGCGCGCGAGCCCATGCGGCGCAGTCGTAGCCCAGCCCCGTTCTCCCGTGCCAGAGTGGGTGGGGGCAGCGCGGATGGAGGGCAGCGCTGCTGTCGCCTCTGACCGGGAGCCCGCGAGAGAGAGCGCGCGCGGGGCGAGGGTGTTAATGCTTTCAGATCTGGTTAAGAGCAGGGTGACAGCTCTGTTACCTGCGAGGGGGGGAGGCACGCCGAAAAGGGCATCTGCTTCCCATCCAACACCTTCAACACACACCTCCGCAGTCTCGCAGCTACACACTGTTCAAAGTCACACGCTAACACAAACATACCATATGCTTCAATCTATTTACGACGAATAGCTAATGAGAAAAGAAACATGCTGTTTGTTAAAAGTGAAAATCCCTCTTCCAGGTAGGAATTTCAACTTCAGTGGGAGGTTCTTTGTCACTCTGACATCAGAACTTTGAATCCCGAATCAGAGAACAGATGGCAGGTGGCGGTAGGCTAACTCAGGCAATTTTTAGCTGAATCCAAAATGATACATGGTTTTCTTTTTTAAAAAAATATCGAATATCTGATAACTTTTTTAAGCACGTGATGAAACTACAATGTAAGTTCCTCTCTTTAGAATTGCGGCCAACATGAGGATGTACGCTGTCCATGAGGGGACACTGCTGCCCCAAACAGGTCAACACGCGTCACGTGTCAGTGTGGTGTGTCCCAATCCTCCTCACTGGCCGTTCACCACTTGAAATGATCCCTTCAAACCCAGGGAGCTCTGGAGCTGACTTGAAACCAGGTGGGAATATGAAGCGTGGAGAGATTTCCAATCTCAATGTTGGACAGGACAACAGGGACATGTTAGTAGCCAGGACCACTCTTCCCTGTGTTGACTTCCTCTGGTGTCACACGTCAGCGAGCCAAATGCTCATCAGTGTCCCACAACATGAACAATACAACATGGATGTTCAACAGTAGGTTTGGATTTCTTCTGAACAACCAACAGTGGGCTAGCATCCAGGCTAACATTAGCACCCTCGTACCTCTAACACATCTATCACCGCAACATAGGCTCCGCCCATTTCTTCTCCGCCGGTTCACCAAACCAAGTGAGATGACTTTTTTGGCTTCTTTCCATCTCGGTCCGTTTCATTTTCAATGGGCCCAAATTTTCCACAAATCCTGGAATTTCTTGGCAATACTGGCACCGGGGTCCGAGAAAAGTAATAGTACACCCTGCAAGAGGTTTCATTGGAGCTGTCATTTCCAAAACGTTGTCTCCAACACTGGATATGCAGGAAACAAAGCACAGCACGGCAGCCACTGACCCGCTGTCTTTACGCGTGACGTCATCAAGTGTTGTCCCAATACTTAGGGACGTCAGTCACTTCAACTGGTCGTCGGAGGGCGCTTCATAGTGGAGGGCGCTCAGGACCAAGTGCTAGTGTTGAGGGTGAGACATGGGACACAGCCCCAGTACTAGCTTTCCAGGTGACCAGAAGAGATTCTTGTAATCTTTGTTTGCGCTTCAGGGGGAACCAAATTGTGCGTCTAGAAGACAGGCCAGGTGGAACTCCATGGCTGTTCAGTGGACGTACAGGTATCAGGCTTCACAAAGACAACGGTCCTTCAGAGCTAGTGTTGGTGAGGCCAAACTGGCGGATGAATAAATGATGAAATGTGAAATGAATAAAAACATGACGGACTGTGGCGGTGACACCGCGTGACAGCTCCGGCGCGGGAATTAGAAGCCAAAGTGGTGCTGAGCTGGGTTATTGGGCTTGGCCTCCGTTTACGAGCCGTGAGATTGAGTTTGACACGTGGACGAACAGGTGCTTGTTTATTTTCCTTAATAACAGGAGAGCGCGGCCAACCTGCGAGCGCGCGCCTACGAGAGAGAGCGGCGGTGGGACGGGCTGGGAGGCAAGCGCCACCGCCACTCCGCCGCGTCGACGGCAGCCGTGCCTATCGCTCATCCAAGCCCACGACTCTCTCGGATAATGTCGGACACCTTCCGGCACTGTAGCGGCGCTTCAGCGGTCGCAGGTGTTGAAGAACCAGCAATAACAAGCGCTGAGTAATTACCAAAGCCATATCTATAACAGCCCTAAACCCCCAACGTGTGCTGAGAGTGTCCCTCCACCGCCGCCACCCGCCACTCGCGCAGCTAAATCACGGATCTGGGCTGCGGTCCAGGGCTCTGGCTGCTAGTGCCCGGTTTGCGGCGAGGAGGGAAATAAAGGCAGACGGGCCCCTGGGGAGGCGCTAATGTCTGCGTTAATTGTGAGTTATGGGGAAACATGGCGAAAGCTCAGGGGTCAGGCCTGTCAACAATCACACTTTTCAGGTGGAATGAAGCTGAATTCCTTCTGTTTATCTGCCATCACGGCGGACGACGGCGAGGAAATGAACGCTGATCCGTCTCCATCTCCCCGATGCTTCATTTCGCCTCGGCTCATCTCCATCCTCCTCAGCTGCCGATGTCACCCTCCTGGTTGGAGTGGACCGAATTTGACAATTACTTCTTTTATTTCGGCAGCGTTGGGAAATATACGCTTTTTCATCATACCTCGACTGGCGGCGTGATGGCGGGGTGTTATTAATTTAATGAGAAAAACCAAACTTCCCGGCACAAAGGTGGAGCGAGAGCAATAACGCATCTCATGATGGGCCATTCTTGAGTGAGTCAGAGCCACTGTCAACCTGCTGTCAGTGTTCCACCGCCTCATTTGCAGCTAGCTCAGACCGGATCACAGTGATGCCGTCGGACTCCAGTGTCGCTGTCGTTGGGAGGAAAGCAGAGTTCATTGGCCGTTCGTGCCTGGGAAAATAGACAATAGCAACTTTGTATATCCTCTTCCTTGAGGTGGTGCGACGGGGACTCGTCGTCTGTTCCTCCTCTCCTTTTTGAGTTTTGTTTCTTCTGTTCTTTCAGTGCCAACTTTTCCTCTTGTTGATGCTTCTCTGATGGCCAATTACGTTCATGTTGCAGAAGTATTTTTCTGACCATCAGTTTCCTCTGCCGACCCTGCACTTTGACACCGGTGCCACGATAGAGTCTTGCCATCAGAAACGGTTGTAGTGTGTGGCTCTGTTGAACCACATTGGTTCCTCTAGTTACAAACATTGGTTCAGACAAGGCTTGATACCTAAAATGTCTACTACAAGGTGTAGTTAATGACAAGTCTCCAGATCCTTTCACAAGATCACGTTCTTTCGTCTCCCTGTACACAAACAGCTACACCTCCAGTCATCACTGCAACAAGCTACTCAAGTTTGCGGGCGATACCACTCTGATCTGGATTGTCTTGCGAGGTAGAACAACCTGCAGCTCAGGGCTCAGAAGATAGTGGAGATGATCCTCCACCCACTGCCCCTCAGCAGAAGAACAGCTGCCAGTGTGCAGTTCATGCTTCAGCTGGGAGCCTGAAGATTGGTCTCATGGTGAAGAAGAAGGCCCAGAAACACTTCAGGAGATTCACCTCCCTCGACTGATGCAGGTTACTTTCGACACTGCCATTGTGAAGTCCACCGTCACCTCCGCCATCAGCGTACTGGACTCACCTCAACTGCAGCGGATCGTAACAGACTGCAGCGGACAGTAGAGCAGAGAAGGTGATGGGTTGCTCTCTTCCACCCGTCCAGGACCTGAAAGTCTCCAGGACACTGAGGTTTCTAATAGACCCCTCTCACTTGTCTGAACTGCTTCCTTCAGACAGGAGACTGAGTGAACCAGAGCGTCCCAGTCCAAAATCTTTTTGCCGTGTCATTTTTATACCGTCTCACTCTACTTAGGACCTTCACTTTATCTGACTGGTTTCACTTACTTTAGTCTAAAATGTTGTTAATGTTGGGGGTTGGATAAGAGACGATGGAGGACGTGCAACTGAGAGGAGGAGAGCATCTGAACTCCACACTGAAGTGGACTAATAACATGAATAATGGAATAATAGTGGGACAGAAGAAAGATGTTTATCAAACAGTCAAACCAGGAACATATGCTCTCAGTTGGAACCCAAAACACTTGCCGAGCCTGCTCAACCCAGATGCCGCTGCACGTAGAGATACAGTTCCTATCCTCAGATCCATCTTTGATGAACTCAGAGAAGTATGTTGGGAGCAGCTAGCGTCTCCACCAATGAGGGGTCAATGTCTCCAATCGTTTCTGTTGCCGCCTTGATGTCTCCGCGCGTGCGTGTGCGTGTGCGTGTGTGTGTGTGTGAGTCGGCGTAAAGGAGAGGCTGTTTGCTGTCTACATCTCCAGGTGTCCACTGACTCACCCGTTGATGTAAAGCCTTTTCAAATGCACCATTTGGTGTGGTTGCAGAGGAAACTGCAACTCTGTCATAACGTATACGGCGGCAGCAGACAATTAGCAGCAGAGAATCTATAACTTCCAGTCTAATGAAGCGGCGCAGACAGCACACAGCTGACCCCCCGACCTGCACATGAAACGCCACGCAGTCGGCGGAATGCCTACAAAGCAGCGTCCCTGCTTCTTTGAAGCGACGTGGAAAACCCACCATCTGGTGCGATGGTCGGCGTCTCACTCTGACAATCTCCAATTGTGGAGGGGCAGGAGGAGCCTCCTTCTGCTCCAGTCGAGACCAACGCTGAAACGTACGCTTCTGCAGTCCAGGTTTCTGCTTCAGGTTCTGTCTTCACGCCCTGCAGCACAGGTGAAGGTGGAGAAACGCCTGTGTGAGGCCTTTCACACTGACGCCCTGATGGACTCGGGGGCTCTCAAAACCCTTTCTATCAAACCAGTCTGATCATTTCAGTGCAACTACAGTGGACGTAAACTACAGAAGCTCACGGCCACCACGCCACTGCCATTATTACGTTCGTACAAGAAAAAAACACATTCGTATGAGATAATTCTCACGTTTGTATGAGAAAAAACATGTTCGTATGAGATAATTATTACGTTCATACAAGAAAAATACACATTAGTACAAAAAACTATCACGTTCGTACGAGAAAAAAACACGTTCGTATGAGGTAAGGTAACTTTATTGTCAAATATGCTACAGTACGAGACATATAGCATGGATGAAATATCTGTATGAGATAATTATTACGTTCGTACAAGAAAAAAACATGTTCGTATGAGATAATTATAATGTTCCTATGAGAAAAACACATGTTCGTATGAGATAATTATAATGTTCCTATGAGAAAAAAACATATTCGTATGAGATAATTATAATGTTCCTATGAGAAAAAAACATATTCGTATGAGATAATTATAATGTTCCTATGAGAAAAAAACATATTCGTATGAGATAATTGTCACGTTCGTACGAGAAAAAAACATGTTCGTATGAGATAATTATAATGTTTGTACGAGAAAAAAACATGTTCTTACAACATAATTATTACGTTCCGACGAGAAAAAAAATTTTGTATGAGATATTATGTTCGTACGAGAAAAAAACACGTTCGTACAAGAAAACTATCACGTTTATGCGAGAAAAAAACATGTTCGTATGAGATAATTATTACGTTCGTACAAGAAACAACACGTTTGTATGAGATAATTATTACATTCGTACAAGAAAAAAACACGTTCGTACAAGATAATTATTACATTCGTATGAGAAAAAAACATGTTCGTATGAGATAATTATTACATTTGTATGAGAAAAAAACATGTTCGTATGAGAAAATAGTGCGAGATAATTATTCCGTTCGTACGAGAAAAAAACACGCTGGGACGCGGGATGACCGGAGACCGCTGAGCTGATGCTGTCTGGGTAAAAACAGAATATATTTAGTTTAACTCTGATTTACGGAAACATAACAAACAAAGGTGAATATGGCTCAATTCAATTACAAAATAAAGACCGTTACTGAAGTGAATTGTGAATAGAAATCATGTGAATGGTTTATTCTTCCGGCTTCTTTTATTTTCACCGTGTTTTTAACCACCATCATTCACGGCTTCATTGACGGGTCAGTGCTGAGGTCGTGACCCCTGCCGTTCGTCGTGGCTCCACGTCTCGATGCCGTTCCGACGCGCCGTTTGATGGACTGTGTTCATATCCTTCTCATTTCGCCTGTTTCCGTCGCCCACAGAGTGCGATTGCGGCGAGAATGTCTGTGGCCCACCTCCAACTGACATCACCGGCAGGAATTAGCTGGGCAATAACCATCAACCCGACAAAGGAGCGGCTCCAACACAGCGCTTGGGCAGCCAACATGGCGGCGCGAGCCAGCGTGCCAGTCACGTGCGCCGGCGGTCACAGGTGAGTGTCATGTGTGATGATCATTATTGCCATACACCTGCTCCGCTCTCGCAATTAACTTTGCAGATGCAAATGAGCTTTATTGCATCACCGAGGCCGAGCCTCCTCCCCGGCAGACCAGAGCATGTTCGTCTGCTGGATCTCATTTAGGTAATGAGAGAGGGAGGGGGGGAGGAGGACTGTGGAGAAGAAGGCAGGTGAAGCACGCAGCAGAAGCCAGTGTGAGGGACTGGTATTTCACATCCATCGATCCATTCATGAGAGCAGCGATCAAGTCGAACCATCCGACTTCATTTTGTTAAAACCACGTGCTGTGTCAGCAACAAAAGCCTCAGACTCGGGTTTGAGTCACAGTGAAGGGTCTCAGACTGTTCCTGAAAACGTCTCTTATATAACCTTGAAAACAATGTCCTTTCACGTTTGTAACATTGTCTCATTTGTTTCAGTCCCAGAGTCTGAGAGACTCGGTGTTACGGGTGTCACTGTCGCAGTCCACACCAATGAACGGTCCAAAGAACCTCGCTCTGGAGTTTGAGCTAAACATCTTCCTAAAAAGGGCTGCATCAACACATTAAAAAAGTCGCTTTTTAAAAGTGTTAAAAACTAATTTTGCCATCGATTAGTCGTGTCGTACGATTGTTGCTCGGCAGTAAGTTCGGAATGGGGTTCAATGTGGAGCAGAGGCTGAGGAAAAACTGTCACAGAGACGTAGTCTGATTATTTAGATATTTTATTTTATTTTATTGACAGCAATTTTTTACCGGAGCACTTTCCTAGTTGGTGGGATCCCCACTGACCATGGCAGTAAAGTTGACTCTCATTCTGACTCTGCTTGTGAAACGTGGCAGCGTCGCTCCCTATAACAACAGAACAGTCTTCTTTGGGTGCATTGATCGTGTTCGGAACATCTACCTAGAGTCAGCAGCGACACTGAAAATCCTCCCCACCTTCAGAGCCAAACCCAAACAAACCCTGGATTCCCCCCTCAACTCTGTCAAGTCTCCATTTAACCCTTGCACTCTTAGTCCCTTGGTGGTCTCCAGCTCATGTTTGGTCCCAAACCTGCACTTACAATTGAGCATCTTTACTGCGCAACTTCAACTGTGATGTCAAACTTCGAATAGTCACATAAAAGCAATATTGATCAGGGGAGACGGAGGAACATACTATGGCAAAAAATGTGAGTAGATCAGGGATGAAAGTCAGAAAAACTAATGCAAGACAAATCTGATCTTCGGTTGATCCACAGATCGGTCCATCACACATCTCATTGCGTGACTTTGACTGACCGAACAGTGAAACCAGAGAGAGTTCTTGAACTACTGACGTCTGAGTACCGAGCCCAAAAACTAGTCCAGTCCGTATCCAGACCTGGACCTGGGTATGAGGTACGGTCCCCCACTCTTACACAGTCGATATCAAAAATACGAGCTCCAATAAAAGCTGTGTGTTCTGCAGCTGCTTCGTCACAGTGACGGAGACACAAAGGAAACAAGTCTGCTCCTGACGTGTCACATCGACAAGTTGTTTACTTCTCTGGCTGCTCTCAATCAGACAAACACCCTTTATAGACTCCAATCCAACTGCAGCTACGCCTTTTAAGCTTTCAGAAAGAATTGCTTAGGCTTTATTAAAGTGGTTTACTCACACCAGCTGATGACTCGGAGAGGAAGAGGAGAACATCACAGTCAAGTGTTCGGGCTAATATTACAGCGCTTTTACGCACGTCGAAAGCTGCCTCGCCCGCCAAGCCTACCAGAGGAATATCTAACATCCAACCGTTGTGGGGAAGTAAAGCTAAGAGACGGTTGCTGTCGCGCCCAAACGAAATGAGTTGGAATCTGACGCTCTGTTTGCATCCAGAGGTGCTCACCAATAGGCTGTATTTCAAAGTATACTATGGACATTAAGAAGTATATTTTCTTCATGTTGTCTTCAATCTATTACTATGACTTTAGTTTTTCTGAAAACTCTCATTCTCTGCATCGTAAATGAGGGGTAAGTGAAAGATTTTCCACTTTTCTATGATATAAAATTCCAATTTTTTTTGTAGGGAATAATCTTTTATTTTCATAAAATAATTTATGTCATTATACTTTATCAAATCTTATATCATTCCAATTTAGATCATTTCTTTTGAGACTCTTTTCCCCCTTTTGGGGCCTTATATGTTTTTCAATGACATTACTTTTGTTTTAAAAAAGGATTTTTTAAGATCGTAGATTCTTGTTTGACACATTTTAGTAGCAACTTGTTTGCGTTTTAAAACCTTTCATGTTCACTCTTGCCCACAGTAATTGCACCTAGGGGCCACTAGGGGCGCTCAACCACCCTCAGGGGAAGTGGTTGAGACGTGTTCAGACAGAATCATGAACACTGACAACAAAAGTCACAAAGTCACACACTAAAACACTTGTGGATTAGAGCTACGCCCAGAAACACTGGGGCGATTGGTGTGACTGACTAAACCAAAAAACCCAGCTCCGCTGCGAGCGCCTTTCATAAAAGTCATTGAGCCATTCGGGGGCGTCTCCTCCCACAAAACCCCTCACTTCTTGTGGCCGACCTCCGCTGGGTTTAATCTGAGGCGCTGCTGCGGTGACTGATTGACCAGCCAATGAGCTGTTTATTGGATGCAACGGAAACAAATTGCAGTTTGACGTGTTCCGCGAGTCGTCTAATGAGAGGCAGGATGGAGGCGCGAGCTTGCCTCTCCGCGCTCGGCATGGGCTCAACCCAAACACACTCTGGACCTCTGCCAGGCCAATCTTCCTGCACCACACACGCCAGTGTGTGTGTGTGTGTGTGTGTAATTACCGTCCTGCTCTTCAGCAGAGTTGATTTATACTTTGTCGCAGAATTTTCTCAGACCACATATCGGGATGTTCCTCCTGATGCGTGCCAGAGTGTGCACTGAGCTGTGTGTTCGGCAGTGTGTCAGTCTTTACGTGGTGTGTTTCAGTTGGGCGTGGCTTGGTTTCCTTACAGGAAATCGCCATGTTGTGATCGCAATTCCAACTGATCCCTGAGTTCTGCGATCTGCTACAGTTCTGACCTATCACCACGACTTTCCCGCAAATTCCACCAAACACTTTCAGTCCACCTCTCTAAAGTGTCATCACATTCACGCCCACCTTGTTGAGATGAAGTCATGAGTGACGCCAAAGGGTCGTGAGTCGGACATGATTTTTGAAATGTATAATAGACAGAACTAAAACGCAGAAGTCACTCGTGCAGTGCGCCGTCACCCGAACACTATCCAGGGCGGACGGAAACAAACATGGCTGACAGCGTGATCCATTTCTCGCCACTTCTGACACTCAACCGACCGCTGAACAACTCCTTTCCTGCTCAGACTCCGCCCTCATCCAAACCTCTGTCAGGCTCCGCCCTTGTGAGGAGCTCCGTAACAAAACAACTGACCGCACACAGCTCTCCAGTGAGAAGGCAACAGAATTCAGAGTAAAAATTAAAGTTACTTTCCCTAGTAACTAATCACATCGATAACTTACTTTTGAAAGAAGTAACTAGTTACTAAGTTACTGGTTGAATTTCCCCACTGTGGAACTAATAAATATGATCTAATCTAATTTTAAGTAACTTGCCCACCAGTGTTCACTGAACATGGTCATGAAAAACATGTACTTTTGTTAGCATCATTTTTTTAAATTTAGCATGTATTCAGAAAAAAATATCTTTTTTCAAATACAGTAAATGGAGCTTTGTGTGGACTAAAAACTTGTCTCACGAGCGAATTTGCAAAGGTCCTTATTTCCTGTCGTAAATGATTGCAACTTTCACCACAATTTCCACCTCTCTACGCAGCATGTGCGTCATCGCATTCGCGCCCACCTTGTTGAGATGAAGTCATGAGTGACGGCAAAGGGTCGTGAGTCGGACGTCAACTGCTCTGAATCATTTAATACATCTCCAAATGCTGATTTTTAAAATGTATAACTCCGGTCACACACACAAACATTCTCCACCTTTACCTCTCAGACTCCGCCCCCATCCAAACCTCACCTCATGAGGAGCTATGTAACAAAACAACTCACTAAACATGGCTCTCCTGTGAGTAAAAAAAAAGTTACTTTGCCTCGTAACTAATTACACCGACAGTCAAGACTAACTTACTTTTGAAAGAAGTAAGTAGTTACTAAGTTACCGTTGGACTAATATTATCTAGTCTAATTTAAAGTAACTTGACCAACAGTGTTCACTGAACGTGGTGATGGAAAATATGTACATTAGCTAGCATCATTTTAGCATCAATTTAGCATGAATATTTATTTATTTATTTTGTGTGAGTGTGTTCTGTGCACTTGAAAGAAATCATTGCTTTATTCAAATACAGTAAATGAAGCTTTTTGTTGGCTGAAAACTTACACTGTCTCACAAGCTAATTTGCAAAGGTCCTTATTTCCCGTCATAAATGACTGCAACTTTCACCACAATTTTTCCAAAAGTCTTCCACAAAACCAGGCAGGAGGGGCAGATACGTTGCTGGTGCTTGTTTCGGTCTTCAGTTTTTACACATGGTGTTGTGTGAGTATGTGCGTGTGTGCGTTTTGTGTTGCTGTAGGAATGACGTGGTTTTGGGAGAAGCTTTGCTTCTGCGTGTGTCTATGGATGTGCACTGACTTTGGGACGTGTGTGTGCTGGGCGTGAGCAGATGTGCAGTGCGTGCTCATGCTCCAGTGTGTGTGGGAGAGAGTTGGGCAGGAGCGACTCGGATGTGTGTCTATAGAGCCTGAGGTGCAGCGTTGTGGAGGTTTAACCTGAACTGGCTGAGCTTCCATCCTTCTCAGCTCACTGACAGTGTTCCGGCGCGCAGCCCTCCTCACCGCTGACCACGCGGAGGTGTTTAGCGGTGAGGATTTAGCATTCCGCCGGCGTGCATCCCCACCGCCGCACACTCATAAAAGCTCCGCCTGAGTCCATCAGCAAACAAGCCAGTGCTACGTGTTTCTCTGATTTATTAGCGCGGCCCTCCCTCCTTGTTTCTCTCTCTTAATCTGCCATTACTCTCCCCCTCACTCGCTCCCGCCGTCTCTGTCATTGTGCTCGTACGAGTGCAAACATGACGACTTGTCACATGATGCCCGCGATGACAAACTGCCTGTGATCTCACGTCTCGGCTCAGATCTTCCAGTTGATGAAGCTGGACGTGTTTCCCTTTGTCGCCACTAACAGGAGCTTAACTCGCAGATCAATATGGCTCCGTGAATTCTTTTCTCTCCGGCTGTTTTCTTCCTCGCACACTTTCTCATTAGCATGGCATCTTTATTAGCCGGGTCCGCGCCAGCGTGTGTGAAGGCTGCTGTCATTAATCTGCGGGCCCTCGGCTCGGATTACGCTCAGGTTCTTCCGCACTGCTGAACACTGCACCTCTGGTCCAACGCACCAGGCAACGGAGCGGCCGTCCAGATCTATGATTTACCTCCTGTAGCATGACAGCAGAGGCACGGCGGCCAGAGAGGGCGGGAGGATGGGACTCTTCAAGGTCACTCCTCGACCTTTGACAAGCCCTCAGCTCTTTCATTCTGCATTTGACATGCTGGTAACTTTGAAAAGCTGCGGCTGCATTCAGGATCTGTTCGTCAGAACGCTGTCACACATTCGAGGCGGAGGAGTGGAAACATGACTTCTGCAGTAACCAACTGGATCCAGGACCCACAGCAGCTCAGAGGAGGAGAGCAGAAACATCCAAACTGTCGCCACTCTGCTTCACTACCATCAGCACGCGACTAAAGCACATCATTTTGAGAACACTGAACTTTTACTCCACTGCATATTGTGGTATTTATCTGTACCTTTACTGCCATTCATTTATTGCTCCACGATGTTCTGTCACTTGAGGACCACATGAACCAGTAGATGTTATTACCAGATGAGAACTTCCCTGTCAGAAAACTATATATACTTGGGGTGTAAGAAATATAAAATAAAATCAAATATAAAGCAGAACAGAAATTGAAATTAAAGTTACTATATATATATATATATATATATATATATATATATATATAAATTTTTGTGAGTGTGTTTTTCATGTTTTTCTTCAGAGTTTCAAGCAGTCTCATGAGATACCTGCCATTGTCCATCGTCCATGCTGGAGCCCTCAGGCTTAGTGGATGAAATATCCAGAAGACCACAACATGAAATAAATCATGAAGATTTTTTAAAAATGTCCTTTCCATGTAATTTCCTCATTCATGCAAATGATTCTGCTGGACTCCAGAGATGACTCCCTTTTTCAGTGAGGTCAAATTTTATTGGCTTTTTAAACAAATGTATGAAACGTCTGATCAAAGTGACAGCATATTGCCATTATTAATGTTCATTTTGGTTCACTTTATTGTGTAGTTTCTGTGTCACTTCTCTTTCTGAACATTTTGCAAAGGTCTGCCAACGCTAACTTTTATCATAGATCAAGTTAATATCGCTCGGGTGACTGAGTTTGGGGACATTTTGCTGCATAGTTTTCATGTTGTTTGTTTGGCTTGTTGTTTTGTTTGATGTTGTTCACCATAAATGTTGGTAAAGTTAAGGTTTTATTGTAGTTTTTAACCTACTGCCTTGAGTGAACCTTGGCTGCTCCGGTCACATTTGGCTAGAACTGCCACTGCTGACCAGTCAAATGCAGAATGCAACTTTCTGGACTTTCCAGAAGTAGCAATTTTCAACATTAGTCCTGGATTATTACCGCAAGGTCACATGCACAGACTTTGCTGTCAAATTGTTGGTTCAAATTCAATGTCTCCATTTAGTGATTTAAAAAAAAAAATCTGTTCCATTTCCTGTTGTGTATTGTGTATCGTGGTCCTTGCATCTTTTTGGTTTGTGAGGCTACTGTTTTGTTACCCGTGTTCCACAGACATAGTTTGTTTAACCTCACCATAAATAAATAACTTATTATTTATGTCCAGGGAAAATCCAGGGAAACAGATAACGCAATGTTTTAGTGACGTCACATTTGAGCTTTAGCCTGGAAATATGGCAGACATGTCAGCTGACCATCATCATTGACCATCAGTGTGATCAATATCATGAAATAACCTGATACGTATCATGGAATAATGAGGCACATATCACAGAATAAAGTCATAAATATCATGAAATAACGTGATACGTACCATGAAATGACGTGGTACATATAAAAAAATTCATAAATATCATGAAATAATGTGATACGCACCATGAAATAACGTGGTACGTATCATGACATAACATGATACATAGCGTGAAATAACGTGGTACGTATCATGGAATAACATGATGAATGTGAAATAACGTGAAACATGAAATAATGAGGTACATATCACAGAATAACGTCATAAATATCATGAAATAACGTGATACGTACCATGAAATAACGCAGTACGTATCAAAAAAATTCATAAATATCATGAAATAATGTGATTTGTATCATGGAATAACATGATACGTATCATGAAATAACATGATGAATGTGAAATAACGTGAAACATGAAATAATGAGGTACATATCACGGAATAACGTGGTAAATATCACGAAATAACATGGTACGTATCGTGGAATAACGTGATAAATATCAGGAAATAGCATGGTACATATCATGAAATATCGTGGTACGTATCACGGAATAACATGATAAATGTGATATAACGTGATACGTATCATGAAATGCTGTGGTACATATCACAGAATAACGTGATACTGATCCACAAATATTTTCCCATTGCTGGCAGCTCTGAGCTTCCGTAGAAATGGACATACAGATAGGAAGAAGCACATTTTCTTACTCCAACACCAGGATCCAAACAATTCCTCAGAGACGAACCGGGGAGGTATGATGAAACAAAGCAGTCAACACACTTTGGTAACTCACCATCAGGCGCCAGCTACACATATGACTGACAGCCGACCGGCAGATCGGCGCTGCGTTCAAGGCCAAAAATACTAATACGTCTTATTAATGACAAACATAGAATTCATAATTCCATAATAACACGGTGAATTGCAGAGGCTTCGTTTCGTGTTCAGGGATTAGTGTCAGAATTATTTTCATGGATTCGATGAAAATGTGGCCGAAACACACACCAAATATACACACTCCCACACACTGAAGTACACAGCCGTCCACACGAACCCAAACACACCCTGAACATGGCCAGAACCTGCACAACACATAGTTCAATACCCTCACCAGCACACGCATGTTTGTGTCTCGGTCTCAGTGAGGACCTCGCATCCTGCTATAAACCTGAACTCACCTGAACCAGGACTCTGAACCTAACTCTGATGACCCAGTTATTTAGAAGTTTTGACGCTTAAAACCTTACGAGGACCAGCCAAAATGTCCTCACAAGATCACTGTCTCGTCCACACACGCGCACGCCCTCACACAAACGGCTGCAATAATACAGTATAATACTGATGTAACGCCGCCGTTTTGTGACTGTTGCCCTTTAGGTGATATGAGGAGTCAACAGAGCTTTCGGACGGATCTAATAAAAAGCTGCTTCATGTGACACACTCGCACACACTCCTGTGTAATCTGTAATAACTGTAATCATCTGGCAAACAGAGAAAAGGTCAAGAGTGTGAGGTGGGAAGAGAGAAGGAAGAGAGGAGCTGAACAAAGGTGAGGATGGCAGAGGTGCAGTACCGAGTGTCGCCGCTAGTCTCTGCTGTTGCACCAGAGATGACGCCTCTCGTCCTGTCAGCTCGGGACACACGGAGCGTTTCTCTCGTCTTTTGTTGTGAAAACATGCGTGGTCCCATCAAGCCGCCGCAACTTTGATGCGTGACGTGAACTCCAGTTTTAGAAACGTGTGCCGCTTCTTGACAGACTCGCGATCATGAGAGGAACCTTCATTCAGCTCCCTGTTAAGATGTTACATTTGACTTGATCTGAATAAGTCACTTATTTACATCAGATTTTCATGTGAAGATTAACCACATTTCCTCCACATTTACACCCCAGACCAATTAAAAATGTTTCATGCAGGACATGTAAAACAAAACCAAAACACAATAGTCAACTATAGATTATTTATTCACAGATTATTTACATTAATAAGATACTTTATAGAATAAATGACTGGTGCATTTTGACACTTCAGTTCTTATTTCATGGTTTTGCCATTGTTTTAGTGAGATGTCTATTTATTATAATTATTAATACTACTACCAATAATAATAATAATAATAAAATAAAAAATATGGATGAAACAGGCGAGAATACAGCAATTGAATGTATATTTCTTATTGGTGATGTTATTAGGACGTAAAAGATTGAAGTAATGGGAATGATTTTATGACTTCAGGATGAGGTTTAGCTTGTTGGAATTTGTATAAAAATCCCAAATGGCTTTACAATCTCAACAACGGTGATCATTATCATCGCCATCATATTAATCTCTCTGTGGGCGTCTGCAATAATCTATTTATGGTTTTATTGTAATTCCTCTTTTGATGGCTCCATACGTCTGTCAACGGTGGTTGAAATGGAAACGTCAGGTGGTCGTAATATTACGGCTAATTAAAGATGAATAAAATATTAGATGCAATTTCTTTTTATTGACAATGTATTTTTTTTTTTAATAAAACTTAAAATATTACCATTAAGTTATTAATGTCAGCGGGATAAGATGATGTAAGCTGAAACATCTTTTGTATGTCACATTAAGGATCTCGTGTTCTTGTAATATTTTAGCACAGAAACGTCACTGCTACACTGAAATATAATATTGGCAATTCATTATAGTGTTTTGGCTATTCACCCAAAGTGAGAATTGTCATGAACACATGTGTAATAAAGCGTGATCCCGACAGTGACACACCAAGGCTTGTCATGGGTCGCGAGGTCACGAAGGCCGCACTCACATCTTCCACACGTGCACGGTGGTTCGTCTCTCCAGTGAGCAGTCATCACCACTCAGGAACGGCTGGTTTCAATTCCACCCTCTGAGTCTGAGCCGAGTCTTTCTCCCTGTTTCAGGAGGAGCTGGATAATCTCCATGTTTACAGCTCTGCTCTTCTCCTGAGTCAATAGTCCTAAACGGAGAGGTGACACCGGCCGCCGCTCCCTCCCCCTCTCTCTTGTCTGTGTGCTCTTATTTCCCCGCGGAGCTGCAGATAAGTGGGTCACCGCAGATTAGCAGCACAGATCAACTCCTCCACTCTCCCAACACGTCGGATGACGCTCACGTCCCAACACCTGGGTGACGATGGTGGAGGACCGGATATTAGAGTCGCGCCGTCGGACCCGCGCATGCGTGAGGTGGACGCGAAGCTCCAAGTTAAAGTTCATGTTATGACTTGGTCATATACGTCAACTTGAGCTTTGACTTTGAGGTGTCGACTCATCCTCTCATCCATCCAACACGGCTGTTATTTGTCCATTAAACTGCTCTTTTCGTAAAACACATTAGCATTGGTCGCCATCTTTTACGTCACACGCTTAAACGCTGAAAATATCGCAACTACGGAGCCCTGGAAGTGACATGCATGACTTTATTTTTTTTTTGTCCCGAGCTAACAGTTATCTCGAGATAATTTGTATGTCGGGATAAAAAAAATAAAGTCATGCATGTCACTTCCAGGGCTCCGTACGCAACAGCAGAGGTGGGCAATTCTATTTCCCAAGGGGCCAGCCTCTATATTGTGACCGTTGAGAGGAGCCGCCAATCCCAAAGAAAGGAGGGCAAGAGAAAACTGAAAATACAAATCTAGAAAATTATGAAGTTAGCTTTAAAAATGCACATATCATGGAATAACGTGATAAATATCACGGAATAACGTGATACGTTTCATGAAATAATGAGGTGTATATCACAGAATAAGGTGATACATATCATGAAATAATGTGGTGCGTATCACGGAATAAAGTGATGAATATCATGAAATAATGTGGTACGTATCATGAAATAACATATGTTGAGAAGAAGAGAAAATTGAAAGTAAAAATCTAGAAAATTATGAAGTTACACTTTAAAAATGCACAGAAAGTGATAGTTTGTTGTGCTTTATTATAATTTAAGCCACATTCTATTTAAAGATTCTCAATGTGTCTCATACACTTCAAAATATACTTTCAATTATTTATAATTTTAGGGGACAAGAACTACTCCTAAAATAGTCAACGGAAAAGATGAACAATTAAAAAAAAAAACTAAACGAGAAAGTTATGTTTCAGTTGCATCACAATTAACAAAAAGCAATGCACAAGACAAAAATGTCAACAACAATGTCAGTTTTGTAGTTTGACTCCGACTCCCGGAGGGCCACTTAAATACAGTCAAAGGGCCACATTTGGCCCCCGAGCCGCACTTTGACCAGTTCTGCGCTACAGGGTGCACCATCCATCTGTCCACCAATATCTCTCCTCCTCTTGTGCTGCTTCCATTCAGCTTATGCTTCATCCCTCCGTCCATCCAACCACCTGTCTAACAATCGATGGATTTGTAGCGTCGCGTGGTCAAACCAAACATTCAAACAACCGGTCTCCTCATCCTCCATCTTCTTCCCTTCATACATCTGTCCCTCAAATGACAGTTCATCCACCCAACACTTCTTCCTTCCTTCCAGCCGTCTTTCTTCTCTCTCTCCGTCTCAGCCACCGATCCATCCACCCGTCCGACTGAACACCTCTGCGTCTAACTCATCTTCTCCCTTCCTTCATCTCCCTCCTCTTCTGTCCTGAGTCACTGCTTCAGCCCCACAGAGAACAGAACCTCACGTTAAAGGCAGAGTTCCGTCGCCTGACCTCCGGCGACTCTTGAGCCATGACACTTGGAAAGTAAACTTTGGTGACACCCTAAAGTATGGCGCAGCGCTGATTCACGGTGTGACCAAACAGCAGCCAGAGTTGAGACTAATGAAGTCTTTAATTTGGTTATAGTTTATTAATGTCAGAGACACTCTGCCATTAATCATATTCTAATGCCCCTGAGTGAGTGAGTGTGTGTGCGTGCGTGTGCGAGTGTAAAACAGCGCGCAGCTCTCCACCAGTGATAACATGGCATCCATTTGAAAGGGCCGTCATTATCGCGGTGGGTCGCCCCGCAGCCCCATCACACACCCCACCAACCGTTTTCATTCCAAACTCATTAATATGCAAACGTATTCAAATGAGATCGTAATTAAGCATCTACTGAGTGGGAACCCTTTTCATGATAATTTATGATAAACTCCGTGCCACCTTTGATTGAGATTGATTTCTGGCGCCGGCGAGTCGACCTGAATACAAAGCTCCACCTGAGAGACCTGGAGGGAGAAGCCGACTTTTCAAAGAGCAAAACTTATTTCATGGCTGATTGTGCCACAATCATCTTGGAGGAGCAACAAAGATTCATTTGAATAATGCCTTCCCACTGCGCTCGCCCGCAAAAACAACTTATCTGCTGTTGGCATCGCGCGTGTGTGTGAGAGGAGCGGAGCGGCGGCGCTCGCTCCCAAATCTGAGACTGATGCTTTATTTCGACATTAGCGGGTTCCATTCAGACTCACCTGTCAGACTCACCTGTCAGACGGAGGACCGGCCTCAACAAGAGCGGGAGAAGATCACATCCGGGCTGAGCCGCGCCAAGCAGGCGCACATGCAGGGGGCCTGACTCAAACACCTGGAGTCAGAGCCCAGGTCGCCACCTGAGTCCACAGTTGATCTGGAGTCATGTCTGGTTCAGAGTCCACAGTTGATCTGGAGTCATGTCTGGTTCAGAGTCCACGGTTGATCTGGAGTCACGTCTGATTCAGAGTCCACAGTTGATCTGGAGTCACGTCTGATTCAGAGTCCACAGCTGATCTGGAGTCACGTCTGATTCTGAGTCCACAGCTGATCTGGAGTCACGTCTGATTCAGAGTCCACAGCTGATCTGGAGTCACGTCTGATTCAGAGTCCACAGTTGATCTGGAGTCACGTCTGATTCAGAGTCCACAGTTGATCTGGAGTCACGTCTGATTCAGAGTCCACAGTTGATCTGGAGTCACGTCTGATTCAGAGTCCACAGCTGATCTGGAGTCACGTCTGATTCTGAGTCCACAGCTGATCTGGAGTCACGTCTGATTCTGAGTCCACAGCTGATCTGGAGTCACGTCTGATTCAGAGTCCACAGCTGATCTGGAGTCACGTCTGATTCTGAGTCCACAGTTGATCTGGAGTCACGTCTGATTCTGAGTCCACAGCTGATCTGGAGTCACGTCTGATTCTGAGTCCACAGCTGATCTGGAGTCACGTCTGATTCAGAGTCCACAGATGATCTGGAGTCACGTCTGATTCAGAGTCCACAGTTGATCTGGAGTCACGTCTGATTCAGAGTCCACAGTTGATCTGGAGTCACGTCTGATTCTGAGTCCACAGCTGATCTGGAGTCACGTCTGATTCAGAGTCCACAGCTGATCTGGAGTCACGTCTGATTCAGAGTCCACAGCTGATCTGGAGTCACGTCTGATTCAGAGTCCACAGCTGATCTGGAGTCACGTCTGATTCAGAGTCCACAGTTGATCTGGAGTCACGTCTGATTCAGAGTCCACAGTTGATCTGGAGTCACGTCTGATTCAGAGTCCACAGTTGATCTGGAGTCACGTCTGATTCAGAGTCCACAGCTGATCTGGAGTCACGTCTGATTCTGAGTCCACAGCTGATCTGGAGTCACGTCTGATTCTGAGTCCACAGCTGATCTGGAGTCACGTCTGATTCAGAGTCCACAGCTGATCTGGAGTCACGTCTGATTCTGAGTCCACAGTTGATCTGGAGTCACGTCTGATTCTGAGTCCACAGCTGATCTGGAGTCACGTCTGATTCTGAGTCCACAGCTGATCTGGAGTCACGTCTGATTCAGAGTCCACAGATGATCTGGAGTCACGTCTGATTCAGAGTCCACAGTTGATCTGGAGTCACGTCTGATTCAGAGTCCACAGTTGATCTGGAGTCACGTCTGATTCAGAGTCCACAGCTGATCTGGAGTCACGTCTGATTCTGAGTCCACAGCTGATCTGGAGTCACGTCTGATTCAGAGTCCACAGCTGATCTGGAGTCACGTCTGATTCAGAGTCCACAGCTGATCTGGAGTCACGTCTGATTCAGAGTCCACAGTTGATCTGGAGTCACGTCTGATTCAGAGTCCACAGCTGATCTGGAGTCACGTCTGATTCAGAGTCCACGGTTGATCTGGAGTCATGTCTGATTCAGAGTCCACAGTTGATCTGGAGTCATGTCTGATTCAGAGTCCATACTTGATCTGGAGTCACGTCTGATTCAGAGTCCACGGTTGATCTGGAGTCATGTCTGATTCAGAGTCTTTCTCACGCATGCGCTCCTCACACAGCATCCCTCCATCTGTTGTTTCGTGGTGTCACCTGTGGTGCACTGAAAAAAGCACATTTATTTGCACCTTTCTTCCTTTAACCAGTGGATCAGAACTGACCTGTCAAAAGTTCTTCTTCTGTGTGAACATTTTCCCAACAATTGCACGTCTTCAGCCGCTGGAGGCTCCGTTTGTGTGTTTCACCTCTCCATCCAGGTTCAGTCAGGTTCCTGCGGTGACCTCCAGCCAGTGAGTTCAGTAGCCGTCCAGGCCATTATCAGAGCCGTCTGCAGAAGAGCGAAGCAGCAACATCAAACGTTTCAACTCAAGCAAATGATGGTTGTGTAATTGCCGCGCAGATCCCAGCGCTGCTCAGGAGGAGCCCCAGGTGAGAGAGAGTCCAAACACACACACAAACACAAATTGGACAGAAAGCGTCTTTTGTATTTACAAGTGCATTGTTTATTGGGGTCAGCGATGATGGAGGGAGGGACTTGGGATGAAACAAAAGAAGCAGCAAAGCGATGCTTGTTTGGGAGTTTGAAGTGAATCAATAGAATCTTCTGTGCCAGGCGTCTGGCTTTGTTCTCGCCTGGTCTGTTTCCAAAGGCGAGTTGACGTCGGACGGCGGAGAAGGTGAAGAGTCGGTGAGTGCAGTGAGCAGGTTCCTGTGGTGTGTGAAGCAGCTTCAGGCGGTGCTGGACTCCGTGGAGCCTCCAGTTGAACCTGCCCAATTGGGTTGTTTGAAGGAAAACAAAGTGCAGCAAATGTAGTTGTTTGTTTCTCTTTGTGCTTTGCTTTGTCCTAATTTATCATCGGAGGTGGAGACGGAAGGAACCGGAGTTCTTTCCTCTCACACTTTAAATACGACTGGACATTCAGTGGAATGAGAACCTACACACGTCTTTGTCTTGGGAACAGTTGGTGTCAGTCTTCAGACAGATTGGGGAAAAACTGTCCTGGATTGGTTGCAACAAAAACCTGCGCCCTCTGTGGCCCTGAAGGGATACACCATCAGCGAAGCCTGTTAGGGAGCTCTGCATGTCCTCATAGAGCTGGAGTTACATACTGGTGACCATTTCCCTTTCATTAGACTTGACTTGACTCGACTCAACTCGGCTGGACTTGGCTAGATTTGTTTAGGCTAGACTAGACTAGACTAGACTAGACTAGACTAGACTTGACTCGACTAGACTCGACTCGACTCGATTGGACGAGATTCGACTAGACTAGATTAGACTGGATTAGATTCGACTAGACTAGATTACACTGGATTATATTAGACTAGATTATACTACATGAGAATAGACGAGATTCGACTAGATTAGACTCGACTCGACGAGATTCGATGGCCCTTATTCGTCCCACAGTGGGGAAATTCAACATGTCACAGCAGCCAATGACAACAAAGACACTGCACATATCAAAGACATTAAAGATACAGGACAAACATCAAAGACGTCCACAAAGCATTGTCAAAAAATAAAAAAGTGAAGTCACAAACTGTCAAACAGCACAAGACAAATGACCACCCATAATAAATCAACAAATATCAACAACAAAATACATGAAATATATAGTAAGATAGTAAGATAATGATAAATTATATTATCAATAACAACCTGTTTAAATAGTGAGATAATAAATAAAGAAATGATGGATGAATCGGACAATGTACAGTCAGTCCCTGCAGAGTTTACTGTAGTACAACCTGACAGCAGTGGGCAGGAAGGGGCGTCAAGGGTGGATCAGCCGGCCACTGAAGGAGGTCCTGCAGCGGGGTGAGACAGCTGGGCCACACTCCTCCTGTCTCCATGTCAGAATTCATGTCCGCAAAGAGAGTTTTTGTAAGATGAAAGAGATGGCCAAAGCGAACGCGACAGTGATCTCACAACGGTGGGACCCTGTGGCTGGACCTCACTAGTGCCGTCAGTCACCGCTCAGCACTTGTAGAAACAAAGGCAATTACAGTTCAACAGAGAAGTGTGTCTCCAATTTCCCACCACGACTGCTTCATCTTGTTACGTGAGGACTAAATAATGTTTGGGTTTTTTATTTCCATTTCCATTCCGCCCCAGGCAGGGAGGCCATTAAGGCGTAATCTGAATCCTGGTCAGCGCTGCTCCCTGATGCAGAAAACAGAGTTTTATTAGTGCGGAATCATATGCAGCGTTGAGACGCTGGAATCAACTGGTCCAGTAATGAGGAAACAGGGTCTCATTACTGCCCATTAGATTTGTTTCACTTTCATCTGCAACACGCAGAGGAAGTCCTGACGGGGAGCATTGACACCACCACTGAGAAGGTGGACCAGGGGAGACGGGAGGAAAGGGAAACATCAAGTCACCACCTTCACGCCAAGCAACGCAAGTGCAATGTTTAAGGTGAAACAGGTGAGAAGCTGTCAGGCGTCAGACATGACCTGAACTTGGGACATGTGAGACCAAGACAAGAGACGAGGCAGGAGAAGATCAGTACAAATATCATCAAGAGTCCACAAAATATCCGCGAGATGGCGGACTCTGGCTTTCACTGCAGCTACAGAGGTGAAAAAACAAAATGCGAGACAAGGCTGGCGGGAAATATCAAAACATGATAAGTGTTATACGAGTATTGATGCCTTTTTAAATCAATGAATCCTGTGTTTTTTTCTGCTCAAGATTTTCCTTCCCTGGTAATATTCCCCTCAGCAGAAATGATGCTGAGCTCAGCATCTTTCCGTGTCATGGAAGATTGTGTGATCTGACTGGGGTCGCCATGTGTTGGCTCGGATGGCACTTTCAGGAAGTTCAATGACTGTGTTCTCTGTGACAAGACTGGGGTCGCCAGCCAGATGTGGCTCGTTCCACGAGGGAGTCTGGCTCTTTGATCGGAGGTTGAAATATTAAGCATAGATTTCCTGACCTCAGTCCAATGTATTCATTCTATTCAGCTACAATACTAATATGTCAAGTGACACAGCATGTGAGGTGGAAGTAACAGTGACTTCCCATGATGCTCTGCAGGACCGTTCATCCTAGATAGATAGACAGATAGATAGATAGATAGATAGATAGATAGATAGATAGATAAACAGACAGACAGACGCATGAACGGATGGATGGACAGACAGATAGATAGATAGACAGACAGATAGATAGATAGATAGATAGATAGATAGATAGATAGATAAACAGACAGACAGACGCATGAACGGATGGATGGACAGACAGATAGATAGATAGACAGACAGATAGATAGATAGATAGATAGACAGACAGACAGATAGATAGATAGACAGACAGACAGACGGATGAACGGATGGACAGACAGACAGACAGACAGATGAATGGACGGACGGACAGACAGACAGACAGACAGACAGACAGACAGATGAATGGACGGACGGACAGACAGACAGACAGACGGATGAACGGATGGACAGACAGACAGACAGATGAATGGACGGACGGACAGACAGACAGACAGATAGATAGATAAACAGATAGATAGATAGACAGACAGACAGATAGATAGATAGAGGGATTAGAGACAGACAGACAGACAGATGAATGGACGGACGGACAGACAGACAGACAGATAGATAGATAGACAGACAGACGGATGAACGGATGGATGGACAGACAGACAGATAGATAGATAGATAGGTAGACAGACAGACAGACAGACGGATGAATGGATGGACAGACAGACAGACAGACAGATAGACAGACAGACAGATAGATAGACAGATAGATAGATAGATAGAGGGATTAGAGACAGACAGACAGACAGACAGATAGATAGACAGATAGAGGGATTAGAGACAGACAGACAGACAGACAGATAGATAGATAGATAGATAGACAGATAGATAGATAGATAGATTAGAGACAGACAGACAGACTTCATTCCGTGTCACATCATTGAAGAATGACTAGTAAAAGAGCTTATTATTGAGTCTGGGTGAAAGCGAGTGAAGAAAGTGACGGACAGCTGCACATTAGCCGAGTCATTATCAGCCTCCCACCATATGGACAGAGGCTGGAGGCGGGTCAGAACCCTGGCCCGACCCGCTTCACCCCCACTTCTCTAATTAGGACGATTAAGCCATCTCCATCACAAGGGCCAGTTACACAAAATGGTGTCACGCCCTCCTTGAGATTGGTGTCGCAGAGTCCAGTCGATGAGAGGAAAAATAGAGGCGACACAGAGCAATTACCCGGGTGAGAGGTGGAGGGCGACGACAGCGAGGGGACGAGAGACGAGGGAGGTGAGGTTGGAGCCCGAGTCACGGCGAGAGCAAGCTGAGGCAGGGAAGTTAACGCAGGTGACTTCTGGATGGATGGGCTGAGCAGCTGCGTCCTGCTGGACAAGGACACCAACCTGACTCTGGCGATTAACCTCCAGTGAGCAGTCTTTTTCAGCGCAGTGGAGAGTTCAGCGGATTCCCTTCTGCTGGAGCAGTGCAAGGATCCTCCATCATGGAGGAGAGGGCAGGGGAAAGGTGGCGGCGTGATGTGTTCGGAGGGAGTTGTCCGTTGCATGAGCTCGATTCGATCCCGCAGGGATTTCGCCATTGAGACGAATCTTCTCTCAAATGAGTAGAGCGTTTGCTGCTGCCAACAAGAATGTGAGACAACTTTATCAAATGATACACATGAAACTCCACTCACTGGAGTCGACACCACAATAGCATCTCAGATATTTTACACTTCTTTCACCTCTGACTTCCTTTCCTTCTCCATCGTCTGTCTCTGTTTTCTTCACATCACTTGCTCATGTGTTCACACTGCGCAACATCACTCAAACCTGCGACCAATCAGAGAGAAGCACAATACTTCCAACTGCTGCCGAGACAAGTGTTCATGTAATTCAGCATGATGTGAGCATCACAACAGGAGGATGTAAATATCACAGCAGTAACACGGACACACTGCTTCATTTCTCATTATCCTCTCAAGGGCCTGATAGACATGGTCAGGGGCCACGTGAGCGTTGTCAGACGATGCTGAGACTGCGCTGACCTACATCCATGACGCTTCCTCTGGCTTTCACACGTGACTTCTTAAGACTTAAATGAGACCCCAGAGATGTGTGATAGATCGGACAGGTGCAGGTGCACAACAGGAAATGCATGAATCTGCATTTTGTGTCTCTGTGTAGTTGTTTGAATGTGAAGGGAAGCGAACACACTCAACATCTAACTTTCCTTCTGCAGTTCAGTTGCCATCACCGGGTCTGGTTGGTCATTATTTTAATGATTGTAGAATCATGTTATATAATTTGGAATCTAGAATTGTGGTAATATCTCAGTTACACATAATGTGTTGCCTGTTGCCTCTGTGTTGGACTAAAGCTATATACTATCTGTGCATTCTGCCTTTACAGGACGATTTCAAGGAACAAAATGTGATGTGACTCTCTGAAACAAATGAATATGCATTAGCTGAACAGGTGAAGTATCTTTTATTAGCGTAAAAATATCTTCGTGAGAGGAAATAATGACAGGAATGATGACTCTTGGTGATCTAGATACCCACACAATATACACAACCTTTCTCTATCGATTTTCTTTATCAAGTTAAGTTTTTTTTAAATTATTATTTTAATCTGAAAACATAATGCCAAGGCAAAATTGGAAGTGATGTTGCGAAGCACGTCGCCTATGTCGTGTGATGTCACAGAAATAGAAGTTTGACACTTCATCACCGTAATTCTGATGAGAACGAAAGAAGTTAGCGTTCGTTTGTGACGACATACAAGACGCATCTCCATCCCGCGTTCCTATTGGCTATAACCGAGGACTAAACTTTAGCAGTATTTCTATTGGATGCCTTTGAGAGCGGGAGGGACGACTTCCCGGAAGTGTAAGAGTGTTGTTATCAGGGACCGGTCAGCTGAGAGGCGGTACTGACGTTTAGAAACAATTTTCAGGGAACTGAGAGAGATTTACCGCGTGGACAGACTTTCAGAATCTCTTATCAGGAGGACAGCCGTGGTAGCTTTCATTTTGAGGTCAGTATATCGTAGAATATGGGGGGAGTTACCCGCAAAATAGCTGCCGGTTGCTAACTGTTTCATTTTGCTGTTACCGTCGTGTCTTTGAAAGTCTGAACCCAACACGAATTTATTACGGATTAAGTGAGTTCCAGAAACGGCATCTTATCGGTGATCTCCAGCCCTACGCTTGTATTTCACCGAGTGAATCTGGCGGCGGTGTCTCCCGCTGAAACTGTCCAGAGGCGCGGGAGTGAATATAGCTTGGGGCAGGACACACGACAGTGGTGGTTTCACACGTGTGTGCGTGTGAGAAGCGAACAGCATCGCAAATCAATGATTCCAGTTTTGTTCTTTTTGAATAAATAACACTGGCCAAGCAAGATGATCCAGACTTGGAATGTTAGCAAAGTGCATATAATATTAGCCAACTCGGTGGGGACGCAGGGCCCAGTAACAGAAACTCACTTGGGTCCCCACCAGGCCAAATAGCCTCCGTTCCTCTACAGAATGATCCATGCGGCCCTTGCACTGTAAATGCACCGTTATTTCGCGAACCATCGACAAAGAGAACACTCTTCACCATGTGACCTTCCTGTGGCTCTGAGGCACCGCCCGGCCCTCTCGACCTTGTTGCTCAACATCATCTGATGTGAAAGTATTTGGCGTGGTAGATGTAAAAACGGAAACTGACTTTCATTTTTGAGGAGCTTTGTTAGCTAGCACCTGCTCGTTAAAACAGAGTCAAGAACATGTGCAGCAGTGTACAAGTACAGTGTCAAGCAAAATCAATGGGTCTGCAAAGGCAGTTATTCCCAACTCAGTCCTACTCTTTGTATCTCAGCAAAAACAAATCAGTAGTTAGCACGCTCTTCTCCTGCAGCTTGAATGAAGGGGCACAGCATGTTCAAACAGATTCCCAAAGTAATTATTATGTTGGTCAAATGTGCGTCTGTTGAATATCGGAGGCGGGGACTATGCCTACGCTCATGTTTCAACTTTGTTTCATTTCTGCCTCCTCAGCTCACATGGCGCCACCCAAGAAGACAGCGCTCCCCAAACCTCTCCCAGATGGCTTCATCCTAACTGACAATTGTAAGAAGAAGTGGAGACTGGGCAAGATCTTTGGTCAAGGTGGATTTGGACTGATCTATCTGGGTAAGAGAGTGATCACTGCTGCACTTTTCTGGAAGTTGACTGCCAGAATCGGCATATGTAGGTCACAGTGGTCCCTAGTAGACAGATGCTAGAGACTCACCTCCTTCTCTCTCGACTCAGCCTCGCAGGACGTCCAGACCCCTGTGCCAGAGGACACAGAGTTTGTGATAAAACTGGTGAGCTCACTTTTCTACCTCTACTGAACTGTTGAGATAAACGTCAACAACCACTCCTTGGTATAAGTTAAAACAAAAAGCAGTTCAATATTAATATGTTAGATTATCTCCTCAATGTAAACAGCTAACCTCAATCTTACTTCTCAAACATTGTGTTGCCTAAAAACATTACCAATTTAATGCTCAACAAGGTTCACTTTCACTTGCTGCTCCGCTTCACTTCCCCTCTCCTACACACAGACTGCCCAGCTGCTGCTCAGCTTCCAGATAACATCAGAGTTTTGTCTGTAGCGTAGATGTGGAGGCGGTGCTGTGTTTCCAATGATTCACTTATGCCACCACACCGCAAAAGCACTTCAGGAAACATGCTGATTTATGCCAATATGTAATCTCACCATGTACATTGTGATAAATAAGCCTTCGCAACAGAAGAACACACCTTCTTACAGACACAAGTTGCATACTGTGGTGGACAACTGCAATGGTTTACAGGAACTGCTGCAGGTTGCACTGTTTTTTTGTTTTAATAAGTCGGACTGCATCCTTCAGTTATCAAATTTAACCTGTAAACTTTCTTTGTTGATATTTCCAAATATCTATTATCTATTAAAAGTTGACAAACTGGTCACCTCGCTGAAAAAGTTGTTCAACAGAGCGACAAGGGCTCCAATATAGCCGATATGCCACGGACTGTGGTTTCAACTTCAACCAAAATAGAAATCACTGATGCATTTAAAGCAGCTTAAACAGGTCACTGTTTTTCAGTTGGATGTTCTTTTCCTCCCCCAGTTTATACGTTTATCCTCGTTCTTGTTGTGGACAGCATAAAGGTCACAGTTTTATTCTAGGTCCAAGAGGGGTTTATGTTTTAGTGCTTGGCAACATCATGAATCCACTGCAGTAGCACCATCTGAGAAGTCTGTCGGTAGAATGTGTTATCAATCCCATGATCCTTTACAGCTTCCACGAATGCACTTGTTCATGTGAACCTTATTGGAAGGCGAATGAATTGTGCAAAACGCGACGTTCTCTGTTGGTGCACAGACATCTCAAAACATGGAAAAGCCTGAAATGGCCTATTCAAGTCCCGCAATGCAGTGAAGCAAGGGTCTCAAACCGGCCCTTAAAGGACCACAGTGGGTGCACAGCGGCCCTTTGTGGGCCAGTCCGAGACCCCACCATTAAAGAATAGTCATTCATGTGCATTCAGTCATTGGAACTGGAACAGTTTGTAAGTTTGAGTGTAAACTCACCGTGTAAAATACTACCCGCAGGAGTACCTGACTAACGGCCCGCTGTTCTGTGAGCTGAAGTTCTACCAGAGAGCAGCCAAGCCAGACAGCGGTGAGTACCTCCACCTGTCCCACGCCACACCGGAGGGCAGGCGGGCTTGACGGATGATGTGGTCGCTTGTGCCGCAGAGTGAACTGTAATTAATAATAAGGCAGAATAAACACAGACCTCAGTGGCAGTTGCCCCTCGACTCGGCTTGGAGACGAGCTGGAGAGGGAAGCACTCATACGTGATGATTCCTGGGCCTCAGCTGAGCCCCTGACCACCTGCCAGCCTGGTGTTGCGCCAGTCAGGCCAGCAGCCATGGAGCTCAGCGCCAGGGTGTGTTGACTCAACTGCTGTAAGATGGCTTCACACACGTGTTTGCTTAAGAGGACGAATCAAGGAAAAGAGAATAATAAAAATAAAATAAATAAAAAGATCCTTTCTTTTACAATGTTGTCCAGCAGGTACAGTATACATTGGTAATCAGCCAGGAAAAGATTTATCGTCATCATCATCATCATCATCATCGTCATTTGACGGATAAACCCCTGAATTTGTTTCAGTGCAAACCTGGATGAAAACAAGGAAGATGGACTTCCTGGGTGTCCCGAGGTTTTGGGGGTCTGGACAGGCTGAACACAACGGTCTCAAGTAAGGATATGATACTTGCTGAGATGTGGCTCTGAAGCTGCGCTGTCCACTTCAGTTGCTCATCTGCTCTACAGCTACCGCTTCATGGCCATGGATCGCCTGGGCACTGACCTTCAGAAGCTCTACGAGCGCAGTGGACGCTTCAGGAAGGACACCGTACTCCAACTGGGGCAGACACTGGTGAGGTGCTGAAGGCGTTGATACTTGAGGTGGACAGAGAAGGAGCTCTTTTGTCCTCCGGTGCAGGTGGATGTGCTGGAGTTCATCCATGAGAATGAGTATGTCCACGCAGACATCAAAGCCTCCAACCTCATGCTGGGATACAGAAACCAACATCAGGTTAGGCAACTATGATCTTGACTTGCTTTACTTCTCGCCACTGCATCGCCTCCATATATGACTGTATCAACTGCACTGAACGCTGAAGTCTTTCAGCCTCAATTCAGGTTGAGTGTGTGTGTGTGTGCGTACACCTACTTGGGTCATTATAATTAGGTTTCAGTTTGGTTACGAGTCCTGGTTCAGATTAGCCATTTGTTTTGGTTAGTTTTAGGGTGAGAAGCTGGGGAAAGCATTGTGGCGATGAGAGTACAAACGTGTGTGTGTGTGTGTGTGTGTGTGTGTGTGTGTGTGTGTGTGTGTGTGTGTGTGTGTGTGTGTGTGTGTGTGTGTGTGTGTGTGTGTGTGTGTGTGTGTGTGTGTGTGTGTGTGTGTGTGTGTGTGTGTGTGTGTGTGTGTGTGTGTGTGTGTGTGTGTGTGTGTGTGTGTGTGTGTGTGTGTGTGTGTGTGTGTGTGTGTGTGTGTGTGTGTGTGTCCATGTCCAGGTCTACCTGGCAGACTATGGACTGTCCCATCGGTACTGTCCCCAGGGAGAACACATTCCCCACAAGGAGAGGCCGAAGGACTGCCACAATGGCACCATCGAGTACACCAGCCTGGACGCTCACGAAGGAGTTGGTGAGTGTTCATGTTGGATTCATTCATGAGCCAAGAGTCTTGAATGATTGCCTGAACCTTGTATCGCTCGTGAAGCTAAGTGCTAGCAATGCAAGGGATATCTGTTTTTAAATGTCTCTTCAGGCCACAAGTTAATGTTTCTTTCCTGTCGATCCGACTTTATCCGAGTTATCCATATGTTTCAACTGTTGAAGTCCTGCTCCATGATGCAGTAAGCCCCTCATCATGATGATGCTCTGTTAAAAAGTTATTGCTTTAGACAGTTCTCTCTTGTTTAAAGTTTGGTGAACCAGAAGTCACGAGAGCCCAATGACTCTGCCTCCAGTACAGCTCTGATCCCGTCCACCTCCTTATTAGATTGAGATGTCTCTCCATTAGAACAGATGACAGATGTTGATGTGTGATTCCAGTTAACATTGTTGCCACAGGCAGCATCGCAGCATTTCAACAAGCCTAGCTGATGTTAAGACACTGGCCGATGGAGGACTCCTGTAACTTCAAGCTAAGCTAAGCGTTTGTGGGTGTGTTTCTATATACATTTGGAGTAATGTCTCCAGTGAAGCAGATAAACATAAAAAAGCGGGTAACATCACAATATGCAAATGAGATGAGAAAACTTTGGGTCGCACCGAAGATTCTTCTCTTTTACAGATGCTTTCATCTCTTAACAGTTTTCAAGATACAATGTCTTCAAGTGGTATTTGACTGATTCACAAAGAGTGAAACACAAAAGTTGTCTTCATTGATTTTGGAGACAGATTTCAGTAACGCAGAGAACATCGCTTTTCCTCCCTCACTCAAGGTCACAAGTTTGGGTTGGGATTTTTTTCCCCTTGTCAAGGTTGAAATGAAATCTACATGTCGACACCATGTCCAACAACCAGTCTTAAAATGACTTGAGCAGCAGACTGGTTTCTTTTTCAACGTACATTTCTTGCTCAGCCACAGGTGCGCAGTTGAAGGCTACTCTAATTACCGTAACCGTGACTTGCTGTTTTTGAGAAGAAAGCAGGAGTCTCGTGGTGACTCAGCAAAACATCAAAGTCAGATGAATATGAACACAAAAACTTCAAAAATGCACTGGGCTGTGGCGAAGAAGTCTCACACAACATGGGCTCTGAAACAACTCAAAAGTTGGACTGCTCAAAGACTCAATGCCCTTAATTCACAGAAGCCTGGATTTGCTTTGGAGCGCGAGGCGCCTCCTCTGCTGTTGCCCCTGATGGTCAATAGACGTAAAGCAGCTGCCCTCCACCTCCCTCGCTGCTATTGGGAACACATTAGCGGGCAAATTGCCTACATGCTCCCTCTCTTCATCGGCCATCGATCCGGCTTCCCCGCCACACCCCCCCCTCCCCCCCTTTCGGATGCGAGCTCTGTTTAACAGCCGCCTAATTAGCCCAAGTCATAACCCGCATCGTGTATCGGTCTCTGGTTAATTAATGGCTCTGCTGTTTGGTTAGAGCGACCGCTGATAACCTTCATGCCGGCACAACTTCCACTGCCCACTGGTTCAATACTGCGACTCGGTGAGGTTCCGACTGCCTAATCGCCGCAATCAATAACTAAAGAGTCCAGTCAGCAAGAACACTAGAACAGAACAAGATCAGATGAGGGGCGTGTCAATTTTAATAGAATTCTGGGAACAAGGGGAGGAGGCGGAGGAGCATGAAGTATGTCTGGAGAAACTGACACGTGAAGTGGTCGACTGCTTCTTCACTGAATGGAGTGCAGACGGGAAATATTATCAAAGATATTCTCAAACATGATAGAAGTCCAGCGAAGTGTCTGAGCGGCTGATGTCACACTTGCTCAGGTGGAGGATTCATTTGGATACTGGTGTATCCTGAGTCACAGCTGGTTTGACCCAGCGACTCCCAACAGTCAGGATCCTCTTGCAAAGTCTAAGAGCTCCATACCAGGCTGGTCTGCAGAAGTACAGCACTCTGGTTGAGTTACTGGCGAGATGTCATGGAGATAATACAGCTTCACAGTGAGGGTGTGATCATGTTCCATCAAGTTCCTAAAACTGTCGGTCTGATCGTGGGTTCACTGGAATGTGATGAGATGATTCTTCAGCTCAAGATGAGTCTCCTCAGGCTTGTGTGTCGCTTGTGGCAGAGTGAGACGTACAGCAGGAGAGGAGGTCTCCACGCATCCTCTTCTGTGTTTGTCATCAAATCTTGGTCTTCTGTCATCTGACCTCCTGCTGGTCTGGTGTTCAGCTTCACCCTGTGACTCACTTCATTCTCAGCGTCTGTATGAAGACTGTCGTCTCCTCAGATCATCCTCTTGTAATCAGATTAGGCCTCAGTTTGTAATCTGCTCCTCCGCGGCGGTGACCGTGCTTCCCGCTCGGCCGCGGCTGCCGGAGAATCGATGGCAGGAGCAGATTTCTTCTCTCTGACGGAGCCAGTCGATAGGTAATTTCTCCACAGACCTCCGGCCACCGTTTCAGTATCGAGCTACTAAAACTCCCTGAGCTCGACCCCTCAGGCTGGACTATTGATGGACCCCACACGTGAACCCCGCAGAGACATGGAGGGAGGCACAAAAGTTTTGCTTGATTACACTGAAATGAGTTTGAACAGTGATGGTCAGGGTTTGGCTTCAATACAACAGTCCAAATGATCCGTCGTAAATCCACGTTCCAGCAGCCCACTGCTTCTCTCTGAGACGTTTTAGGTTCAGCTCTGGTTTGAATTCTCGTACGTTGTAGTGACTACAGACTTTTACTGGACCTTTCTGTGTCTCCTGCAGCTGCATCCAGACGCAGTGACCTCCAGATTTTGGGCTTCTGTCTCCTTCACTGGGTGTGTGGGTCGCTGCCATGGGAACATATGCTGAAGAACCCGGAGCAGGTCCAGCAGGCCAAAACCAGGTGAGCACATTGATGCCCAGAAAAGAAGCATGAAGGCCCGTGAGCTGACGGCTGGGTCTTCTTCAGACTGATGGCGGGGCTGCCGGGGTCGGTGCAGCAGCTGGCTGTGAGCAGAGGCGATGCAGGTGAGCATCTCTGTGTGTGAGTTTGTGTGTGTGAGACGAAGCAGCAGGGTCGGCTGCAGGGAACACAGAGACCAGAAGGCCTCTGACGTCACAAATGGTTCTGTACAACTGTGTCTCCAACCGTAGGACACAGGTCTCCTGCTTCATGTCTTGCAGATGAATGATATTTTTCCACCTTCTCTTTGTGAACATTAAGATTGAGCTTTAGACAAACTTTGTCCAGCTCAAGCGTCCAGTCGGCGTCCTCCAAAGTTGGGCCTGTCCCGCTGTAGGTCGTGTGTGATGTATGTTCATGCCAGCTCCCCTTCGCCTGCGCTCCGTCTGCTCCTCTCAGATAAGAGCAGAGGATGAATCAAATGAGTGTGTGATGGCGGCAGAAGTTTGTCACACATCATGTGACGTGAGCCGGCAGGTGAGGCAGATGGACATCTTCATAACTTTGAAGATGGATAGTTTAAAGTTGCTTAATCCATGCATGACTAGCCCAGGCGCGGAGCTCGGACTGGACTCAGCTTCAGAGTTGTGTGACCTTCCTAGTGAGACTGTGGCTGGGATTCGTAACCATGAGGTCGGGTCGCAGGGGCAGCAGCTGAAGTAAAGAGTCCCACACTTTCCTCCTCCCAGATGAGGTGGCAGACCTCCTGCTCTACGTCCGAACTCTGGACTACAAGGAGAAGCCAGACTACCAGAAGATCAAGCAGCTTCTGGCCACTGGGGGCAGTGGAGTGTTGGACTTCTCTGCTCCAGGAAGTTCTGACAGCACAACAAGCAAGGTACGTAAAGCTTGAGGAGAGACGTTAAGTTGACGTCTGACAGAAGTGACTGGCTGAGCTGGTGAGACTGAAGGGGACCACGAATGTTCACCCAGAGTTTACGGTGTTGAGAGAACCACGTTCATCCGTTTTTGAGTAATTTCGTCATAATATGTTACGTGATCTGTTGATGTCAAGGAATGCGTTCATGTGACCCGCAACGATCTCGACTCCTAAACAGTGGCAGTGCTGTGCTGTGTGAGTTTGGCGTCGCGTGGTTTCGCTGTTACATTATGATTATTATGATCCATTGAAAACGGAAGGGATTCGTGAACACAGAGTTGTAGCTCTTTGTAGTCCTCGTCAATCATTCAATGTAAACAGTGTCCTGAGAGAAGCAGCCATTTTACAAACTTGAACTTGTTTTAACTATGAAATTACAGACATTTAAAGTTTTACTTTGATATGAAGCAACTCTGTTCGTGTGTCTGATTTCTGATGAGGAATAACATGAGGAGTCAAGTTCTTCTTGACCAAGGCCCTGGCCGTCACAATGCCAAACCTCATGAATTTCTCTATTTTCAATGTGAAAACAGACAAAATGTAAAATACTAATGCTCATCTGCCCTTGTGAAATGTTTAAACTTCCACTTAGAGAACATTCACAGTGACACAAACATCCCTCCCAGTTATGGACCTCCAGACTCTTGACCCCCACCTGAGAAGGTGTGGGGTGGGCAGCGGGTGCCCCACACCTCTCCACAGGCCACTTTTCAGGCAGTGCGGTCTGTAATTACGCTCACCATTTCCTCTCTCGGTTCAATTCCATGTGAAGTGGTGGCCAGTTTGATCCCCGCTAGAGTGGAGTGGCAGTTGAGTCATGTGACATTTCTGTCAACAGAAGCGAGGACGAAGGACGACCAAACCCATCTCCGTTTCAGACCCTGAGTCTGACACTGATGACAGCTCTGCCACCGCTGCTAGTTCCAGGCGGAAAATGGCCGCCACAAAACCGGCGTCACGGGTGAGTCCATGACAAGATCTTCTGACCAGCCATCAGATGGCAAAGGTCACCAGTTAGAAAACTGATGACAGAGGCTCGTCGAAAGATGAGGTGGTTGTTGACTGAGCCATGCTCTGCTTGCTCACAGTCAAGAGTCAGGAAACCAGTGAGAGATGAACCTCCTGAGGACCAGCAGCAGGACAAACCCAAGCCCATCCCGGCCTGCTACCTCAGAGGACCGCCAATTGGACACATGACCACACAGAAGGTAGGACACGAGATGAAGTACCAGTCGTCTCGTGGAGGAGGAGTTGAAAAGTAGAAATGAACAGACGCAGAGAAGCTGAGCTGGTTTCTGTCTCCCAGGTGTCCAACGCTTCCCGTCAGAAGGACATGGCGAAGCAAAGACTAAGGTCACGACCTGATCCTGAACCTTCTGAAGAAGAGGAGGAGGTAGAGGACAGACCCAGGACCCGCTCAGCCCGTGCTCGCCGAGAGCTGGGGGGGGCAAGCCGACAGAAGGTGTGAATCCAAAGAATAAAAGTTTTATTTGTTCAAGTTGGTGGCAGTCAAACACTGGTGTGGGACATTCCGACATTTGTGACAGAACAATCATTGGGACTTCACTCAGCCACTGGGGGAGAGAGGATTCTGGAGCATCCAAGAACCGAGCGGAGGAGAAAAGAGGACTCACCACTACCAGATACACACAGACCGTGTCGAGCTGAGGCCCAACAGCCTGAGCAGCTCACACCCTGGTTGGTGGGTGTTTGTGGGGGCCTCACTGCTCCTGACGGCTGTGATGATGATGATCGGCTCTTTGGCTTGAGGAGCGGTGAAGGGAGCCGTCAGGACTTGGCAGCTGCCATTTTAACAGTGATGGGCTGAAATGAAAGGTTTCTGGTTATTTCTAAATAAAATAAAACTGGAGAATAAAAGCTCAAATGACATGCACGCTTCTTTACGACTGGACTCAAAGCCACATGAATCCATCCTGCGTGACTTCCACTCCATGGTGCGCCACATTCACAGTCGCACTTTACTTCCTCCACAAGTAGCTGCGACCATGAATGCGGCACATTTTTCGTCAACGCACTCGGCGGCTCCTCTGAAAGGAGAAGGCCGCGATGCATTCAGGCGCACTAATCACGTCTATTGACTCGCCAGTGAAGGCCTCTCTGAAGCAGCCGTCACTGAGGCGGCGCCGTACCTTGCCGCAGTAAGGACACTCTCCAAAAACAATGTTGAAGCTCTGCCTGCTGGCGGGCAGCACACGCAGCCACTGAAAGAAGAGCAGAGGAAGAAAGGACTTCAATGGGACTCACCTTGAAGCCTTTCTTTTTCTCTTCCTCCGTTTAAGTTTCACACAAAAGATGGAGGTGCTGTGGTGGCCAGTGACGTGTTAAACACAAACTTTCATGAGAGACGATTTCCCTCCCACTTCAGAATTCAGTTTGATTTTCGTTATTCTGTCCAGGTGTTTGATTTAAATTCAGTGAGACTCATGATCGAGATTCATCTGTGTAACGGTTTTAAGAAGCAGTGATCAGGGCTACCTTCCTCTTTTCACGTTTCTGCTACGATACCAAAAAACCTGACTGGTCCTTTTCTATGCAAATCTTTGGTTGTCTGTAAAGCTGCAGGTTCTGGGTCTCCTGCAAGCTATGGGCTGGAGTGGATCAGGACTTATCTAGACTCTCATTAGGAGACACAGTGAGAGAAACAGAGGAAGAAGAGAGTGGTGCTCAGGTGTGGTGTTTTTTGTTGCCTCAGGAGTGTGACAGAAATGTCACTCCATTTTTAAAACGGACGGTGGTCACACACAGGAGGTGAGGGAGAGCGAGTGTGTGGGTTGTTACCTCGTATAAGCAGTCCTGGTGGAAGGGTTGACCACAGCGAGGGTCGTTGCACACCTGGTCAGGAATCGCTGTTCCAAGTCGATAAGAGTAGCAGATCCCACACTCCACACTGAAGCTCTGCTCACACACACATTTGTCAAGTCAACTCATGACACCATCAACGCGGCGTTTTCTCCCTCTCTCTCTCTCTCACACACACACACACAGCACAACACACAAGCGCGTTTGCATTTTAGTGTAATGAGTAGCTCCTGTTGTGGCGGAGCCATCCATTAGGAGGGAGGATGGCAGGTAAAAAAAAAAAAAAAAAAAAGTCAACATCTGGTCAACTCAACTTTTCGGCTCTCGTCTGAATGTTAATGAAGCTGCAGCATTAATCACCGCGGCGACGGCGGATAAACACGACGGCCTTTCAACCCGCCAGCGGAGACGGAGGGAGACAGAAGCTGCGTTTAAAAAAGATAAATGGTTTTGTGTGATTAAAGCGGTTTGATAGAGCGAAGGAATCGGCCATCTTTGTTATTCTAATGATCGAATATGTAAACAAGCCAATTAAAGAGAATCTGGACGACGCAGCAGAGAAACAGGCGCCGGCGCTCGTCCGCCCCCTTACACTTGAAACGCACACACACACAGGTATGAGAGAGAAGGGGGGGCAGGTGTGTGACATACAGATTTTTCGTGGGTGGCGGGCGACGGAAACTCGATCTCCAAAACATCCCGGAGGTTGTGCAAGACGCTGCAGTCGGGGTTCCTGCCGGCAGACCACAGACAGTCCTTCACACACACTAATTAAGCAAATGCAAATGAGACGCAGACGAGGAAGAGATAAACAGCCAATGGCGGCGAGGACGGTGCCGGGAGAGCTTCCTGTCACGCTGGGAGACGAATGGTGCAACCTGAGGTGACACTTTTCAGCAGCATCAAGTTATTTGTTTGTGCCTGAGCTCATGTCCAACGTTCACTCCAGACCGAGCTGCTCAGTCACCAGCGGGAGTCCAACTCAAGATCAGCTCATGTGCTTTAACTGGCTAATGCTAGTTAGCATACACCTAAGCGCCAGCACATTTGGTTGTAAAAAAAGCTGTAAAAACATTGAATAAACATAACATTGTCAATTAATAATTCCTATTGTATATACGTGAACAGGCCATTCAGTGTGTTTTTTTTCCTTATTTTCATGACTGTGACTGTACTCAAAGCATGTTACTATAGATTCATCAAAATTTCCACCCTTATCTTAGATGACAGCTCAGCTAACTCTATTCCCACGATGAGCTTCTTATTTATTCCCATTGAGAAGGTTAAGGAGTTGCAGTATTGTTGACAAAGCAAGTGGGGGCTACTTGGATTTGTCTAAAATAACACTAATTCTCAACATATTTAGTTATTCAAGAGTTACTTTTTTTCAATGCTAGATAATTCCATATATCCCGCCTCATGGGAATTTCTCTTCAGAGATCAATAAAGTATCTATCTATCTATCTCTATCTATCTCATCTATTTTATGTCCTCTGTATGAACCTACAGAGTAGAAAGTCGTAAAAATAAAGGAGAAAACACTGAATCAGAACCAAACCTCTGGCCTGTATTGGACATACAGAACATGTACTTGTGAAAAGAGAATTGAAAGGGAATACAAATCAGATAAAAACAAAGTCGAAGCTCAGTTTTTGTGTAGGTGGTTGAGGTCCTTCATCTCATCAGTGACTAGATTGTCTCAGTGATCAGCGCTCCACTAAACCAACAAACGAGACTGGAGAGTGAGGATTGGGGGTCTCACCACAGGTGCATGTTGGCGTTGAGCTTGTTCCTCAGCGGCGTAACCACTGCAACACAGATGGAGAGTTTATTAAACAACTCAACTGGACCAGCGTGTGGAAGGACCAGAGTGATTCAGTGTCTGACAGACGCTGCTCCTCACAGCAGACACGGAGCGCCATTACTCCCTGTGTTCCACAGGGGACCAGAGTTTGTTATTCCTACATGCAAAAGCAATATTTCCCCACCACTTCTCGTGTTCGAGGGCTGCCGCTCGTCTCCCGAGTGAAGTGCGTGTGTGGTTAATATCCTTTGGGTTGCATTGCTAGGCAACCGGAGGAGTTTGGTGACCCTGGATTAACAGAAACAAGAGGCGACAGTTGACGGGGGTTCGAGTGCGGCTGGCTCAGGTGCGAGGAGGACGACAGGACTCTGGAAGACGTGAAGCCGCTGTGTTGTTTCCTTCACGCCTGACGGCTCCTCGCTGATCTGATCTCAGTAATGGGAAGTATTTGTTGTTCCTCTGGTCTTCAGCTGGCAACAGATGCAAGCTGAGCAGGTCCAGGACAGCTCAGTCTGGTGCTGATGATTAATTACTCCTTCATTAATAGAGGAGCCATAACATTATGACCACCCGCCAGCCTGTCAGGACTACTGCCTCAGAAGTGGACAAAAGAAATCGGGACCCACCATGTTCAGCCCCCAGAAGGCAGCACTCGGGAAGCATCTTGGGATGTCTGGGGTCGACGTCCACTCTGATGGAGACATTGTTGGCTGTAAACACAAGAGATAGAATCAGTTCTGCGACAGTCTTCCACCGGGTTTGTGTCTCAGACGCTACCGATGGCGATCCTCCTCACGGTGTCAGAGTAGGAGGGCTTCTCCGGCTCTAGGATCCAAGTCTGGGTGTCCATCTCAGCCAGGACGTCCCAGAACTCAGTCAGGGACTCTAAGACGAGCAGGAATCGGCTGTGGAGCTGGTCCAGTTTTGTCTACACAATCAAACCAAAGAGCCAGTTCAGTCCACTGTCAAGCCAAAGATGTTCTGTGTGTTTGTCCTCTTCCTATTTGCTGGGTTGTTATCATAACAGTAGGACTGACCAAACCATGGCCAAAAATGCTGGAGAAGGACATCGTGGGTCAGGAGTTTTCTACCATAGAAAACTGTCGCAGACTATATCGTAAACTTTCCGTGACATTTGTGTATCAGCAGCACGAGCACAGGTTAGAGCCTACCAAGTTTCTGACACATGGAAAAACCCACATTTGACTCAAGAGCAGGGGTGAAGGGGAGCTGGCTCCACTAGTGAAAATAAAATACACATTATTCTGAGCAACATTCTTCGGTACCAGTCTGCAGCCCAGTCTGGATTGTGTGTGTAGGCACGAATAGCATGAAACTAACAACTTAAAAAATAGATTCGCAGTCATTTGTATCAGCTCAACTTGGAGCAAACACACATACACACTGATGAGACCTCGTCGGTGTGTCTAAGCGCCACAGATGGAACGAGAGAGGAAAAAGAAATAAGAGGAAAAAGTGAACCAAAAATTACGGGTCATTGTGCCAGCACAGTGCACACAATTAAGCATCGTCCAGGTGCTGAGAGCTCAGCAATTACAGCCCAATTAATGCCAGTGGCATGATTACGGCTCAGGATAACCACGCGAGGCCCAGGTTCAGGGAGATTCTGGAAAAAAGGAAAGAAGCGCGGCTAATTGAATTCCTGAGAGGAGAGCAGGAGTGTGAGCGGAGGCTTTATGAAAGAGAAGCTCTCTGGCCGTCTTAATCACTTCCTTTCTACTTGGTCTTCCGCGTCGCATTTACTCTGAAACCCGCAACTTTTTCAGATTTATCTGCTGCGACTGTGACGGAGCCGCTGACACAAGTTGATTAGTTGACTGAGTCTGAGCGCCAGTCGCTCTCACTGAACGAAGATGAAAAACCTGAGGTCAACTATTCATAAACCTCTCTATGAGGCGGGCGCAGAAAGGAATAGATTAATAAAATCTGTGAACATTTCTCCTACTCAGAACCATCCGGATAGGAAGAGCCATTAGCCGTTAGATTAACAGCATCTTTGTCAATGCACCCTGCTCACACTGCCGGCTGTGAATGCACCGTGTGTTTAGCCTCAAAGTCTTTGAAGGTTTCTGACTGATAAGTGCAAGTGTGAATGCCTCTCATGGGCAAAGTATTGCTGTGACTGCACCTTGCTAATGTAGTCTGTGTGTATGTACGATGTCTCAGTAGTAGCTCTAGTGTCAATGCTCCATCAGTGAGTACAGTGTCTACATCGTATCAAACTCTTTCACACACTCTTTCAACGCACCATGACTATGATCCGACTAACAATTGCAAATTGCAAAAACAATATTCAGTGTTTCATCATCCACAAACTCACAAGTTTTTCTATCCTTGTGGGGACATGTGAGGTTCCTCATAAACCTTTCCCCTGCTTCTCACCCTGAGACTAACCATCCAAAACACATGGCTAACCTGAACCAGGACTCTGAACCGAACTTAGACCCAATTACAATGACGCAGGTCTTTTGAAGTCTTCATCTTCAAATTGAGGCTTAACCTCGCGGGGACCAGCCAAATGTCCGCACAATGTCACAAGGATAGTGATTTGTCACACACACACACACACACACAAGCACATGTAGCTCTATCCTTATGGGCATCTCCCATTGACATAATGCTTTCCCCAGCCTCTAACCCTGTGTCTAACCTTCCAAAAAAACAAGGCTAACTTTAACCAGGACTCTGAACCAAACTCCAATTCAGTAAAAATGATCCAGTTATTTTGGCATTTTCACCCTCAAAGGTCTATGTGGACAAGCCAAAATGTCCACACAAAGCAAAATGACCTTATAAGATCAGTGTCTTGTCAAAGACTGATCCACACAAGAATATTAATACACGTACACACACACAGGCTCTTGTTCCCCTTCTACTGCCTCACAAATGCAGGGAGCAGCACGTCTTGGCCCTGCAACAGAGCAGGCAATAATTACTCATTCAAATGAACATGTCAGGACTGCCGACAGACAGGCCCTCCTCCCCCCACGCCACATCCACACACACTTTCACTTATCTGACAAAAAACCAAATTGGCAACGATACAGGCGCGCGTGCGCACACACACACACGCACACACTTCACGTTGCAGTGTGGGAGAGATCCATCACAGACTCAGCAGGCAGACAGGCTCCATACGGCAGCGCTGTTATAAGCTGGTCCTCACTGTACGCCTGCCATGTATCAGCCCACACGCGCGCACACACACACACACCTTCATGTTCACACATTAGCAGCACTCTCCTTAAAGTCTCTTCCTCACTGTTAGCTCATCTATCTGATTTCACCTCCCGTCTCACACACACTCCGGTCAAAGCTCGGCGACGAAGCGTCATGTGTTTCACGGCTGGCAAAGAGAGAGTTGGAGTGACTATTAGAAAAATAAAGAGCTGGAGCGTGAGCGTGTGTGTGAGAGAGTAAATGACACTCTCACAGGCAGTCAGAGATAAGAAGAGGAGGCCGGGTAATAGAACGGAGACAGCAAACAACAATAACGAGGAGTCAAAGAGACACAAAGAGCCTGCAGCTGAATTCACATCAAAGCAGCTTTCTGCCAATTAAAGTGGCTAAATAGAAGAGCGGAGACGCTTCATCCAGCAGGTGGAGACGCACTTTGGTATTTATAAAGACGAAGCAGTCAAGTGCGAGTCTAAAAACATTTAATTTTTACAGAGCCGAACACAAACTGAACTGCGCTGTTAACTCTGACAGGGCTGGAGAAGCAGAACATCCAGAAAATTTAACTTTATATTGTGCATGACATCTATGTTTCCTTTTAGACTGGAGCAAGAAATACTCTCACTGCATAGTGTATTCAACTATTGCTCCATGGAAGTGAACACGACTTGACGTACATGTTTATCGTATACATGCATGGCAGATCAGTCACGTGCAGCAGGAGGTTGAAGGGAGCCCTCACAGCTACAGTGAGATCAGAGTTTCATCATACCATCATTCCTGTAAATCATCATTCTAAATTTCCCAAAGAAGATGTCCGCTCAGTTTGACCTCCAGTCCAAGTCCAATTCTCGACGGAGCTGCTGTGAAGCCGGTAGACACTGATTTAATCTTCTCTCGTCGAGCACAAGAGATTTAAAGACAAGATTTGCACCTGACAGATGCTCATGGAAGGAGATGAGGTCAGGACAATGGAGTGACCAGGGTGTTCAAGTGGGATCAGCAAGACACGAGCAGTTGTGAGCTACAGAGTGTGAGCACTTGGGTTTGGGGAAGCACACAGAAAAAACATGATGTTAAATCACAAGTGGTGGTGAAATAGTGGTGAGGACACAAGGTTACAAGGAAGTAAACCAAACAGACCTGTGGAGTCCAGGAAAGCAACAAGGGGATCGGGAGGTCAGCGGAGAACTCAGGAGCCTCTGCAGGGTGCTGTGGGTGAAGGACAAGATTCAACAACATCTCGACGACCCTTTGAGTCAATAAAGTTGTTGACAACCTGATTACAGATGTCGAGCCTAAATTCTTGTTGTGACTTCTGAGGCCTTCAGTGTAGCTCAAGCTCAAAATGTGAAATTCTGGAATACGACAGCAGCGCGGCTCTTAGAGCACAGAACAAAGTGCAGCGTCATCAACTCTTCACTTAACTCACTCGCATGCGGTTTGACTGAGAAACAAGTTGTGTGGATGACAGCATGAAGTAAAGCCCTCACTCTTTCACCTTCATCAGCTTAACACCTTCCAACTCTCCCTTCAGTCTGTCCCTGCCAGAGCTGCCTCCTCCCTGACTGTGTCTGGTGAGGAATGACCTGGCGGTGGATTTGGTGGAGGCAGCTGGAGACGCAGGGAGGACTTGGAATTATTTTCACCTATTTCCCGAGGGAAGGGGAGGGCCAGGTGGGCACAGAGCGGGGGCCTCCTCGGTCCCTGGTGGGTGTCAACCAGGCTTAGCTAAGCACTACCATCACTCTAGCCAGAGTAAGCAACTCCACCGTCGGCTTCTGACGAGCGTTGCCAGCTACTGGAGCACCTCGACTCTCTGAGTTTTGGAAACGCAGCTTTCAAGCTCTCACCGTGAAAATAAGTAACAAATGTGGGTTGAGACACTCACAGACATTAGACCTGAACTTTCAGTTCCAGCTGCACTCAGGTGGTCAGATATTGCTGGTTCAGCTGATGATGTCGTTATGAGGGCTCAAACTTTACAGAGCTCGGTTTGAGGTCAACAAATCAGAGATGTCAAGTACTTAGAAGGAAAAAAATCAGCAATGCAAAGACCAGAGCAGCAGCCATATTGTGCGCATCGTAGATGTGCCTTGGACCACCACAGTCATGCGACAGCTACGCCTCTTCAGCAGTGCACACCAAAACCAGTTGCACAACCCAGAGAAATACCAGCACATTGAAACTGGTTTTGGCTTCTCAGTCCCCGGCTCCTACTGCACTGACAGACTCTCATTCTGTTCCACACTCAGGCTCACACCCACCAGTTGTGAACATATTTGAGGCGAGAACTTGATTTATTGACATTCGCTATGGACTTAGGCTTTCAAGTGCTGATCCTCACCTCAGTGTGTCTGGTTTAACCAATCTGCATGTTCCCAACCTGACATCTAAATCACTCCATACAAGACACCGTGCTGCTGGCCTGATTCAGGAGGTAGAGACAGATCAGCGTGGTGGAGGTGGACAGCTTGGAGGTCAAATGACTTCGAAGATTAGAATGGAAATCAAACAATTTCTTCAGCTGACAGCCAAACAAACTGATTGTTTCATCAGTTGGTCGTTCAATAATCCTCCACATATAACTAGAGTTTTCCTTTGGACATGTCGTGCCAAAATTCACAAGTCACATCTGCAGCCCAATTTAGGGAGGACGGAAAGTGCAGAGCATGCTGAGGTCTGTGTGAGAGGTTGGATGTGTGCTACATTTCAGTCACAGTAGGACCTCATGTCTCTCCACAGCCCTTCAAGTTTGACCTACATCGAAAGGTACAGATGTAAATCACAGATTTGCTATCAGCAAATTGAACATCCCATATGCATTGAGGGGAGTGTGCCTGCATGGAGTGTGTGCTGCCAACACCTTACAGTCGAGTTCTGCATCCTCAAACTGTGTCACTTAGAGATCCTCACCAAACATTTCGAGATCCTCACCTGAGATTTGAGGCTGATGGTGAGAACGTGCTGTCGTCCTGACGAGTCTTGAGCATTCAGCTTCAACGTGCGGAACTGGTCGTCGATGAAAAGCAGCCTGGAGAAAGGACACATGCTATAAATGACAGCGGCTGTCCACTGCTATTAATCACAGCTGCAGAAAGTAATATCAAGACATCAAGTGGGCCATAGATTTATCGCCCCTGGTACAAACACAATGACATATGACCAGCGTCCACGCTCACATTCTAATGCAGCAGCAGTAGCAAAAGCTCGCTCTAGTGACAGAGCTTCTTTCACTGATGAAAGGATGAGTCGGAACACTGTATGGATTGTGGAATAAACTCTATGTTTGGCAACGTAACAGCAGAGCAGGACTGCCACATCAGGGATATGCTGTGTGAAACAAGCACCATGTCAATCTCAAAAGCCTTTTCTTATGACAGGATGAGACTTGAGCCAGAGTGTGACGGTTTAGACCTTCACACTTCTCGTCAGGAGAAGCCCTCCATGATAGCTCTTTGTGTTCAAGGTGTATCTGGATGGGGTTTGTGGGCGGTGTGGGTCAGCATAAAGCAAACTAAGCCATGCAACAGCTACCATTGATTTGAGCTAATGGGTACAACATGAAAAGATCCATAGATAACTGTTTCTTTAACCGATGACCAACAAATACGTGCATTTTACATCAACAGCCCATCTTCACGTGATGGTGTTGTAATGTTTCATCAGTAATGTGACAGGGAAGTATCCACCAATCTCTGCACACCAGTTCAAGCACAAGTTGAGAGTTGAAAAGAAATAAAAAGCAGAAGCAGTTGGAGACCAAAGTTTTCAGAAGATTGAGGTGTGATGAAGAAAAGCAGTGAGTGAAATTGGAGCCAGCAGGGGTGATAGTTTATCAGTTTTACATTAGCTGGAACATTAAAACTGATGAATAGCAGTCAGAATTAGCATCACGCAAATATATGACAGGGACATTTTGTTTGTCAGGCGGAACATTCCACCACTCCCTCCGGAGTTAATTAACCAAGCAAGACAGGGGACAAGACACTGATGTGGCCCCAGCGCACAGCGTCGCTATTGTCAGATTTACGACTCGCTCAGATGTTACTTTCCTCACCAGTCGACTGAGACCTCAAGCGGGAAGACTGATGGTAGACAAAGAGTTTTGGGCGCCCCGCCTCCAGATTTACAGTATTGGACGACAGGTGCCGTGCTCCGAGCCTGACGCCGCCATATATCTGCTGAGGATTTATGGAGTCTGTTAGTGGGGAGTGATGTGAGCCGTGTACTCGCGGGTGACACGCACACTTAGGGAAGTGAAGGAATGATGGCTGTGGACGTCCGCTGAGCCTCCATCATAAAACTGTCCATTCACTCGCAAACACCCACGAAGGACATCAACGCTGGAGTGGTGTGCCTCAGAAGCCAAATACAATCATTAGGTCACTCTGACTTCAGCTCTGCTCTCACTCCACATCATCACTAACACGGCTCTTTCATGACCACGGCACAAAGCCACAATATCACGGCCACCACTCAATATTCTACTTAGTAAAAGCGATCTAACTGTCACTCTGTTGGCAATATATGTGTCACTATCTGAAAGCAGTGAAGTGTCGTTCAAGCTACACACAGGGAAAAGGGGAAGTGGGTGGAGCAGGAACGCAGCAGTGGAAAGTGAAAGTAAAAGAATTTTAAAAAGAGGACACTGATAAAAATAAGAAATTAGGCATCAACAACGGAGTTTTGATGTCACGTGAAAAGGATCCAGTTGCTCACTCAAAGGACTCTTTATAAAAGAAAACTGGCTACAGTGATCGTAACAGTCATAACTCAACCCAAATGTCAGGTGCAGATGAAATCTAACATTTTTCTAATAGCAATCACTCCCTACACCCCAGATTAAGTATCTCAAACGTTTCCTCTTTGTGAGCAAGTACACCAGCTTCAGACCTGAATCTACCTGAGATTGTCCATAAACACAGACTGAATACAAAGAGACTGCATTAACAATAAAAGTCTAATCAGCGCTTCATTATCAAACACTCCCGCCTCTCCTTTGGGGTCTCACACTCACGACAGCAGGGACGAGCTTCCACTGGGTCTGGGCCATGATGGAAACAGCGTGACAGTAAGGAAGTCCTGCTGGGAAGACTGATGAGAGCTTCCCATTTGCAACACCAAAGCCAAATGAGCACCTTCCAAACACACAGCTTTGTCTTTGTAACAACTTTGTTTTTGAAGTTTGTGAGGGAGGAAAGAAGGGGCTCCATGTAAACATACAAATCAACTCCCTGTACAGATTCTCATCATTATAAAGACCCCTAGACGGTCGTGAATATGCAGTTACCAGAACATTCTCATCAACTTCCTGTATGTAGCTCTGAAGCCACGATTGATAGTGGACAACAAGATGAGCTGGGGTTTAATATCTATTGTGGAAAATGGGAAAAGACCCATAAACACGAGTTTAGCGTGGAAGAAAATCAAACAGTTACTACTGATCCTCTTTTCTTAAATCTACAGCTTTTGACTGCCAACTTTCTGAGACTTATGTGAAAGAGTCAGGTATTCTATTTTCTATCACTCTTTGTGGTGTCATGTTTGTTTATAATATCTGACTGAGACACCCTGGACAATTTGGACTCATCAATTAATGTTTTAGGATGGTGAGAGGAAACCAGAGCACTCGGTGAAAACCCAAGACAAGCACGCGGAGTTCACACCACCCAACTGACACAGGTTTGTTTTAAACAACTTGGACCTTCTTGCTGTGAGGCGACAGAACGAACCGACTTATTTTTCCATGCGTTAGGATTCAAAATAAACCTTTGGCGTTTCTCACAGCTGAATCATCCCTGTGAGCAGCACCACACTTATCACCTGGGCCCATGTGGCCCAGCTGTGACTGTAATGAGCCTGGGGCAACTTGGGTCAGCGAGTGACAGCAGCTGACCTACTTGACCTCATTTCCCAATAATGAACCATCTTCATTCAGTTACAATGACCACACTCCAGAAATGGAATCTGCCAGAGAAGGACTCGGCCCAATCAGTAGACAGAATTACTGCTGACAGCCCCTGGTGGCTATTAGCGCAGCCCGTACCAATTAAGACGCTAAGCGAATCTCGAGTGCTTTGGAGATTGAGGCCCGCTGTGTATAACGCCTCCCAACCGTAACATGACACTGGAAATGATGTTAGTCACATTTCACAGTGTAAGACATACCTTCACCCCCATCCTCCCTCCTCCCCCTCCAGCCAACTATTAAAACCTGAGTGTTCAATTAGGGCTATTTGCATTTTGCTAATATCATAATTGAAGCTCTGGTCATTAATAGCAAAGTGGGAAATGAGTAGTAGTGGAGGTTTAATTCAAGCTTTGGGAGAAGAGATAAACCCCCCACCTCCAACTCTTCAGTGGCAATTACAAGTCAGGCCCGTCAGCAAAGAGTTATCAGACTTCTCTAACACCTTCCCCACCAGTGGAGCAACAGTGTTTCAGGCGGCTGCCTCACACAGCTGAGACTGAAACTGAACTCGGAATGGAGTTCCAAACCTGTGCCGGGTTGTAGCAAAAACTCTCGGACAAATGATTTGCTGAATCACTGGTGATGCGTCAGTGCTGTTTGTGTCATTATAGACAGCTTTTTTTTATATCCTTCACAGATTCCTGTCTGTGTAACATTGTAATACAGCACCACTCAAGAGCAGCATGGCCTGATAGATTGTTGAATTATGTTCTTAAAAGCACTTACAAGTTGATTTGACTTCCAGTGAGTAAAACTGGACAAACAATGGGCGTTTGAGTGATCAGAGAAGGGAGTAGGTTTGTGCAGTAAATTGAACATTATGATGTTCTCCGTCACGACAATTAATAAATTGGTATCTTCTATTTAGCATCTCTGCTCCGCTCAGCAAGTGTTGAGGCCACACGGGGCACATTTGCATCTGGAGGATTCTCTCAGTTAGGATTATTCCTCTCCGGAGACTCATCCTGAAATTAAAAAGGGGTAAATAGAGTCCGATTCAGTTTGTTCTTGCAGCCAGATTTAGACCTCAAATGACAACTTTAAACTTTCAGACGCAGACTCACAAATTTATAAGCCAGTGCTAATAGGTGACATGAGAATATCGGTAAAACAGATGAAGCCATTAAAAACTGGCGAGCAAACATGGCATTGTGAGTCTATGGACACTGTCGAAATCTGGACCTCCAAGATAAAGAAGGCAGAAAGATTCTTCAGCGGGGCATGGAGCTCAACCATATAAAGATGGCTGCATGACTTATGTTAGTTCACCTAACATGGGTTAGGGATTTGAACACTGGATTGCTGGAGAAGAAAGTCCAGACACACTTCCACTCAGCAAAGGATTGTGCAGTCTGCCATCACCTCCTTTATGATTGTGAGGTATGGGACCGATATCTCCCACAAGTTTTGGAGAAAACTTCTGAGGTGAAGAGTGGATGGCAGAATAGAGAGATGTCTACCAACAGAAACAGAATAAAACTAAAAAGACCAAAGGTGAAGATGGTGTCCTGATCCCATCCATCCTGCTCACTCCCAGAGAGAACTTCAGCATCAGCAGCAACAAGATACTTTTTATTACCAGCAGCACAAAAATCAGTAGGTCGCACTATTACAAACTCCACTAAAATATGAATTCTTATTTTTCATAAAGTCAAAATAAAATTGCTAAGAGATGAAACATCAATATTATAACAGCAGTCAAAGTACCATGTCTGCTGCATCAGTATTTGTCAAATACTCAAATCCACCATAACAAATTCCTGAACTCTGAACGGCCAATAAGTGCTTACTTGTCCCATCCGAGGGCCTCCATCTCTGAGATGAGCTGGGCGTAGTACTGGGGAGGAGGGATGGCGCGGCACTCAGGACGACTCTTCAGACAAACTTCCTGCATATGGAGGACAGACTTGGTTTTTCCATGCATTAGCCGACAAAGAAGAACTTGTATGGACAGAGTAGAGCAGACCCAAATGAAGAGTTTGACTGCTGTCAAAAGTGAAAATATCATGGTACATCTGACGATTACATTCTTCAAACACAATTAACTATTATATTTAACGACAGAGATGCAGGTTGTCAGCCACAGACAATGACTGCCAGGGTTATTGGTCTTTATAGCAGACACACACTGTGCTTAAAAATGATAGCTATTGACATGGACTGAGGATTCACACCCATCCTGAGCCAACAGTGTCAGCGTGACCGGGCACACTGCTGTGTCATTGTCTTCCTCACCAGGACGGTCTTCAGCTCCAGGAGGAAAGTGGCCAGATCGGCTGACTGCTGCAGCCTCTGTGAGAAGTAGAGGAGAAGAGACATCCTTGAAAGGAAGGATAATGAAGTGACACCTTTTTTTCTTCCTCTAGCATTCAAATCAAACACCGTGTTTGTGATTAATGGGTGCTGCCACCTGCTTTAATAATTAATGATGGCTTAAAGGCTGTGAAAATAATGAACTTTGCAGCCGGGGGTGAAATATCAATCTCATCCAAATAACCCCGAGGCCCCACATAACAAATAGGGACATTTTCCATGCGATGTTAATTAAACAGTGAAAAATATTGTTTCTCTGTGCAGCAGTGAGGCGAGCCTCGTGGTCAGGCAGTGCGGAGTACAGTAGCAACACATGCCGCAAACACAAACTAGTGGGACCAAAACAAAATTTAAGTGATCTCAATCTGTCGAGAAGCGACGGGAAAAGTTACCTGCTTGACGACGTGCTGGTGCCCACGCAGCAGGTGCCTCAACTGAAAACAGCAAGTGAGCCTGCGACAACAGTCAGCAAAACACACATTTCAATGGCTGTCTTAAAGTGCGCCACTTCAGTACTGACCTCACTAAACTAAACAAAGCTGCATGTCAGTGCGCAGCTCAAGTGTCGCAGTGTGATACCGATTCAAAATCGATGAACTGTTTTTCAAGTTCAAAGCAAATTGTTTAAGACAGCAAATTAACATATGGAAGCAATTTTACTGGAAACACCATGGATAAGATACACAAAGAGAAATGATGTCTTCAAATCTTCAAATGCAGCAGTGCAGGAAATAGTTACCTAATTCACCATTGGGTAGTAAATGTGGGTTGAAGCACCGAGAAGCCTCTATGCTTTCCATGGAATAGGTGGAACAGGGAGGCAGGAGAGGGGTGTATTGATGTATTGTAATTGTGCTTGAGTTGGGATGAAACGTCACTCACACAAGATTTCATCTCAGTCATTTTAATTTTTCAACAGTTTCCTCTTTTGAGAGAGAGTTTTCCTGCCTTGGGGCACAGATGAGACAGGGGGGCACAAGTAGCATTTTGTGAAACAACAGCCAACAAATTTGTTCTTCCCCTTAATACAGCAGACAATAAGTACACTAGGATCCTTGTAGAACTTAATCACGTCTCCTGGGCGATGGCATCAAAACAATACCACAGATTGCTACCTAAGACAGAATAGGTAAGAGACAAAATGAGCAAGAACATTACGAATGGCAATCCTTTATGGAGTGTGACAGATGTAGGGGCTTCTAGTGTTGTGTGCAGACGACAATGGCATCAGTAACTGCGCACTTAAACAACAGAACCTGAATTTGCAAGTAGCCTAGAAACATCAGTGTGTTAGCTTGGATGTCAGATAGATGAGGCTACAGAGTATTTTTAACACTACGATTTAATTTACGCACTACATCATTTGTGTGGCGCAATAGAAACGCTCTGCTTTAAGACCCTGTATTTGGTGACCCATCTGTTACAAGTCAAGTAACTGTCCATGATGCCCCACTCAGACATGAGCCTTGATTTGGTCTGAGTCATATGCTGAGCAGTATGAGAGATGGGGAAATGCAGAACTCCCAGCACAATGCTTTTAAACATGTGCCAGACTCACCATCGTAGCTATCAAACCCTGAAAGAAATAGGAAACTACAAATATGGCTAAATTGGGATCATTGCTTCCTGTCCCTACGTATGCACCAGGCTGTTTATTTCAGTTTTCAATTTATTTATTTTAAAACATTTATCCTATCTTCATTTAAAATTCTGTTACTCAAAGACAGGGCATTTCTGGCCACGTGGTCTTTGTTGGCATGGTAAGAGATGAGCTGCTTGGCAAACGTCTGCACTCTCTGAGTGCCTTTCCAATTCAACAAAACACTTTCACTATTTAATGTCCACCAGACAGTAACACACAGGTTCTGTCAGCTCTCAGCTGCAGTGGGAGCTGCGATATTGAATACTGACACTTCTGTGTCACTTCAAAAACTTTGTCAATACTGAGATAAAGGGAAATATGCAATGACAGCTGTGGCTCTGTGTCAAAGTTGACTAGAAAACAAGCCATAACGTCCAGACTTACTTGGCAGACTTGAGCTGACGGTCTGGCGGCAGAAGTATTCTCACCCTGAAGTCTCTCTCCTGACCAGAGGCACAGAGGTAAAGGAGTGACAACCCAATACTTCAACACTTATCTACTACTTTCACAGCTCAGTGACTCTGTGGTTAACAATACCGGGCTTTGAACTACTGTTTGGAATACATCCCCACGTATTTTCTTACCAGACTGCGCCATCTTTTGGTCTCTCAAAATGTATAACCATGGCAAAACCATTCATCCCCGACATCCTGAACTAACCGGGCACCCGTTTGCTGTGTAGCAGGCCCCGAAGGTGACGGTCACACTGACCTGGACTGTAATAAAGCCGTCATACAGAGTTCGGTGTCGGTCGAGAGGCAGCAGCAGCGGGTTGTCTCTCAGTAGGTCTCCCTCCATGACTCTAACAGCTAAAGCTAACGCTTAGCAAACGAACCGGCGAGGTTTTAAAGCGTTTCGGACGCGTACGTGCACTTGCTGAGCCTCAAAACTGACTTCAGAGGAGCAAACTTTGGAAAGACGTGTCCACAGCGCCGAGTCACCTCCCGCCATGGAAGCAAAACCTCTGACGTCAAGATGGTGCGTTCAATGACTGCAAATAAATAGTACTTTTCAGCACTCAACCGTTCAATTTCGGAGAAACACAGACGAAAATTTATTATATTAGCACTACAAAGTAATCATTATAGGGAACTTTAAAAAGTACGAGTTAAAGGTATAGAGAACGAGAAGTAAGTTTCATCAAACAAAGAGACGTGAGTCCTCAACCGCGGGCCGTAACCGACTCTTTTGGACACATTTTCTTTGTAGATTTAGCATGATTTCGCATTTCAGTGCAGTTAGCGACCCTGGTTGATGTTTCTTCATTGGCTCGGTTTTTCCAACGGAACGAGCACGAGCATGATGTCAGAGTGACTCCCCAAGTCGAGGGTCCTTGTAGCAGCTCGACTATAAATCAAAACCTCCACTGAAGCTGAAACGTCAGCGAGAGAGATTGACTTCGAGACTGAATCGTCATACTCGGGTTTGTATCAAGGGCACTCAACAGGGGTTTTAGAACCTCACAAGAACTCACCTTTTGAGAACTGCAAGGCTAAACTCTCATTTTTAAAACAACAATATCTCAATGGTTAAATGAACAGTTACTATTAAATTGCAGCCAAAGCGCCCACACACACACTTCTACAGACAATGAAATCCACCTCAGTATGTTTTCAGACAGCGAGAGGAAACCAGAGTGTCTGAACGTTGGTATTGTGGAATCAAATTACTGGCTCTTCACTAACAAACTGGAATGATCTGTCACCAGAGACACCTGTTCACCAGCTGAGGAGGCTGAGGTCACGTGGCAAAGGCAGGGACGTCCTCATGACGCTGGTCGTCTGGAAGGAGACTCAGAAGGTAAAAGACCAGACTCCGCCCGAGGATGCCTGTTTACACTGGTTTGTTTGTCCTGCACTGAAGGTACTACTGAGGTTTTACATTGTGGGAGAAATTAGGTCTATCTTCTGTGGAAATTCAAGCACAGAGAGAACATACAAACATCTCACTGAAAGGTCAAAGGTTTGGTCCAATAGTTGCCTCAAACTGCAGCACATGAGGGATGGAATTGAACTGCCAGAGTGATGAAAAAAACCACACTAAATTATCATTCTGTGTACAGTTTAATTCCCCAAACTTTGTGTTGCCGTTTCGCTGGGTCATGTGACTGAGATGCACTTGCACGTCGGAGTGTCCACTCATGATCTGAGATGATCTGAGAACTTCTTCTAAGACGTGTATTGCAGATGAAGTTGAAGCAGTTGTAGTCTTGGTATTAAGTTGGAGTCCGTTGTCATAGGTTCAGTATTATGGTATCTTGCAATTAAATTAATTGAAATATAACTGTAGACGTTTTGTCTTTCATGTTAGATGACATCTGATAAGACCTGTTATCATCTGAGGATAATGGCTGTCACTGAAGTCCACTGGCTTTGGAACCCTTTTAGAATGACAGGTCTCAATCACTGTCTTTCACATTTCTTTGGCTCTCGCCATGATGCCATGGTGGCTCTTCTTGCTCAGGTGTTTTGAGAACAGCTGAAGGTTTGTTTTTCTTTCTTAATGAATTAAAACCTGCATCTATTTGATTGATGATCTGAAAGTTTTTGGTGTGATAAACAACATGTTTCAAACCTGAAATCAGAGGTTTGATCACACCAGACCCTCAGCTTCTTACCTAAATCTAATGTTTTTTAAAAAAGATTTTCATTCACTTTCTTTCAGCGCTGTGTCCTAATGAGAAATGAGCATTGACTGGTGTGTCTGTCATGTGTGAGGCTCTTCAGCTGGTGAAATAGATGAACGAGTCTGTAAACTTCACTCTCAGCTTTACTTTCTTTCCCTTCTTCAGCTGCTGTTTGTTTGCAGCGCGAGCTGCAGAGCTGTGAGGGGAGTGTGTCAGAAACAATGTGCAGCCGGAGATTGATGTTTTTGTCATCCACCTGCCGATGCAAATGGAGAAAGCCGGCGAGGCACAAACAAAAGAGGGGGAACCTCTGCCGCTGCTGGAGGAACATCTGGGGGGTCTCGGCCACGACTGTGCCGGTAAGGGCTCTTTTTTTGTTCTTTGTGGAGAATGGAAGAATTTAGGGATTCTGCTGGCGGCAGTGGAGCAGCACCTCCCTCTTTTTCTCTCCGTGCTTCAGTCTGGAGATGAAACAGGCGGCGGCCGGCTGTAACGCTGTTCCAGTTGCGTTTTAGAAAGAAGGGTGTCACATGGTGGCTTCAGAGGACGGCGTGGTCGAAGCGGTGAGCTCTCTCAGTCTGTGTGCTTGTCTCCCCTTGCTCTGTCTGGCGGAGGACTGCTCTGTGGCGCTCAGTTCATCGCTGGCCGTGGTCACTTCTCTGGAATGCAATTGGCTGGAAGTGGTGTGGGTCCTGCACCCTGCCTCCCTCTCCCTCCCCCTCGCTCTCTCTCTCTCCTCCTCTCTCGCTTGTGTCTTGTCCGAGGAGCCTTTCATGGCTTGTCTTTGCTCTGCTGTGGATCTCAGCGATTGTCTTGCTCTCGAGGTTGATGCAAATGAGCTGGAGATTCTGTTTCGGCACTGTTGTCAGCTCTTTATTTGGATTTCAATCTTTGTGTAATCGCCCTCAAAACCAAATTCAGGGTCCTAAAATGTTCTTCAAAAATGAAGTGATTTTGCACATCAGTTGTTTTCTGGTAAAAAAAAAGTGGATACTGCTTGGAGTCTGATGGTGGAAATCGAATGACATTTCTTAACTACGGTGCAAGATTTTATGACAATAACAAGGTCAAATTATGAAAATAGTCAATAGACAATCAGATTTATTCACTCGGCTGAGCAGCTGAAATAAGGACATGAAGAAATGTGCTGCGGAGGTGTGTGTGTGTATGTGTATGTGTGTGTGTGTGTGTATGTGTATGTGTGTGTGTGTGTGTGTGTGTATGTACACGTACCTGGTTTATCTTTACTTTACAGCAATTCAACATAACTCAATAGTATGTCATTTATTAATGATATTAATAAATTTAAAACAACCACATTTTAAGCATTTTGAGGGAAGCTGTGACAAAAATGCTCACGTGGATTTTAATATGACAATTTTATATGTTAGTATTTTATCACAGACGAGATGATTAAACAACTGGAACTCTTATTTTTATTGTTTTAATATTGAAATACTCTGACTTCTGACATTCTGGTATTCTAACCTGATTTCTGAACATTTCTGCCTTCGATTCATGCTATTTTGATTTTGTTCCTTTGTTGCCATGCAATAATCTTCATTTTAAGACCATCCTTTAATTGAATGAGATGAGTCTTTTTTTTTTTTTATTTAAAAATTTGTGACAACAAATTATTCAACATTTCTTCCAAACAACAGTAATTATTCCTTTCTTGCAACATTTTTCCACATCTATAATGAATGTGTTTTCAATAGAATGGTATATTTCTACATATGTAATTTTGATATTTTACTCTATTATTACTTACATTTCTTTTAATAATAATTAATGCTATCTGATCTATGTGTTGATTGATGGATCTATCTATCTGACGTTTATAGTTATGTTTTTTTTTTTTTTAGCATAGAATGTTTTTGATTGCGTCTTGTGTTTTGGTGTCTTTTATATGCATATTAATTATTAATAAATGTATTTTACATCATTACATTTCAGCGGCCTAATCCTGTATCAACAGGCTTTTAAACTGCCCTGTCTGATTTAAACACTGCCGTGACTCTCCATCCTCGTGTGTTTAGTGTGTGAGGACTGGTGCAAATCAATATCAACATTTATTACTTTCTCTCTCTGGCACACCGTCACTGGCCGATCGTCCCCGCAGCCAATGGCAGATCATCTCTCCTATCGATCCGCTCCTGATCAGTCTCCAGTCTCAAGCGTCTCCTCGTGGGCGAGGGAAGAAAGAGTGCGAGGCTGGTCCACTCCAGCTGATTAGTGTGTGTGAAGTGTGCTTGTTAGGCGTACTGTGAAGCGCGCTTGTTAGATTTCCAGCCCTCACGCTTTATTACTGCTGGCACAGGACTTCCCACAGCTGTGGAGCGACACGCTGCTGAGATCCGTGTGTGTGGTGACTAATGGAAATCCAGACTTCGCAGCGACTCCTGTTTTGACAACAGCGATTAAGAGTTTGACACAAAATGGAGGAAAATAATGACGGACGGGTAAATCTTGCATCCCCTCCTCACCGTCACGCTGCTGCTGACTCCCGCCGTGGGAGGTTCGGAGCTGTGGCATGTTTGAGGTTAGAAATAAAAACAGCGGCTGTTTAGCAACAGGAAAGACAAAACATGCAAACAGCCGTCCTCCTCCTAAGCCTGGAAATACTCCCTCCCGATTGGTCCGTCTCTACTGTCTCCATCCATCCCTCCATCCTCTTTCTCTTACCGGATGTCAGGTCATGAGGTCAGCTCTTGAAGTGAAGATGTCCAGACCAGATCAAGGTCTGACCCAGGGCCTCCTCCACACTGTAGGATGACATTCATGCAACATCCTGATGCTGCTGTGGATCTACTCTGAGTCTGACCTGGTTGACTGAGCGCCTCTGTCTAATAGAGAGTCCAGACACTGACAGAAATTGGCTAAATGGCAGTCAAACCTCCCTCCAGTCTGCTTCCTTCACATTCAGGTCTCTAAATCGTGGATCTGAGCTCCGTCTGGACATAAATGTTAATTCAAAAACTTGAATGCATTTAAAAGATCCTCCCGAGTCTTGGTGAACGCGCTGATGCAACAGAGCGTGCAATACTGATTATCAAAGCGCCGTAATAATAGTGTGTTTGTCTGGAAAGTCAACCCTCTTGCGACTGTCAAGTTATTTATTTATTTATTTTGAAACTTTTATCCAATTTCATTATCTTATTCATTAGGCCATTTCTGTTCAGTCATTTTTCCCCTTTGGACTTTTCCTACAATTTTTACTGTTGCACAGTCAGTTGTGTTCATGTATGTTCTTCACTTGAGTGTCTTACGTTGCATTTTATTTATTTATTTTTCATGAAAAAAGTCTGTTTTTTTAATCTGGCTATATGTTTAACTTAAGTAACATTGCAATGAGCTTTTACATGTTCTGACATTTTTTTTATTGAAGATTCTTTTGACATATATTTATATTACTGACTATTTGTTGGAGTATTTTTTATTAATGTCAATTTCTTCCCATGCCTTCTCTTTTTACCCCTCCAACCACCCTCCTTTTTAAAGTCAACTTTACTTTAACTTTTGTTACTCAACATTTTGTTTCCAGTATTTACTTTTTCACTCTCAATTTTTATTTAATCAGCTTTCGATTTTAGATATGAGAATGTACTCTAATGAAGTACAGTGAATCGATGCTTTGTTCTTCAGCCAACTTCAGCAGCCGGAGGTTCCAGCAGCAGTTAATAATAAATAAAACTGAATCACCTGCTGCGAGTCTCCGTCAGAACGGAGCGTCCTCCTTCGGCGTACCAGGCCCAGAACCGCTTTATAGGATCAATGCTTTTGTTATTGAAGTGGGTCTCTGCAGTGCAGCTAATACATTCTGCATTGATCCCCCCCTCACCCCGAAAACGCACTCTGCGTTGTTGTCCCTTCCAGCAAGGCTCATGTCGGAGGAGTCTGTTCGGCTGAGCTAAGACTTTACTGCAGGACAAGTGTGTCCATAAACCCGAGGTCTGTTTAGAAGCAAGTGTGACTCGCCAGAAGGCTTTTAGATGATCACCATCACCAGCTCTAGTGTGGAGACAATTGTGATCCAGAAAGAGTGGAATGGTTAAGTCACTATAGTAATGATTGTACATTTAAATCATCTTCACCACTTCATCTATTGATTTTGGATTTTGTTTAACCTTCGCTGGACTGTCACAGATGAAAACAATGTCAGCCACATGAAAGTCAAGAAGCCAGTCTGGAATAGACTCCAGCAGACACTGGAGCGACAGCTACGGCGCTCATGTAAATGACAGAATTAAACAGCAATAAAACAACATGACAAAATAATATCCATACTTGATGGCATCAGAAAGTTGACAGAAGAGAGGACTCATAAAGGAAGCCACAGGAGACAAGACAAAGGCTCACTGAAGACAAAGAGTTCATGTTGAAATAGATTTTCTACTGCGGTTTTAGATGAGACACAAATATGTTTGAATGGCAGATTGTGTTTGTGCGTGTCTTTTGATTTGTGCCCGTGTGTGTGTCTAGAATTGTATTCAGGTGTGTACACGCGCGCGCGTGTGTGTGTGTGCAGTCCCCCCTCCTGTGATTACACTGCGGCCCATTCGTCAGCCTGTTTTGTCAGATTGTAATATTCACAGAGAGAAGCGACACGTTGGTGCGTCTAACCTGAGCGCTCACGATCAAAGCCTGCAGCAGGCCAGCCGGAGCCTTATTGAACAAATTTGCGCCAGTGACGCCGGCAGTTGAGGACATTAATGATCTGGAGCCACTCGGGGTCCCCTGCTGGAGCCCACAGGCTGGCCGCTCGATCCCCAATCAATAGCTTTTTATTAAAATTGTTTGCCAGGCAACACAAATCCATATTGTTTTGCCTCGGACAGTGTGAGCACGTCGGACTTATTTCTTTATTTTCTGCAGATGAAAATGATCGGTGTGTATGCATGGAGGAGAGGTGGCGGGGGTGGGGGTGAGGGGGTCTTTATTGGAATATCCATTTCACCATTGATTTCCATAAGAGATGCATTTGTGATCTTCTTATTTTCTCTTCCCTCAACAGGGTAGAATTACACGGCGTATTATCTCCGGTATTAAGGCCGAATTAATAACACAAGTAATTATTATGCTTATGTCTAACGATACGCCGCCATCGATCGCAGCGCCGCCTGACCGCCGCCTGAAAACACTCAACTGTAGTTGAAAAAAGGATGTTACGCAAAGTCTGTCATCAGGAATAATTTGACAAAAAACACAGCTTGACGGACAGAAACTAATCCAACGATGACAAAGATCGTGACCTGAAACACGTCCATCACGAAACTCACCATCATGTTGAAAGTCTGGTCCAACACAAAGAACTTCTTGGTAAAGGTTTGACGGTTAGAAAACAAAAAACCGCAACAAATGACCGGAGATACAATGTATAATGCAACTTATACATGTATAACTTCAACGTTTTGATCAAATTGCTGCGCGGGTTTTGCGACTGTTGGTCGCTAACTTGTGATGGCGCTAAACATGGATGCCAAATTGAAATCTGGTTTGGACTTGTTGCACCTGATATGAATGTGTGTTTGTGCAGAGTTGGATTTTCAAAACTGGCCCGAAAGTTGGTGATGGATCGAAAAGTAGAATCCGTGTTAGCAAATATGCTAACTTTGGTTGCGGACACTTGGTGTAAGCCTGGTGAGCTGGTGGTTTTCAAAGTCTGTACACTAGACTGAAACTCACGGAGTGGTTCAAGCCGTTGGAATGAAAATAGATCCTGCTGTTGACAGTTGATGCTTGGATGTGTGGCTACAAAACTAGCTCCATGAACCCTGATTCTTGGACATTAGAGCATTGTGTTTCTCAGACGAGTTTGTGCTTGTGGAGGAAAAGACGAGAAGAATTAGTCTGAAAACACAACCACATTTTGATGTTGACATTTGTAACATAAGAAACGTGGAACATTCATGAGCTCCGTCTGTCACTTCAGTTCGTGCAGAGTTCTGCCCCGGAGCCAGTTGCAGCCCATGATGACACCTCAAACAATCTCAACACCTCCGTCAGCCATATGATGTAAAATAACCTACAACTGTCATTAATATTTTTAATCGTCCCTCAAATGAGAACCAGCTGGAGCTATTAGGGCACGCTGCTAATGGCTAAATCAGTTTATGATATTTACATTTATGTTTTGAGCTTCTGGATAATTCATGTTGAGATAGAAAAAAAATGTGACGTCTGAACGCAAATCTTTAGCAAAAAACTTGATTTATCACCCAATAAATTCTGAGGATATTTTGTTAAAATGACTGGCTGATAAAATCCCTCCCTTAAATGTCCTGCTGTACACTCTTAACGCCCCATCTTCATTTCCTCTGAAATTAATTCATGGAGAGGTTTACGACTCAGTTCCAAATATCCGGATGTTAATGGCAGATGCTCGACAGCACTTTACAGATCAAAAATATAATTGATCTCAGTGGGATGAGGAGTTCAGCAGCGGTACAGGTTGTAGAGGAATATTGAGACCAGGAAAATAATCGTATTAACAAATCAAGATAATATTCTACTTTTCACAGCAGGTCTGAAGCTCAGTGAGTTCATTAAATTAGCTGCGAAACATTCTCTGCTCCGACGTTAATATAGAAGTGTAGCTTGTATTTGGGTTAATGTGGTGAATTAACTTTAAAAGGAGATCTTGATGATTTCCTTCTGTCTCCTCCCTCCCTGTCACACTCACTTGTTCGTGGCTGATGCTGAGGTGAGCGAGAAGTTGCAGTTGCAGCAACCTTCCAAAAGAGGGCAACATAATGTCATGATTGTGCCCCCCCTCCTGTACCAACATGAGGAGGACGAGGAGGGGCTGTAGGTGCTGGGTTAAACGTGTAAGTAACAATAATTTACATTCAGGCTGGAGCGGCTTCCCCCGCGCTGTCAGTCGGAGCTTCAGAGCTGCCAAACAAAAGCCCTCCACCTCGTCACACGCCGAAGAGTGGATGAAGTTCTTCTCAGTCAAGGTGCCGTCATAGAAGGCCGTGGATTAAAACCAGCAGCCTGCCCTCGCTCGCAGCGTTGCTCCAGAGATGAGCAGGGTTTTGAGAGAGGATTCTGCCAATGAGCAGATTTAAAAACAACTCATAAAAAGCTGTCAATCATGAGGCCTGTGGTGACATCACTATGCTTAGAATAATCTCCTTGGTTCTACGCTGTCGCAAGTAGCGCGGCAAAGAAGAATTAAAAATGTTCCCGGACGCAGTAACAAAGACACACCTGTGTGTGAATTTTTAAAATGCAGCTTTACTTTTTGTAGCTGGTCTCTGCTGCTGGGGGACACCCTGAGGTTCCCTCAGGGCCTCATGAGGCCCCTAAGCCACCCCTTTGAATCTTCTTGATTATTATCACTCAAAATGAAAACCAACTTGACGCTGACACTTGTCCTGTCTGGCTCTTTTTTAACGGCTGTTTATGAGTACAGAAAGTAAGGAATTTGGGAAGGAGCTTGTCACTTGCTTTTCCTGGTCAGGTTTTATTTATTTTGGACGAGGCGGCAGGTTTGATTCTTCTGAAGTTACTGAAGTGTTTGCCATTAATTAATAGAAATATAGAAAACAACTGAACATTGTGTGTCTTCTGTTTATTGTGTTGAGTTTTCCATGTAGAGATCCACGGAAAGACCCAATCCACTTGTGTGTGTTAACTCCAGTCCGCAACTTTCATCCTCCTCCTGCTGACGCTCTGATGTCCCAAACATCTCAGGAACCATTTGAAGGGGTTCGTGATTGGCCCCTAGGTAGCTGCCGACAGCAGCCTTATACGTGTCACTAGAGATTGTCGCATTTCTTCTCAGGCCTAGTTGATTCAGTATGGTGAGATGTTTCAAGGAGTCACAAGGTGTCTGTGTCTATCTCCTGGATTCACGACAGAGGCCGGTGTTCTTGGTGTCAGCGGTCGCTATCCGAAGAATGATTTTAATTGTTACTGAACTAAATCTCAACGAAGTGACCAGGGAGACAACAAGTCCCTTTACGTCTGATCATTTACTGAATCTAGTCCTGGAATTCTTGGATAGCCAAGGCCACCATTTAATTGTGGAATTATTAAACACAACATTTTCATGGGAGCTTCTTGTTGTCTTTCTGGTTTCCGTGCTCGGAGGGTAACACCATCTGACTTTGGCTTGATAGACTCGGCTGACTTGACTGTGGTCCATTCACCGAGGCTCTGACTGTCTACTAGTTTCCGCCCTCGCTCCTCATTCTCCAGCCCTCTCTGGAAAGGCACTCGCAGGTCAGCTCTGGTCAGGCCGGGTCAGCAGTGTTACCAGCTGGCGACAGCAGAGGGCGACCTGTGCTGTGTGACTCCTCAACAGTTACTTAACCCCTCCCCCACAAAAAAAAATAAAATAAAATTATGATGTGTAATCTCTGAACTATTGATGCTGTATTAAACACAGCTGTGGCCAGTTGAGGAGTCAGTGATGTGATGATCGACTTTCTCTCCACTTGGTTTGAATCCGATGACAACGTGAGCAAAAGGGACAGCTTATGATAATGATAATGAACTCCTGACTCATCCAGGGGCTCGTGATGGAGTGAAGGAAATAAAAATTATGAACAGTCATAACCCTTGACTCGTAGAATAACCATTTTTTGTGTCTCTTTGATTTTGTCAAATACACAAGAAAACAAAAAGTGAAAAATATGAAATATATATCTATGTGTTGTTGCTTTTTTTCCACAAATTGCAGTGTTTTTTAAGTGTTTATTTTTTTCTTTTTTCCATTTTATTTTTAAGAAAACAAAAAAAAAAACAGTCACAATTTTTTCCCCCCGAATCTTGATTTTGTTAGGTTATATTCTTTTTCTCATCTGTTGCTGTTATTTTTCCTCGTTGGCAAGTCTTTTTCAAATGCTTATTTTACTGTAGATGTTATATTTGTGTTTATGTACGTATTTATTTTTCATAACTGTACATCTAGTTCCACTGTGCGATGGTCGTCATGCTAGCTGTTAACCGTTAGCTTTTGTCCACATGTAGTGTTATGTCTCTGTTGGAACAAGTTCATGCTTAAGCATAGATTTTCAACCTTCACAGGCTCTAGAGAACTTGGTTGTGACTGAACAGCATCGCTAGAATTAGTTCATCATCTGGTGATTTCATTGTATTTTGAAACTCTCACCTGGTTGTCGGCAAACCATCGCCCTCTCACCCGAAGTAGGAAGATAAGAAAATAAATTGAAACACGAAATCTCTTTATTTTATATCTGGTTTCTTTATTTCCAAATAACATTTCTTTATTTAAATGAAAAACAACAACATATATTTGACAATAAAATAACCATTATTTTATACCTACTATATCAGTGTTATATGAATTTTACTCTGCTGTGGACAGTAGTCGTGTGTGCGTCATCTTTCTTTTCTTTTTTCTTGTTCAAACTTCAACACAAAGTTGCTGGGCTCGCTCCTGGCTCCGGACTCTCTTCCCCGACTGACTTTCTGCCTGCACTCTTTCCTCCTTGTCGGATCTCGCCACATCTGCGGAGATATTTGCTGAGGTCGTCATTCCTCTCCTTATCTCCTCCTCTTCAGGATTTTGGTGGAACGTTTAGCTAATTGATGATCACATGCTGGGCCTTATCAGCTCTCGTTGTTCACTCCATGAATATTCAGGAGAGTCTTGCTGCCGCCTTATTTGTGGACAAAATTTGCACCACAGAGCGGCGGCTCGCTCTCTATGCCTCGGCGCTTAATTACATTTCGCGCCGGCGTATTTATGGTGGAGGAGAATGGATTCACGCACTCCCACCGACCGGCAGCTTCTGACAACAGAGGGAGCCGCCTCCCTCCGTCCTCCTGCTTTCTCCCAAAATCCAGTCGTGTGATCAATTTGTTTATGTTGATGTCGGCGTCGCCATCTTTGAGAGAGGAGAGCAAATGGAAGGCAGCGGAGGAAGAGCGTGCGGGGTGTAATCTCTGACTTTTTTCTTCATTTTTTGTAGACATTTAAAAAAAATGATAATTGTGTCTAATTGTGCTTTTATGTCTGCTGCGATTTTACTTTCATTTTAAATGACTATATTATTCTGAAATGTTACTTTATGTGTTGTGTTCTTTCCGTGTCTGAGTTGTTGGTGTGTGTGAGGAGGGTTTTCTTCAGTTGTGTGTGTATGTGTGCGAGGTTTCAGACTGTAATGAACACACATGCCGCCTGACACCCAAACACACGTCATAGTTTTACTCAGCAAAAACACACGCATGCACAAACATGACACTCATCTTTCTGACACACTCAGACAAACACCCAAGCTCACTCACAAAAGTTGAACATTTCATGCCCACACCTTCCATTACACAAACACACACACATACACTCACATGAATCGCACACGTTTGTATTTCTCATTGCCATAACCATCCCCAGCTTCTCACCCTAAACCTAAAACACATCTAAACACATGCCTAACCTGAACCAAGACTCTTAACCAAACACAGGTTATAATGACCCTGTTATTTTGAAGTATCAGTCCTCAAATTGAGGCTTAACCTCGTGGGGTTCGGCCAAATGTCCCCACAAAGTCATACGGTCTTCACAAGGATAGTGTTTTAGTTGGATAAACAAGCCCACAAATGGCACACCGAACATCAGATGCACACATGCGAGTTACACACTTGCTCACACTGTTGCAGGTGACTCCACAAATATGAACAAATCGCGCTTCAGTTCAAAAACATAAATACACTCAGTAAAACACACTCACACACACTCACACACACACACCTCTTAATTGGAGTGGCGATAAGAAGGAGTGATACCAGCAGACAGAGGAAGTAGAGAAGGAGCTGAGGAGGAGAGACAGCAGAGGAGGAGGACAGGAGAGAAAGCGGAGCTGTGAAGGTGATTAGTTGTTCTGGCGGATCTTGGCGTGGAGGAGGTTGGAACACTAATCCTCGCTTTGGTTGGAGACATTTTCGCGCAGTAGGTCCCTTCTTTCCGCCCCCTCTCAATTTTAAGCCCCGTGTCAAGCTCAAGCCCTCTTTTCCACTTGCTCTCATTTCCTCTGCCTCCTGGCAAGCCCGGCTATTTATAAGAAAATCATTTTTCTTTCTCTCTCTCCCGCTCCTTTAATTCTTTCCTGGTGCGTTTGATTCGCTGCCCTGCTTAGAGAAGGTGCCCAGATGAGTGGCAGCCCGCCAGCCGCCGCTCTTCCTCGCTCTAGCTCCTCATCCTCCTCACACGATTTACATTGGCGATGGCGGGGTATTGATGACTCGCACACGTCCGTCCCGCCGTTTTTGCATAGTGGGCCTCGTGATTGGCCGTCTGCCCGGGCGATAAGCCGTAGATTTTACAGGATGACATCATTTATGCGCAGCATTATTTGATTGTTTTGGCTGCTTTCTAATTTGATGGATCTGGCCGTTGTCTGTGGGAATCATCAGCATTACCTCGTCTCTAATCCCCTCAGCGGGAAAATGTATGTATTTAGCACACGGCTCCTGAAAGAGCTTCAAGAATTCAACGTTAATCAAAGTAGTGCCGCTGCGGCCGCGTCGCCGGGTGGAAGGAAAGCTGCACTTTTCACATTTACATTCTCGCCAAACACTGCGGGCCGCCACTGCTCCGGGCCAGATATCATCCAAACTGCCATTGATTTGTTTGTCCTTTGGCCGTTTGCACGCTTTGGGAAATGAATCACGGCTGCTTTTTTGTCTCCTTCTTCTTCTTGGCATCGTCTCTTTAATCCATACGCTCCTTGTTTTCCATAAATAACAGGGCAGAACTGGGCTTGGAGAAGGTTCTTGGTGGGTTGACAGCAGGGCTGGAGGTGCTACACACACACACACACACACTTAACTCACTCACGCGCACACACGTTTGCGGAGGTAGATTAAATTAAAGAGCTGTGAAATGATGGCTTCCCTGTCCGCCAGGCTACAACTTCTGATTTGAAACACGAGTAGCGCCCCGATGGCGTCGTCCTGGTTGGCTCGTTTCTTTCCATGTACTTCAGCTAAATCAGGTTGTTCTGTGTGTGAAAGAAAGGTGTGTCAGTTAGCTACATTGTGACCGAGATCCACTGCGGATTCATGTCGCGACTGAGTGCCATATCTCTCTTTGACAGTAGGTGGCGATAATGGGCTCGACAGCCACTATGCAGCAAGACAGCAGCTCAGCTTCTTTTCAAGATGATTTCAATAATGTTGGTGAATATTGCAATTCCTGTACTGTCCTTGTGGTGGACGACAACGAAAGAAAAGCACAAAAACAAAGGCACAACAACATCAACGTAAACTAGACGAGGTAGCTGCACCTTGTCTGAAAACATGCTAAAGAATACAGAGCCCCTAAGGGGGTTTAGAAAACAGAAAAATTCTTGAGATTCCCAAATCCTGATGACATAGTTCCTCTTGTGCGTAGTACATGTTTAGAAAGTGATTGAAGTCATGGAGAGCATTTTGGAATCTGCCGAAACAACTGATTTCAGGGCCACCAAATGTCTGCCTGAATGTTCCTTTCAGTAGGTGGACACTTCTATTTTACCATACCATCTGATCAAATCCAAATACACTTGCATCTTTTGTAAGGCTACTGTTGTTCTCTTCTGCAGTTTTGTGTGTTTTTCAAGATGTAAAATTCCCAGTGTGTGGCGGTGTGACCATCTTGTGGTCCGTCTGGTTTATATATTATATAACCCTAGCTGATGCTAATGCAAATAGCTTTATTGGACGCATGTATTAATATGCATGTCTACTTAGTGACTGCAGCAAATTTGATGATGTTGTTGACACCCAACATTGTGACGTGAGCAGGAGGTGGTTGAATGTGCTGTAACCTTGACTGCGATTTACAGTGGAAACTTGAACTCGCAACCCATCCTCACTCCCATGGTGTAATATATCGTTGTCGGGAAAACACTTTTGTGTCCTATACCGACAACAAAGGTAGCAGTGAGCGTTGCATGTTCACACATTATTCTTTCAACTGAAGCATGTTCTGGTATATTGTGACTCCGTGGGCAGTGCGTCGCATAAAAGAACAATGAGGGTTGGAGGTTAGGAAAGGCATGGGATGGCACTCAATTTATTCCACATGAGACAACGTATCAATTGCTAATGAAAGTCCCTCAAACGGCGGTGCATTTCTGTGACCGTCAGTATCCGTATAGTAGCCACATAAGGGTTTACCTCTAGCAACTGACATCCAATGTAATTCAACGAAGAGAGCATCCGAACGTCTCCTGCTCCAAGCACTTTTTTATCCCCCAAGTTTACCCCCTAAAAACTCTCTGATCACATCATCACAGTGCTGGGCATTTCTGTAAACTGACTCGCGGGCAGAGAAATGTCCAGGCCTCTAAAACAGCGGCTCTGCTTCTTCTTCTAGGCGATGTACCTTTTGTCATCAGAATGGTTGATAAACGTATACTCGTGTGTTTCTTGAGTGAGTTTTTTAATACATGAGCAAGTGAATCATTGGGGAGGAACGACCGTCTTCATCTTGTCAGCTTTCTGCGACTGACGGAACACTCACCGTCTGTTCGGATAACACGGTCTAAAGGACTCGCTCTACCGGATGTCTAACTCGTAACCTTTCGGCCGCCCTGCTCTCTCCGCCGCTCGCTCTCTCGCTGCTTCCTCTGCAACAGCGGATAAAATTAATTTCCCTGACCTTTGCACGGCCCAGCAGCTTCGGGTCAAATTCCAATGATCATTACACTACTGTTATGTTTCTTCATCCCTCCACATAAAATATGCACCAGTGGATAACGAGAGCTCAGGGAATCGAGCTGCGATTTCTATTTCCTGGAAAAAACAAGAAGGAAACAATTAAAGGAGAATAAACAGCCACCTGGTCAGATGGGGGTTCGACAGCAACCTCAGAAAAATGACTGAAGTGTTCCGCTTGATCTACTGTGGGGAGGGAGGAGGAGGGGAGACCAGCAACATATGGGGTTGTGTGATTGCAGAGGTTGTCTTTAAACGGTGGTATATACGTGCTCGCATATCAATGTAGCTGCGTGCGTGCGGGTGCGTCACCTGCAGGCGCTCAGGCTGTGCCGCCGCACTCTTGTAATCTCTTTTTAATTTGGACTTGGGCGCGGTGATCAGCCTCCAACTTAAATTGTTCCCCTCATTTTGCCAGCCAGGGGTTGAGGAAAGGTTGTTGTCTGGAGGTGGGTTCATGATGTAAAGCACGCAGAGGCAGTTGTGCCAGGTGTGCGGACGCAAACACTGTGTAAACTGGATAATTGTGACACTTAGCGACTCCAATCTGTGAGGACTTTGCTCCAGATGACCTTTGCCAGGCCTGGAACTTGTGTAAGGTGACACACATGTCAGCGTGTTTCATGCTAGTTGAAGTGCACTACGCTCACTGAAATGTGGAAAAGAAAAGCTGTTGGATGAGTTTTTCTTCAAGAGACTGGTGTTGGCTGAGTGAAGTTTTGTATGGGACTGAACGAGTTTTGTATGGGACTGAACGACAGCACAGCAAGTCGTCCTCCCACACACAGTGTCGGAGCGATCAAGTCATGTCAACAGCGCAACTTTGAATGAAGCTGATGTTCCTCTAACCACAAACCCTTCTCACCCTTGTGTGATCTAGTGAGTCTAATTGCTACAGTGGTTGGAGTTTATCTATGGTGATTGCTGAACGGTGTTGAGACGACCTGGATGGTGTCTGGTGCTGATCATCCTGCAGCGTCATGGGCTTGTTTGGTTTGACAACAGAGTGACTGATCCAGGACTGGTGAACGACACCTATTCAACAAGCATAATTTACTTTATTGTTGCAAAACAACACATCTTCAAAACCATAAAAAATATCTTCAAAGCCACGATGAAGAAAATCATAGTCTATTTTGGGGAAAAAAAGATGAATAAAAATTGAAATAACAATTGCGACTAGGTGACGGTACCCGCTAACGCCTGATTGATGTCATCAGTGGGAAAAGAATACGTGACTCATCCAGAATCACTATTGGTGTGGAACAGATCTAGTCTTTAGTTATGACATACAAATCACTGACCAGTCAAAATGTACTCATCGCTTTGATTGCCCTGAGTTCCAATGAGCCCCCTGGTGGACAGCAACATCATCTCATCCCTAAAATGTCACCAAAAGACTATCGTCAGATCTGAGTCTATTTATGAATCCGTACCTGTCCAGTCCGCTCTTCAAAGTTGAATTCTCTTTATCTTCCGCCTGCGGCTCCTTCATGGCCCCGACAGGTGGACAAGGAAAAACCGTGCTCTCCGATATCACCCGGGAGGCCGGACCCAGAACATTTCTTCAAATTAGCCAAAATGTCTTGCCAGTCAGTAATGGACTCCCGAGGTGTCAGGTCCTCCTTGATTGATGTCCCCCAGTTCACTTCCAAAAACCGTCCCCGTCCTCAAGTAACTTCTCACATCACCGGAATAAAAAGAGAGATAAAACTGAAGGAAATCTCTCTTAATCCTCTCACCTCTGTGCACTCGGTAATGGCACCCAGTGAATAATGTGCTCAGCCCGACGGAGAGAGAAGTCATCTGATCCAGGATCTTTTTTTTCCTTCAGAGTGACCAGCGGCTCTTAAAGTCGCCGTCTGGCAGCGTCCTCGCCAACCTCCAAACTCCATCATGCAGTCCGACAGCTCGGGCCGGAAGAGGATAAATGGAGGGAAACTTTTAGAGGTGTGTGTCAGAGGAGGTGAGGGGAGGGGGGAGGAGGGGGCAGCGTTTAGTTGTGATAGATATTGATAGAGATTGTAATGAATGTGGTGAGGCCATGGCACCCTAAAGCGCGGCGGTGGTAATGCGGGGTGACAGTGTATTTGTACTAATAACCCTTAAAAGTGGTGATAAAATACTCCACTCCCCGACCACAGGCCTGATGGATGTGCTGGGAGTAATTAAACTCCATTAGGCTGCGGGTCCACTTACCGTGCCAGAGAACGTCTTAAAACACCACTCCCCTCAGGGAGCCGGCTATTCCAGGTAGCCGGGGTAAGTGCGGGGCCATTGTCTGACTAGTTGCTCGGTACACGGCGAAGACGGCTCCTCTCCCGGAGGTTGGAAGTGCTCACTGTCATCATGTGTTCTGTTGACAAGAAAGTGTTTCTATTTTTTTGGACGGGATGTTGAGCCAGGGGAGAAGCCTGCGGCGAGACCACCGTGTGAAGCTCACAGGTAGAGTCTGGCTGGTCCTGCATCAGCTGTCAGGGCGATGACACGTCCCCCTTCGCAGACGCTCACATTGTTTTTCAGGAATGTTTGGGATCGGTGTCATGAAAATTCATTTGAATGGATTTGGCCTCCTAGTCTTGACCAGCAGAGGGCGCTGTGATCTGTGCGGCGTTGTAATGTTTGAGAGTTTAGCCTGTGGGGGTAAAGCTCATGACAAGATTCATGTGCTCACTCAACGGTTGGATGATTGGCTCAGACTCTCTGCAGGGGCGAGACTCACAGAAATACTGTTGTCGAGAAAAAGCATTTGTGTTATGACAAGGGAACTACTGTGTTATTTATTTCAATGTCAGAACGCGTTCACTGAGCTTCATCTTGAGGAAACTGCAAAACGGACTAAGGAAAATGGTGCACTTGTGAACTTGTAGTGACAAACACACATCAACATGTGGTCACTGCACGATAAGACCTTGGTTCTTAAGTCATATGCACTTAGGTATGTTGGCAGGAAATATGATAAACACTTACTGTGGATTCACGCTTCAACACGATGGTGAGCATTCACTTTGCTCCTTGACAAGTGGGTCAACGTATTGAGATCAAGCCAAGATACACATTTCAATGACTTGCCTCAAGAAACAGTACACATGTCGGATGACCTGCAAATTCAAGGGGGAATTCCAATTCATTCCTCAATCCTAAACCTCAAAAATGCTCAAGATTTAGGACTGTATTCCTCAATTTTGAGATTCACCGGCACCGACCTTAGACTTGAGGACTACCCAGACGACCCAGAATGCTTTGCGTATTTTCAGCCAATAAAAAATGGCTGGACTTTAATGAACTGTTTGAGTGACTCAAATGTGGCAGTGATGTCACGCGGATCTGGAATCATGAGGGTGTTGTATCTACACACAAACACTTGCACACACTTTCACACATCCACACTGTGTGAGGACCTCTAATTGCCATAACCCTTTCCCCAGCCTCTTCCCCTTATCTGAGCCAAAGCACATGGCTCACCTTAACCAGGACTCTGAACCACTTATTTTGCCATTTTCACCCTCAAACTCTGCGTGGTCCAGCCAAAATGTCCGCAGAAAGCAAAGTGTCCTCATAAGATCAGTGTCTAGTCAAAGATTGGTCCACACTTGAACATTACTAGACGTACACACACACTGACGCAGGAATCATGAAGGCATTAGATGCTCTGAGAGCTCTGCTGTGTTGCTGGAGGACTCTCGACGTGGCCTCTCGGGGAGATCGTGGAACTTTCTCTCACCTCCAGCCGGTAGTTACGCACCGTAAAGAGGAACCTGTGAACTAAAACAGGCTACACACACTCATTGATTGAAGCGGCTGGGGAGGTGGTGGGGGAGGGCAGGTCCGATCAGCGCATCTCTGCTTTTAATGACCCCCCGGGGACCCCTTTACCTGACGGGCCGGCTCGGGCCGCAGTGTCCAGGTGCTGCAACATAAACAAGTCTCATTAATAATTGACGCCAACGTTTTGTAGCGAGCGAGTGGAGGCAGAGCAACAAGAATGAAAAGAGAGGCGGATGGCACCCGTCCAAAGCGAGATGTATGTGCTTGGCTCCCTCCTCTTGTTGTCTGTCTCATTTCCTCCCCTCTCTCACCAGCCCCCTCTCCCTCCCCCGCCTCTCTCTAATCACACTCTGACTTTGTGTGACCTTTCTCTGGCTAATTAGTGGAAGAGGAGCATTGTGGGTAATGTGGCTCGGCTGACCATGATGGTGAATCAACTTTTGCTTTTTTTTTTCGAGCAAAATGCTGTGGAGATACTGTGCGTTGAAGTGGAGAGAGTGAGGGTGCGGGTCGCAGGGAAGCAGTTTCGGTCAAAAGAGGGAAGCTAGTTTTGAAACGCTGTGGTGAGGTGAGTCAGTCTGTGAAGGAGGTGTATTCCTGCAAGTCTGACATCATCCATGAGAGTTACTCGCCCTCTCTGTTTGTTTGAGGTTCACATTTTCCTCTAGTTTACTTCCTAAACGATCACTGAAGTGGACCAGGCAGCGGTCCACCCGGCGGCCTCCTCCTCCCGAGCTGTCTGTCACTCCTCCTCTGTTGTCGTGATCAAACTTCTCAGGAACTTCATCTCGAGTTTTGGTCTCAGCTCGTAGCGTGGTATGGGATGGTTAGATGCGTTGGACGATGGCGGCTGTGGCGGGACTTTGGCTTGTAATGGTTTATAAATACTCGGGGGAAATACGCTGTTCACATAACTGACACTGAGGAGGGGAACATTCATGAATATAGTATAAAAAGTACAAATAAATATGGGTCTAACAGAATAATCAGGTTGATGATGAGGTTAATTCATGTTGAATATGTTGAAAGTATGTATTGAAGATTTGGGTAATCTTTGCTTAAATATAGTTACGTGCAACTGGATATCAAAGAAGTTGAGGAAAATAGATCGCTGGTAGAACACTGTGGCCTGGAGACTTTTATTGAGATATTTCTGCTTCCTGCTTTGCTGATCACACTAAAACTAACCAGTATTGTTATCTTTTTCTCAAATTTTTCACTGTACCAGCACCAAGTCTCTGCACCTTTGGCGCTACAGTTCCATCACAAGCTGCTTTAACAGAAAAAAGAGCTAATAAATCGACTCCTATCTGTGAACATCTCCCGTAGTTAACCTCGTAATTGCGGTGTCACCATGTCACGACTGTCTTTCCCTGACTACAGTGTAATTAGAAGGCATGCTTTAATGTAAAATAATGTCAAAATTCTCTGCCCATTATTGGGCACCAAATCGATAACATCAGCTGGCAAGATAGCTCATGTCAAAAGCTGCTGCAATAAAAGGTTATATTGCTTTCTTATTGTGTGTGTGCTGGTTGGCGTGGCTCAGAGTCTGTCACTGGCTCAGGCGAGCGTGACAATCATTTAAGACTTGAGAGCCCTGGATTCTTTTCCAAATTTCTCACACTCTTTAGAACAAATGTTTCCATTTGTATTCTGTAGTTTGTAAAGCGGTTCAGTAGACGTTTCTTGATGTTCAATTTCTCACTGGCTTTCACTCACCAGCTGGTTTTACCTGGTATTATTTTCCGCCGCGTCTGGGAGCGGATTACGGCAGCCATGTTTCTTGGTGACAGAACTCCTCTAAGAAATGAGTTATTGTGTTTTACGTCTAGATTTGAACCCCCAAACATGAAGCAGAACAAGAGTTTGTCTTCCAGTTTCGGAAGAAAAGAGAAGTTGACTGGCAGCAGAACACACAGGAGCAGTTTGCTGGATTTTCTATTGGAAAGATGAAAATGCTTCGGCACGCATACGTTCCAACAGATAATCACTCTGATACATTCATCCTGAATAGAGCCCCACGAATAATTTAGGGAGTGTTTTCAGACACTGGCTCAGAACTGTTAGAAGAGTGAGGTGGGTGTTTTTTTATTTCATGTTTTATGTGTGAGTGTGTAACAGCTGGATATGGCTCAAGTCCTGAGCTGATGGCTGTTCTTGGCGTGTTGACGTGTGCCTTCAGGTGCATGGTGTTCTCCATTTCACGCATAAAAGAGTTAGCTCAGGCAAACACACATAATATGAGCACACACACACACACGCGCGCTCACACAAACACAAGGTAAATGCATGCATAACATCCGCCCACATATGCAGACACACTGGGGAAAGCAGCAGTAGAAAGCAGGTGTGTGTGTGTGTGTGTGTGTGTGCGACATCCTCAAAGTGACTCCTGTTTGATTGACGGTGTGTGTGATGTTTCAGTGTCTGCTGCCTCATTACGACAACTTATGCTGTTTTGGAGATTAATAATAGATCTGGCTTCAGCGGCGAGAGGAAACAGATGCTACATCACAATGTACGAACTTGACGGGACTAATGACGCTCTGTGTGTCACATATTTAATATTAATACACGATAATAAATCATATTTTATCATCAGTAACGCAACGTGATGAAGTGACACCACGCTCAGAGCATTTTACAACAAACTCTATTGTTGTTTTTATTATTTTTATTTCTACTTCTAATAATAACAACAATAATAATGTCGCAACAAAGACATATGATTCTGTCTTACATTAATAAACAAATGCATAACTGCAACATTTAATTACAGATAAACTAAATGAAATGAAACATTTCTATAAATTTTTAACCGCTAAATGAAATTTATTTATCATTTCAAATGTAATATATGGAAGCGAAATTGAGTAAATGCATTCAATATTATTTGTATTTCATTTAATTAGAACATTTGAATTCTCTCTGTCAAGAGGTGAATATTTATCTGCAAAAACAAGCATTTCCTCATCTTTATGAGTTTATTTTTAGATTTAATTGGGCACTAAATCAATTCAAAACAGATATACATATATGATATTTCTAAATGTGGCTCATATATGAGTGGTATGATTAGAGAACCGTTATAATAATCATTTATATATCCAAAAGTAATGTATGTTCTTTTGACTCTAAATGTGAATATTGTATTTTCAAAAGTAATCCTGTTATGATTTGTAAATGACTTTAATGGCTGATCAGTGTGTGTGTGCGCACGTGCGTGTGTGTGTGTGGGAGAGAGTGAGTAAACAAACATCATCTTTGTGGTGGAACATCTCTGACTCCACGTGAGATACCTGCGCCTCCGTCACGCACTCGTCAATTAAAGTGAGCAGAAATTAGAGTTCGGAGGATTTATTCAATTTGCATCCATAATCGTGTGCAATTTACAAACTCATTATTTTACAATTTACTGCGTTTAACGGCAGCTGCAGGGCAGATCGTGTCGAGCCTATAGGGGGGCTAACGCGGCCCCCAGATGGACCCCCCCCCCGCACTTAAAAATCTGATGATCAGTCTTCAGAAAGTCAGATTTTGGTGTTTGGACTGTTGGTGGCTGCAGATGTGAATAATTCATGACATGTATAAACACACTCTTGATTCTTTAGTGGAGATTTGATTCCAAATATTCCCCCAATGTTGTGGATGCCATGACAGACGGGCACTAAGGACTTCAGAACACACACCCGCGAGGATCACTCCGAGGTCAATGCGGGTTTAGAAACCAAGACAGTTTCTCATAGTTTCATCTATTTTGTGTTGCTTTTACTATTTTGATAACAAATGATTGTGTTTCACAGCAACAGTCTTTGTCCTGAGTCACATTGGTCATTGTGTCTTTCAATAAAGGTTGGCTGTGTTTTTATTTATTCGAAGGGCCAGTGTGTTTCACCATCACTGGAACCTCAGTCGACATGAATCCGACTCCATTTCTGCTTTTTAAAATGAAATATTTTGCTATTTCTGGAGCTGAGTTTAAAAAACAGTCTGTCTGAAAACAGCACACTATTCACAGCTGGAGAGGCTCAGACTAAATGGAACACGTAAGCCAGAGGTGTCAAACTCCAAGAAAATTTGAATCTATTTGGTGCCTTTTAACAGGAAATTAAATCTCAACAGAATCTGCTTGTTATTGAAAGCTTCTCTGAGGTTGGCAGCAATCCTATGACAAGACACTGGTCGTCTTCGTCTTCGCCATAGCCTTCTTGAATTTAGCCGTTGCTAACAAGCTAAGTGCATGAAGATGATGGAGGTGAATTCATAAATTAATTCATACTGGAAACACAAAATTGAATGGATTAGGAACATTTCAACAGTAAGAAATGTGATGAAATTGTCATAATTGACAATACACTATGCTGTTGAATATATGTTACATTGAGTGTTTTATCATCACTTCCTGGTCACAAGCCCAAACTGTCATTTTCACATGTTCTATGAGCTTCCACGAGGACCTATCATACTTCACAGTGCTCCTTCCATCCTTTCACAACTGAAGGTGTCTGAACATGTCGAGGTCATTCATACAATGTAGCCATTGATGCGGCTTGGCTAAACGTTAGCCTCAACTCTCGATAGGTCAGGGAACTTTTTGGTAGTGATGGGCTTCTCAGGCTTCATGAAACAGCATCCTCATTTTCAGAGTCCACTAGATGGCATTCTTTGCTCTAAAATCTTTGGATTTGAACAACCATCCCAATGAAACCTTGCCTGACTTTTAAGCTGAGGGCCCCTCCTACTGAGCTCTGAAAATGAAACGGAGAAATTAAAATATATAAAATATAGACGACATGGCAGAGAGCTAAAACATTACTTCTGTCTAACACTGAAGTTTCTTCACCCGTGAAGATTTCTGTGGGAAGAGCTGTGACCCCTGCTCTGCCCCCAATAGTGACCCTCAAACTTCTCAGATTGAACACTGTATTTTGGTGCTCCTGTGAGTGGGTGAGTCGCGCCCCTCATCCTCTCACAAATGATTGTGTACAGACTCTCTCCACCTTCTTTCCCGGAGCCTGTAAGTATAAAATTTTAATTAGGAAGCTGACAGGTCTGGCGCATGATCCACAGCCTCACATCCGTCACAGAGAAGAAAAAGAAGGTGTGTGTGAAAGAGAGAGACTTTCTTCCTGGTCTCACACACACACACACACACTCACGCGCTCGGACTTGAGCAGCAGGTGCCATATTACTGTGTACAGAAAAGCAATTAGGCAGCATATTGGATGAATGAGGAGTGCATTAATATTAGCAAGTGCATTTGTCAGCAGCGTTTGATGCGAGTCCTTTTCTTTTCTTTCTGCAACATTAAGATTGTGGCGCTCATAAATTCACTGCTTAAACCGCCATCTGCCGCGCTGTCAGCCCGCACCGAGCGGCGAGGAGACGAGAGGGGAGCCATTTATTCCCTTCTGTCTCCCTCGCTGGGGAAGGAGAGTGAAAGACAGATAGATAAGAAGCAAATGCATTCATTCCCTCCCTTTCTTCACCGTCTCCGCCGGGGAGGGAGTGTGTATTAGGATTTATGGAGATGCTCGGCGTGCACGAGGCAACGCTGCTCTTAAATCTGGTTCCTTTTGTCTGGAGTGCTACCTTCTGCTCACGTGCTCCAGCACATCGCTCTTCGTCAACATACCACCACGGTCTTCCACACAAAGCGCCATGTTCACAGCTGAAAATGTGATCGCGGGAAGACAGCAAATACAATCCTGCGTTGAGGTCAAAATGTGATGTCACAGAGGACACGAGCACAAAGTTTTTTTTTGTGGGTGACGTAAGGGAGGAGACCGTCGATGCTTGACATTGCTCTTCAAAGTGAGAAACACGGGCCACTGGTGTTCCAGAAGCTCATGATATCCGCAGTGAGGCGGGTCTAGCTTCCAGAGCAATGTTTTTCAGTCGGTCTGTAGACAACAGGTTTCTGCAGTCTGGACGTGAAAAAACATTATAGGTGTGTTTTCCACGACGTGAGACTAGCATTTATCTGCCATTTACCTAGTGCATGGAAGTGCTTGTGTCTGGTCAGATAATACGATATGGACTAACACACATCTCCTTTGATTCGGATTCTCTTTGTTCCACAAAGTTGTGTTGTGATGTCAAGATCTCGTAAGACAAGTCCAGATAAGGGTGGCATTCAGAGGCGTCGACGTGAACAGGTCTCTCACACAAGCGGCGACAAAGAGAAAGTTGTAGCAAAGGATCGCGGCGGAATATAACCTGCAGAGGCTGAAGTGGCTGGACTGTAGTACTGAATTCTTGGACATTTTCTTCTCAGTTTTTTGTTTAGTCTGCTGTTGTATTTCTGTCTTGTCTTGTTCTAGCACAGTTGTCCCCTCTCTGGATCACAGTTAGCATTAAATGCTAATTCCACAATGCGGTAGATGCGTCAGCGACAAAGACAGCAGGAGGGATAAGAAGGCAGCACTTGTCCACTATCAGCGAATGTAGCACGATGCTAGTCACTGAACATTGGCTAGCGCCGTTCCAAGGCTTCCTTCTCGCTCTGGCAGCGCTAGGTGATAGATAGATAGATACTTTATTGATCTCCAAGGTAGGTAGCTACTCTGTTAGAGGACTTGTCCACCCTCATTGCATGAGCGACCAATTGCGTTGTTCCTTCCTGCCCACTGCTGTCAGGATGCATTTTGGTGGACTTTTGAGTGGACTCACTGTTCGTTGTTAGCCATTTGTGGTAGTTTTATTGTATTTTTTTGATACATATTTTTTGTTATGATTTTATTTTTTCTCTTTCTACAGAGGTTTCTTTGGTTCCACATTATTGTGTTGCTTTGTCTATGTGATTTATGTATTAAATAGCTGTATGCTGCCGCAACAAGCCAAATTTCCTCCTTGTGGGCCATCTAATCTAATCTAATAATGGCAGGCTAATCTAATCTAATGTAATATAAAACAATTATTATTCAGTTTCTCACAATTATATTAGATTAGACTGAACATCAAACATTGAAGACAAACCATCAACACAATCAACACTATAAAAGCAAAGAAAACACTGTAGAAATGGAAAATATAAGATAAAATAGAATAAAAAAACCCCAAATGCTCAACTAACTGCCCTACTAACATGATGGTCGCATCGGCCACTAGCCTTGTTTCTGTGACTAGCATTTTGCTACACTCTCCCACCGATGTCGGAACGGCACTGGCAACACAAGACTGTTAGTGACGTTGGTTTTGTTTGTCAAAGAATGAGTGATATCATATCAATGAGTGTTGTGGGAAAGACCCTCGCTTATGTTACGCCGAGTTCAGTTGCAGTTAGCTTGGAGGTGGCGAGTCAGGAAGACCAGTGAGTCAAAGACGGTGAAGGAGTGACGTTGTATCCTGTGTGGGCCGATCTTGGGGGTTCACTTCAGACGAGGAGGTGTGGCTGCGTCGTTGCAATTGGTTGTATGGACAGCGCCATCTGTTGAGCTCTGAGAATTTGCTTGCGACAATGTAAATTCCATAATGTTGCGTCTTCCATTTAAATCTGTAGTGACATCAGTCTACACTAGACAACAAGCCCAGAGGAGTCAGACTCACAACTATTTGTGTGTAAATGTGTTTAAGGTGTAGAAGTGAAGATTTGGGATTAACAGCTGGTCTGAGTCGACGAGTGGAGACGTTCCAACGAGCCTCATAAACCTTTTATCGGAGCGTTTGTTTGGAATATTTTTAGAGTCGACATGAGTGCTCTGATGTGTTGTTGTTGTCACGGTACCTCCGGTGTTGGGGGTGTTTAGACAGGGAGGGGTGATGTGGCGGGGAGGGGAGGGGGGTCGAGGCGAGGGGGGGGGTAGGAAAGTGTCACTGGAAGATTACTGTCACACCGCTGTCACCGTGACGGTGCCCCGCGGGCATTACAGGGGCGGAGTTGGCGGGGTCGCATGGCTGGATGTGGAGTTGGGAGGGGGGGCAGTTAGCACCACTCCCATTCTCTCTCCCATCCTCACCCCCCGTCCTCTTTCTTTCCTCGGTGATTAGCTGGCCCCGCGGTGAGCGCTAATCTGCACAGTGAGGTGGTGGGTGGAGAGCAGCGCCGCAACAATACTCACTTTTGATGAAGACGCGCTAAATGTTCTTTTTAATGATAAGCACAGCGACATCCTTCACTTCTCCGCACTTTCCTCACAAACACTTCTAACGGGATTGGAGCAATCTCGGTGGCAGCAGATGAAACCAGCCTCAGTTTGTCTTCTTCATTAAATTACATCCGTCGACGGGAATTATTGTAAAGATTCTGCCTCCCAGGCGAAGAATATGAATTTAGAATTCCATTTCATCCACTTACTAATCAATCCCGCGGGATTAAATTCACTTGTGCTACACAGACAGGTCAACGCCAGGAGGGACCACGGCATCACAAACATTTAGGAGCCATCATTTCAACGTTTACATGGAAGCTAAAAATCCAATCTCACTGATAATCGGATCAGGGCTCATTAATCTCTCTGAACCATAATAGCCCAGTGGATGTGACTGCTGCACTCAGACAGACAGGAAGCTGGAGTGACTCCTTCTGCTGGGCAGGGTGAAGCAACAAAGAGCTGGTCAGCACCAGCAGAGACAACACAGACATTGACTGCACTGACCCGGGTTCTGTGCGAAATACAATCCTGTATTTGATGTGAAGTGGAGTTTGGGCTTCAGGATTATGACCCTCGAGTCACAGACCCGGCCGCATGCGTGCTATTATTATTAAGTTAGGAAACCGCCATCGTATCGAATCTCAGGTTGCTGACTCACAGAGAGGGGAGGAGCTGACAGAAACAATCGATGTGAGCAGAAGGTTTACAGAAACAAATTCCATTTTAGCTCCGATTGAATTTGTTCATAATCCAGGAGAGGCAGAACTTTTGTCAATTCAGCGTTTCGTAAGTTAATATCTACTGGAACCTTTATTGGCTGCACACAGATTGGCTGTTCTTCCATAAACCACAGCAGATGTGCTGAATGTACACTTACTCAGACACACACACACACCAAACACGCTCTTCCAACATCTGCCCTGCTCTTAACTTTCTGCATAACCTGACAGCAGACAGGTGGAAGGCCCTCACTGTATGAATGTGCAGTCGGATCTTCAGCTATTCAGTGGCTCTCACTCATTGTTTTAATGCACTGAATTCTTTTTGTGGCAACCAGAAGGTGGAGAACTCTTTCATCACCACTGACCTCTTGAGTGAGTCATAGATCCGTATATTCTTCTCCATCCTCCCCTCACTCATGAGCAAGGCCACACTGCACTCACACCAAATGCTGTGGTGAAGTGCGGCAGCAGAGCAGTGACTCGCACCGGAGCCTGGACGCCTCACAATTGCTTAGGAATTGCACTATTGCAAGGTCGCTGACGCGCTGAGGAGACAGCTGTGCCGGGGAAAGGTTATATGACCCGACTGACACATCTGTCTGTGATGAGCTTGCTCCGTGTCCGATGACTTCTCCTTGTGCTTTTTTGTGCAAGAACTAAGGGTTAAAATTAGAAGTGGGACTGGATTACAAATGATCTAATCTGCAAGAGGTTTTGTAATTTTGTCTTGATTAATTCTATTCTAATATTTGACACGTGAATATTCTAATTTCAGTTGACATCTGTAGAGGAAAGGAGTCAGTTTGTTTTGAGAAGTGATGCGGACTGTGATCATAATGGGTTAGCATCTGCGGCGACACAGTCTTATTACATGTTTTAAGTGAGGCTTACTTTTTGTCCACTTCAGGTCTCCGTACATCAAGCTACATACGCTACCTGCTTCGGCTGCTCAGATACAGGAGGCATATGCTTCTTTTACACATGACGGTCCACGGCCGCAACACGCATGTCATAGCTATGGTTTGCTCCCACTCTCTCTGAGGCTCTACGTATCTCGAATGCATGCTGATGGTGCGTTCGTGAGCATCAACATTTTCTATACTGCTGAAAATAAACAGGTTGGCTGTCAGGATTTCTGTGTGGTGGGGACAAAATGACCCTTTGCAAAAACTGACCCTGTCCACCCATGAGACGTGATCTGAAACACCAGGGTGGATGCACAGAATAGTGTTTTTCTGCTTCTATCCTGCTCTTCTATTTTTTTTAATTTTTCTGTCCGTCCTCGCTTTTATATTCTCTTCACAATGAATGTTTTGGTTATGACATCACATTCGATAAAGTGGTGCACATGTACTGTAAGAAGTGCGGTGAAAAACTTTCCCTGTGAAGGAAAGTTGAAACCTCATCAATCTGTGCTGTTTGCATCAATAAGTGTGTTATTTATTCATTTAAAAATCAACATGTTAAAGACACACATCTTATTAAAATACTTTTTTTAAACAATTTTTGTTGAAATGATTTTAATGTTGTTTAATTTGATTTCCACTGTTATATGTTAGGACATATACAGCGTTGTCAGATTATATAGTCGACATCACGTTCCTCGCCGTTTGTGGTGTCAGGTCTCAGGTGAGCTTGTCTTTCAGCTGCAGAAATGAAGGGTGAGGGTTGAAGTCTCATGGAGTTGACAGTCAAAAATCAGACTCATGAAACCAAAAATACTACAATATTTGGTGGTGTAAATTTGAAACCCAGCTTCAAGACTAAAACATAAAGAGCAGATTTTCCATCAGAGTTTCTTCTGTGTTGAATGTTTAACCTTGAACACAGATGTGAACTCAACTCTGGATTGAAATGACAAACTGCCTAAATGTCCCCTCCTCCATCCCACTTCCCTCTTAAATCCAAAAAGGCTCTAACTGGAAAGCACACGTCTTTTCTGGTGCGGTCAGTGTAATGGACGGTGAATCTGCTGCCTACTCATGCATACAGCTGACAAATTGTCCCTCTGATCACCAGAGCTGTGTGATTTGTGAAAGTCGGGGTGCGACAGGACGAGTCGGCAGATTGAAAAGGGGCGCTGAGGAAAGTGACAAACTAAAAAAAAAAGGTGCATCTGGAGAAAATTACATATCTGAAGGCATCCGGGGAGTGAATGAGAGGTTTTCATGTGTGACTGAGTGAATGTTGGTCCGATTGGAAGACACAGCAGCCATGACCTTGTTGTCCGCCTCAATTCTGGCGACACTGAGGAGGAGATTCTGGTTTTCTAAACTGCACAACAATGTGTGCAACTGAAACAGAAACTACACATTCAGAGCAGTATTGTGACGATAGATTTTGAATGAAGTTTTGAAGGATTTAAGGAGTCAGATTAAAATACAGTCTGAGATGTACATTTAAAAGTTTAACTCCTCTTGGTCTGAGACCCTGGTTCTCAGTGATAAAGGGTGGCGTGTGTTGTCCAACCTGGAGATCTTCCTCAGGTGGAGTCCAAGTGTCTTACGGTTTTGTTCACGGGTGAGGGAAGAAAAGTGCAAGAGATCTACAGATCTCTGTTGTTATGAAGAAAGAGCTGAGCCAAAAGACATGGGTGTCTGGTCTCCCTCTCACAGACAGAAGCTCAGTCTGCCAGGAGAGACTTAAGACATGAACCTGTGCTTCTCATAGATGGATCTCATAGGGACTTTTTGTCAGGTGTCTCCTGGACTGGTGATGTGTCCAGCTGGGTGGAGGCTCTGGGGTTCATGGCACGCTGCAGAGATCATGTCTCTCAGTTGACCTTTTGGAAGGAAAGGGTCGACCTCGTATTACAGTTTGAAGATGAACGTTCTGTCTAGTTTGGTGTCTTTTGTTGCGTTTCCACCTAGTGGTCTGGGTCAGTACGGTTCAGTACGCCATTGCTGAAAGGGGTCGGAATAACCAACCTGACCAGCACCATCTTTTGGTGACCCCGAGAACAGTGCTACTGCTAACACGCTCATGACGCCTCTGATTGGACAGGGGAATGTGAGCAAAGTCTGAGTCGAGTTGTGACTGAGTCAGAAAACACCTAAATTCACCCATGAGCGGAATGAAAAGCTGGAGGAAATACAGGCATTTCTTGTACTTAACAGGGAGGATGTTGACCCGACCTGTACTGACCCGGGCTGCAGCATTTGGTCGTACGCTTTTGTGCAAGTGAATATTGACCCCTTTCCTGTCAACAGTGGTGCGCCTCAGGGCTCTGTCTTTGTACCGTCCCACACTGACTGTCTTCCTGCATTTATGTTTGTGAAACTACAGACCTAGCACAGCGCCTCACTTCCTCCCTCCAAAGCTTCAACCTAAAATAGAGACGGCTCCACTGAAGCCTCATGGAAGTTTGTGCTTCCACCAGCCGAAGCAGAATCATAGAGAGCGGAGCTGACTCTCTTTTTAGGATCCGCTCTGCCTCCTTTAGGTGAGTCCAACTCTTCTTTCCCGCTCAAACAACTTCAGTCTGCTCCGAGGGCAGATCAGATCAGGGAATGGAAATGAGCCCATTCTGGATGAATTTTGCAAAAGGAAGGGCAACAAAGAGACGGAGAGGGAAGAGACAGAAGAGGTCACTCGTCTTTGTAGCTTTGACACTTTCCCCTGAATTTGAGGAAGAAACATGCCCACAAACAAATGCTATACAAAGCACATATGGCTTCTTTGTAGGCAGGCCATGTGTATGTATGAGGTTGTGCTTGGACTCTAAGTGTGTGTGTGTGTGTGTGGTAATATTTGGCCATATATCCTCCACTGTGTGAGAGATCATGCACAACTACTGTGTGAATCTCCATATGAAGGTGGTTTGAAGGCACCTCTGAGGCTTCGCAAAGAGCAACACTGGCAGTTCATACATCTGCTTATGTGAGGCGGTGGAGGAAAGTCAATATGTGAGCGTGTGTGTAGAGGGTGTCTGCAAGATGAGCAGCCAAGTTTTTGAGCTGCAGCGTCCAGGGGAACCAGCGTGGTCCCTCACCGGCAGCAGAGACGAACCCTCGTAGCTTCACATCTCAACCCCAGAGCTGACTTAAAGCCTCGACTGCAGCGCAAGTGGATGTTAGTGATGTTGGACGCGTTGATGCCGAGTCGAGGTCAAGCGTTGTTCCTTGCCGATATCAACAGCGAGGCGCTCCGTAGCGTGGTCAGCAGGAGAGAACGGAAGTGAAAATACTCCAGTCTCTTCTGCTGTCTCAAACTTCTTCAACTTTAATTCTTGGTCTCACTTCCTGATTGGGCCTGGCAGAAGAAAAACATGGAGCTTCATCATCAGATGATTGAGCTGCAGCTTCAGAGGAGAGAAGAGACAATTGCTTCAGCAGGTGGTCATAACGTGATGGAGGAAGCGTGAGTGTCAAGAGTGTTGTTTGTGAATGACAATACAAGTCGTGAGTGTGTGTGTGCGGCCGTGCATCGATGCACGCGCTCGAAAGCGCACACCACTGCTGTGGCATTTTTCCTGATATATAGATAATCCTACACCCTTGTACACAAACACACCCCCACACTGCACACACACACACCTCTCCTGGCCACAGGCGGAGTCTTAACAGTAGGCTAACCTTGATCAATAACCTGCTCTGGACCTCGCTGTTCTCCTGCTGCTGGATTTCAATATCACGCCTGTTTGAACACTCTCGCCACGGGCCAAATGTGTGCGAGCGCAAATGTGTGTGCATCCGCGGCATGCATTCATGTGTTTGTGGCTTTGTGTACGGTTGTATGCGCTTCAAGAAACCTCGGCGCATGAATGTGTGTGAGTTGCCCGAGGGTCCGCTGTGAACGGTGCTAACTGGCCCTGTGAACTCTCCCTGTGAAGAGAAAGAGGAAGCCACCGGGCATGAGCAGAGGACGGCGTGCCATTTACCTGGGCTAGCCATGCTTTTTCAAACTGGCAACAGGGACCTACACACACACACATACCCACACACACGGAGCTGAGACTCTCCAGCCTTTCGCCTCAAACGCTAAAGCACACCTTTGCTCCCTCGCCTCAAACACAAACACACTTCAAAAGTTTTTTATTTTCCGTATTTTTGGAAGCGATACAGGCACCCCTGCGTTTAAAGAGCCAACCGCTCTCTTCATCTGCCCTTTTCTCACTTCCTGCCGCTGTAAAAAGGCCCCACTGCGCCGGGAAGCACTCGTTTACATCCAGCACTACAACCTTTCGCCTCTCCGAGGTGTTTCTCCTCTATACGCTGACGCTTCCGCTGCTGCTGCTGAGACTTCACTTGAGCCAGAATCACCATAGTGGTGACTCACACTTACAACCCGTGTATGGACATGACAAACACCCGCAGGACTTTTACAAAGCATCTTACAAGTCCTGGAAAAGTCTAGAAGTGACTCCCTTCTTGATCTGACATTGACTCACCTGTCCCACAGTCCCTTACCTCTAAGGTAATGCTGAACGCAGTGACACACCATGAGAATGCTGCGAAGAAAATGATATAGGTTTAAGTCCTCATCCTTTCTCTTGGTTGTCCGCGTCCACTTGAGGAGCAGTCCTGTCCATAGCTCACAGGAGACCAGTACCCATTAAGTTTTGCTTAACTCAAGAATTTCAAAGAAATGTCTCCACACATGATTCTGATGCAGTGGAAGCCAGAAGGCCCAGCCTCCTCCAGCTCTTCTACTGAGATGTTCCATGTCAGGAGACATCATCTCTCCAGCGTGTCCTCCATCCGCACAAACACCCATCATCTGTCTTCTCTTGGAGGAGCAGTGGATCTAGTCTGACTCTCTCCTGGATGACAGAGCTTCAGCTTTTTTCAAGAACTGTGGTAGGAGAGGCAAGTTGAGACTCAGGATGAGGGGAAACAACTGGAGAGAGTCGGGAATCGTGACTCACAGTTTGAACCGCGTCATACTCAGACCCAGAAGAAAGTAGGGCTGAGTGTTTCCCAAAAGCTCACAATATGATAGGTATCATGATACACAGGATACGATTCGTATTGCGATACATGTGTATACCGATAAATTCCCCTCGAGGCGAAACGTATCCTGATATTTCGTTCATTTTACTTAACATACAACAAACAATAGTTTCATTGTGCTGGATGTACATGGAACATGAAATGTGCACTGTATTGCGAGCAGCAGTCTTCACAGATGCTCTGGGAAACTTCATGAATGAAAGTTCAATACACGCATTGTAATGAGCCCCACAACGATATAAAATGAACACACCCCTAGAGGAAGGTCCTCTGGAAGAAACTATCAAGTGCACCAAAGGGGAGTTGACTGTAAGCAAGCTCATGATGAAGAAAGGTTTGGAGATATTTTTTTGATTCCAAAATCAGATCAAGTTGAGACTAAAGAGCTGTTGATGTGGGATTGACATAAACTCCCACTGCTTCTATTACTATGACTTGCTGTCTCTCTAGAGAAGTCCAGACTCCCTCCAGAGAAACATTATATTTCTGCAAACCTGGTGACCACAAACACCACCAGTCAATGGAGAGCTTTGTCTTTTGGCTCAGCTCTTTTCATCACTCATCTCATGCTCCACCCTGCCCTCACTCGTGAACAAGACTCTACTGACAAAACGTTGCCTTGTGACTGGTGTATTGTGGGTTGTGCAGAAGCCCAGACAGAAAAGAAAGAAAAAAAAATCTAAACAGATCAATGTGAAGTGAGTCAGACGACCATCATTGTTGGGTCTACTGTCTAAGCAGTTTTTGGAGAATTCTCTCTCACACCTGAACCTGTGTGTGTGTGTGTGTGTGTGTGTGCATGTGCGGCTTATTAAAATATGTGTTGGTGTTGAGCACAGCTGACCCAGATGTGTGAAGTGGGTCATGGGAACAGGGCGCCCACACGAGGGTTCGGGGTATGCAGGAGCAGAAACGTCGCCGGCGCGAACACGCTGGGGCAGTGCCCTGATTACTCAGATTAGTTTGGGGAATTCAAGACTCCTCCTCCTGAGCTGTGTCCCCATCTGCTCCCCATCTTTGGCCCTCACCCCCTCGTCCCTGCTCCGTGTCTAACTGACTTAGTTTGAGCCCTAATAACTTTTTCTTCAGGAGTGTTGGCCAATAATGTGACACTCCTGAAGGGGTCAGCAGAGAGCATCTAGAGAGACACGTTTACATCCCGTCACAAAAATATATTTTTGGACGTTTGAATCAATTTTAGCTGTGAAAATTGTCACATGTTAGTTTCTAGATGTAACTGTGAAGAAGACCAGACTTTTGTGAGTTGTAAAAAAAGTGACATTTCAAAAAAGTTCATTGTTTGCTATAAATGTTTACATTTTTATTTCATTATTATTTTCATTATTTTAGACTCAGGTTCTTAATAATGATAATTATTAAATAAGGAACATCACCAAAGCGTCCCTCTTTGTCGCTTGTTTTTTTCGCAGGGTTCTCGACTGGTGGCTGTGTCCCCAGAAACAGGACAGAACGCTGGAGGGTGTGACGCCAGCCGGGACTGGACCTCAGCCAGGAGCCTCTCCTCCAGGTAGGAACCTGAGCCAACTCTGCTTCTGAAGCCTGAGATTGAGGGCGATGCTACCTCAGTCAAAACAGGGAGTTTGTTACGAACTTGCATTTGAAGGGAGGAGGGCCGCGGAGGTGACAAACCCAAACTTTACGTGATACAATCTGATTTGGAGAACATAAAAAACACATGGAGTAGACAACTGGATAAAACATTTTCAACATAACCTTTTTTACTTCATGAGAAATTGGTCTGTAAACAAATGAATGTAAAGAATTGATGATTTATAACTTGAAGACAATCAGTCTAAGTCTTTTGGATAAGGAAACGTTATGAAAGTATTATAAAAATACATCAAATTACAATACAATCTTCTATATAGTGAGTGGAATCATGGTTTAAAACACGTTTCCAGGCTTGGTTCGTTGAATTGCAGACGCTGCTAGCATTTGAGTCACAATCTTTCAATGAATGTTGAGGGAAACAAGCACTAGGTGGCGCTCTCAGGGGTCAGGTCAATGGAGAACTCCAAGCCCAGACCTCTGTGACGCAGCCCAGCTATAAAATCTTCAAGCGCTCTCCGTTTGAGGACTCAGAGGGTCTTTATGAAACCTGAGACTTGTGTATCAAGTGGCTGCAAATATCCTCGAAGAACTGTGGTTGATGGTGAACAACGTCTCCGGCGTCAGCATTAGGCTGTGTGCTGGTATGCAGCAGAAGAGAGCAGATTAGTTTGGTCCTAAATGAGGTCCATGACACTGTAATTACAGCCTCCTTTTTGCCGGATCACAGGCAGCTCCACTTCATATAACCGAGCACTTGAAACGTGCCCAGACTGGCAGCCAGACTGAGAACATCAGGTGTTTAGATTCCACTGATTTCAGCCTGTTAAACACGGCTGCTCCGGCCAAACTGGCCCCCGGCTAGCCGCTCTAATGTTTTAATGTGCGCGTCTGAGCCAAGCGCTTCCTCCAGCACACGTGGGTCAGAAGCCACGATCTGACAGAGATGCCCACACACAGGCCCGGCCTGCCAATCGCAACAAGCCTGTGGCCAGACGCCGAGCGAACACGCCGGTCAGTTGAGCCAAGTGGTGTCCGGTGAGAGACGGCCGGGCCAAACAACAGCCCGGGGGGGCCGCTGGGCCGGACTCGACATGATTACTCTGTGTACATTAGAGCTCTCCAGCGGTCCTGGTGGGCTGGATCTCATGTTTGTGGCCAGAGCGGGTTCGTGCGTCTGGTTCATCTGGGTTCTGTTTGTCATGCTGCTCCAAAATGAGCTTTTTATTGTCTGGTGGTGGGAGTCCCCCGATGCTAACAGACAGCAAGAGCAGCAAACACAACTCATGTCTTCTGGTTCAACTCAGAGGACTCATTAGAGTACCCATTAACCCATGAGTCACAAATGCACAGCATGACTCACCTTCTCAGCACTGGCTGTTTAGGCTCTGTAAAATAAAACTGTTTATGAAAAAACCAAAGTGAACGAGAAAGCATGTCAAGCTCCCTTAGATCTGGCAGATTCAAACGCCGGAGTAAAGACACGCATGACTCCGAAATGATTCACAGCTCAGAAAGACTGCTGACTCGGCAAAACAATATAATAACCCTGCACTGTGATGAGGCCTCCGAGGAACATTGTGGCTAGTCGTGTCAAATGAATACAGCTGCTGAATCAATGTGCAGCAAATATTTGTTGGCATGAAATATCAAGAGCTTGTACGTGGGTGTGCTAACAAACTTGGACGGTTAGCTGGATGCTAACCTGTTTTTAGCTCCCTTTAGTAGCAAACAAAATGTACTCAAGTATCCTGATGTAAATATTCTCTTCACAAACCATCAACCCATGAGTCACACTCACTTATCCAGTACTATCAGGTGGATGTATTGGCCATCAGACTGTGCATGCATTGCATCGGACCACTAGAGGGCTTCACTCAGAGGTGAGAATGCCGCTGCATGAGTGACAGTTGTCGAACTCCTTGTCTGAGTCTGTTTAGATTTATTTCGAAACTGAGCGCCTGATCTGACAATCATTCAAGGCAGCCAGTTGGACTCGATGAAGCCACGTGACCCAAGTACTCAAGACGTCAACACATCCACAAATGCTATTGTCGGCAACGCTGTGCACAATTCAACTCTTTTAACAAGATAAGATAAGACTTATAAATTTAAGAAACTGAGTCCTTCTCGTCCACGTCAAACTGCTTGGCTGTACTCATGAGGACATTTTACCCCCATCTATTCCAAAGATAGCACACAAACTCGTAGCTCAGTTCACAACAGCTGTCCACCTCACCTTTGCTGTCCACAATCAAGTTGGCTCTGCACTTGCTGGTTCTGTTCCAGAGACCTTCAGGAGCGATGACTTGGTCTTGGCACGCAGTTCCTGCAGCAGATAAGCTCGCGGACGCTCTGAATCCTCATTGCTCTGTTAGCTTGCAACACTCTCACCCACAGCTCTGAGCCCTGAGTCATGGATGTTGCAACACAGTTCAGGGTTTCTGTCAGTGTTTTTAGGTGAAAACCGAGCGGCGAAACCACCATAACCATGTCCACCTCCATGATGCGCTACATTTATTGCGATGTTTCTACTTTGTTTTAATACGTTTGATCATATAGAGATTTCAGATTTAAAAAGAAACCACTTTTTCGGAAGCTGTGACGGCTCTCATTGAACCTGTGGTGGCCATGTTTGTTTACGTGAAACGGAAACCCTGCACTGTTTATTGCAGTCTGTAATGGTAGCAGGCAGTAGTGAAACTGGGATCTTATGACGGAAGCCCGAAAAGCACTCACCAGAGTAGGATGCATGACCACCAGCAAAGCAAAATAGACATCAGTGGGGGATATTTTGAGATGGTCTCTACATCCAAATCACGTAAAGAACACTAACACAATCAAATCACTTCCAAGTTTCCCACCAATCCTGACAGTTTTATTGAAATCCATCCATCCGTTTTTGAGTTATTTTGTGTGCATGAATGACATATAATGTAAACAAGGTTGGAAACAAAATGTTTAAGTGAACAAGAATACATTTAAGAGTAAGATAAGCGCTAAAAATGTCCGTCGCACCAAGAGAAGAGAAGCTTTTTACCACAATAAAACGTAAAAAAAAGATTTTGAAGGGGTTAGTTTGGGCCCAAATGAAAGTTTTGATGTTATAATGATTGTTTGGAGCCACACAAAGAATCCAAAGAATACTTCTGCTCACACAGAAACAGTGCACACCACAGTAGTTCTGATCATTTTGAGTGCACAAACGCCATCTACTGGATGACTTGTTGTTTGGGTCTCGTGAATAAATGTGGAGCAACTGTTGCAGCTATGAGTGGACACCCAATAGCAGTGTTTAAATCAAGCATGACAATGATTCCAGTCACATTATTGGGACCATGTCATTTTCACTGGTTTATCAAAAGCGTGTTTGCTTTGTTCCAAGTCAATCTGTTGCAGAATAATAGCGTCTCCCCATGAACTCTGTGGAGATCTCCAGCGTTGCTCAGAAGCGGGGGGGTGGAGGAGGGAGATTTGGGGGGGAGCTGGACAATCAAATATTAGAGTTAAACACTTCATTTTCAATCCCCGTCCATCGGCCTCCCGGCTGCGTTAATTGCCGCGGCGCTACCTGCCACCAGCGGTCCTTCTCCAAATGACTTTTGAATGGAAGCATATGGACGAAGAGCCGCGGCGGGGAGCGACTTGAGGAAGGGTCCCATTAAATAAGAGATGGCTAATTACTTTGTCCTCCCTTTTGTCCTGCGCGATCCATTCTCTCGCCTCCATATATCTGGTGGTAATGAGTAAAGCCGCGGCCTGGCACCTGTGCTGGTAATTAAACATATAAATTCTCCCCTCACAGAAATATGTGTTGCGGCCCGGATTGATTTACGCCGCTTCTCAGATTGCTGCACTGTTGAGCTTGTTTTCGTTGGCTTTGCTTTTTTTCTTCAGAGGGAGAGTCGTTCATCAGCCCTCCGTCTTTGAGAAGAGTCGTGGCTTACGACTCCAGCTCCCTTCATTGTTACTGTGTTGTCTTTGGGGAAGGATCAGGGCGACCCGGGGCCAGGACTCCTGCTTAAGGACAGTAAAATGAGCCCTTGTAAACCCCCGGGGCTCAGATCCTGAATGAAAGATGTGGACATAAAAGCAAAGTGTGATCAAATAGAGATCCAAATGAAACAGGTCTGTGACTCATTTATGAATTTCTCCGGCTCATAATTTTACTCAGGATGGAAAGAAGGGATCGGCTGCAGCGGTCCGGTCTCCGCTCGGAGGGTTTCGGGAGTTTTATGTGAAGTTTGGGATGAAGGATTCTGACGTTTTATCTGCAGATTCATTATTTTTTCATTGCGTGAAATTGATAGTTATTACCTCTGCCATGGGAGAGCTCCAGATTTATGTGACTGTCAGTGTGGCCCAGCACCCCTCATATGTTCCAGAGACTTGGCTGAGGGGTGTAGCACAAGCCCAGAAGACTCTTTGAGATGTTGGTGAAAAGGTTCCACAGATATTGCAGTTGATGTTCTTGGTTGCCATATTGAAAACATGTCTTTCTACACCTGGACAGGTGGGAGGAGCTTCATCTCCTGGTGGCTCAGACGACCGTGCTGAACTCTGGTCCTCTTTACTTGCACCAGTCTCAATTATGGACCTCATTTCTTGTATTTCTGGTCTTCATCTCCAACTTTCTTGGTCCAACACGACACTGTCACTCCCAATGACAACCTCAGTATCTCCATCTCGGACTCTTCTAACTCCTCAGTCATCCGTCATGGCAGTGACCACTATTGTCCCATAAGGCCCTGCTTTGACTCTCGCTACTACTCTGACATCACGGTTGTCTCCACCCTGCCTGCACTCTCTTCTACACCTCCTTCAGCTCCATCCATCACTCAGGATGATTGAGCCCGAACACTGCTGTCAGAACATCTCTTCCCTTACCTTGACTCCCCCTCCCACCTGATAACTTATTTTATAAAACTTCCTATGCAAATAGACAAAACATGTCAGCAAGTAAGTTTGGAGTTGCCACCCACAAGTGGATCAGACCTCTCTGTGAATTACAACAGAGCACCGGGGTAACATTTTCATTTAAAAATACTCGTATTCCTGGATGTATCTGAAGCCTTAAGAACCGTGTCTTCCATGACAACACCCATGAGTGCTCTTTCAACTGGCACAGTGTCGTGGCGGAGATCACACGGCAAAGTACGCAGCACTTTTAAGAGCAGCGACTCCTCCACGTGTCGGCACAATAAAGTTTTCACTCCAACTTCTCCATCTGCAGACTGCGAATATAAAACCGCATGAGCCTCCATCTCTTCCGCGGCTGATGGAATTCCCTATTAGCCGAGCGGAGAACGTTTCCCAGCCGGGGGTCTCACGATGACTGTGCAGAGTGGAAAACCTAATGAATGTCATAATTAACTGGATATACTTCAGAGTGGAATCGGCTCTTCTGAAAGCCTCCACCTTGTTAACCCCTTCCTCACCCGGTCCTCCCCCGACTCACCCGCTCATTATTCATCCCCTAAGATGGCACTTCTTTATTTCCTCTGCATTGTTTTCCCCTCCGTTTGCTCACTCGACGGAGGCCTGCAGCCTTCTCAGCGCGCTCCTGACACTTTTGTTCATAAATCACGGGGAAGTTAATGAAAATGGCGTTCAGGCATATCCAGAATGATTGTGTTCTTTGTCATGCTAATAAAGTGAGAGATGTTCGTCCAGTGGGTGAATGCCTCCACATTACCAGCTACCTCTGATTATATACATGTGCCTGCTGCCTCGCCCGCCCCTCACACGCCCGCGCTCTCGCCCAAACTATACGTTTCTTTCCTGCATTTATCTCTATGAATATCACGGTTGCTCTCTACACGGCTTGTTATTCTCTTCAGGACTTCATTCACCTCACAATTTACCGCTTCACATCCGTCTCAGACAGACGTGTCTGAAATACAGCCGGGGCAGTGGCACCATTATATCCTAAGCTAGTCAGGTAACATCAGCCGGGAGACGAGGGACACCCTGGACAGGACTCCAATATACATATATAGACTCAGCTTGGCTCAGCTCTTTCTCCACCATGACAGACTGCTGCTCTACAAAGTCCTCCGGACTCTCCTCACTAATGGACTATGCCCCAAACTCCTCTAGTGGTGGAAGAATATCTTGTCCATCCGTAGAAAGAGATGACAGAAATGGCTTCCTACTCTGTTTTGGATTTAAATGATCACGTTTTTATGAAAGCAGCTTGAGCTCTCATCTGCACCAAAGGGTCCAGCTCACGTCCACGGCACGTCACCTTCACTCCCGAGGTGGAACTGATGGTATGTAGACGGACAAGACCGCCCCCCCCCTTCCTCTGCTTCACTCTCAAATGGAGCTTTGTATTAACAAGATCATGTGTTCACATCTATTTTGCTGGCCCTGCATGTAGTTGGCTCCTGGTGTTCCAATTCCCTCCCGACTCATCCTCATCTTCCACTGCTTATCCTTCAGCGGAATGCACAGGCAGCACTTTCATCAGTGTGAGTCCTCTGTCTCTGTGTGGACCTCAGGTTCTGCGAGTATCATAATGCATCAGTGTTTCACTTCAGCGCTGTCAAGCTAATTCATCTCCGGGATTCGGTGTGTTCTGAACCATGGGAGAGGTACAAAGTGAGACACGCAGAACTCTTTCTTTAATGGTTTGTTTCTTTTACTCCGACCCTGAAACCTGGAATTAGCATAAAGACTATCTGACCGCACTTGTGCGTCCATCAACCAGATCTGGTTCACACTTGCGGCCACTAGGTGGGGCCAAAGAGCCAAAGTCCAATAATTGTTTTGAATTTCTAGAATTTTGACAAAAAATCTAAGATAAATGTAAGATACTTAAATTTTATTTGGAGTTTAAATACAATATTTTGTCTTTATTTTATGATATTTAGACACAGTTTTATTATCTTTATTTTATTCTGAATTTTATTCAGTTTTTCCAATTTTCTCAACAGTTTGCGCCAAGTGTATTTTTTTCTTTAGTTAATTTGATGCATATGACTTGCACCTGGTTCTGCTGCTGGTTGGACTTTTCCATGACAAATATCTTTGCGATGATCACATGGTTTCATGTCATTTCACAAGGTTTTGGTTTGTTCACGCGTCAGTAGATTAAATATGGTTATTGACCACAAATGAAATCAAGAGAAATGAATCTATTCTAATCTAGTTCTATTCCTTGAATGGGCCCCGGGTCCATTTGTTTGGGGAAAGGTGGGCCCCGAGATCAAAACAGGTTAAGAACCCCTGCAGCAAAATGTATTTAACCCAGTCACACTTTTCAGCTGCACGTGATCTTGGTGTGTGTGCTCAACTGGATGCAGAACCACAGCGACTTTGATGCTGAAAACATTGAAATGTGCAGGCTGTGTTCGCAACAGTAGCTTTTAATATGTGAGTGAGAATGTTGCTGGGTCTATAAATGGCTTCCAAAGTGTGCGACATGTCAGTCGGATTGCTATGGAAACTGCTGACTGCCTCATAAGTCCGGCGTTCATTCTCCAACATATGTTCCCGCTATAGTTGCGGAGGCTGCAGCTTTTCCTCCAGCCAGAGTTTACTCATGTCAAACCACGGAGGCGTATGTGCGCCATATTGTGCAGACTCCGACCCCGAACTCTCTCTAATTAGGCCTAAGTGAAGTGGTGTTGTTGTCTCCAGGCCCCACCGCCCCGGCCTGCAGGTACCTGCTCTGGCGGTGACTCCAGAAAGAAGCTGTCAGCGCTGCCATTTGGGCTCGGGAGTGTTTGCCTCTCCCATGTGGCCCTCCAGCACAGCGGCTCGTGCCCCCTCCTCCAGGCAAACAGATGTCCCTCTTAGCTGGTTTGTCCACGCGAGCACAAACACGCCAGCGACGTGACGTTCAGACAGAGAAGCCACGCGCCGATGTCACAGGTGACAAAGATCCGTCTGTGTGACTCCTGAACGGCAGCAAATTAGTGTCGCTCATGTTCGTCACGTTTGATTCCATGCATCCCTTTACTCCGGAGAGTCTGCTCACGAGTCACTCTCAGGAGGGACATGGTGAACTCGTCGCTCTCGCCAGACACGATCATGCCAACACGTGGTTTCAGGCTCAGTCTGGAAACAATCCGCAGTAGGATTTGCGACACAAAGACTTGGGTGATTTCACTTAACTTTGCGGCGGAAGAGATTTATATTTTGAAACACGGTTCCACATCCTTCCAGTTTCTGAGTCATTCTCAGCACCAGAGTGCCCTCTGGTGGATGAGAGCCTCACCACATGAATAAAACTCCATAACAAACGTGATTCAGTATTCATCCTTGTCTCTGTCGAATGGCTCATGAGTCACTTCAGCATGACTCAGACTCGCCCCAGCTGGCTGAGTTAAAACATATAACAAACAGGGATAGTGAGTTAGTGGAAATGCTGACATATGACTCACGGGTTAAAGCGCTCAGTCAACAGAGGTGGCACGCCTCAGTTGTAAGACGAGTCAGTTATCTAACAAAACACCTGTTCAAAGTAGGAAGAGGTATGTGATTTCCCAGCATGCATTAGTGTGCATCTGTGAGTCCAAATGCACTTTCTATCTTTTGATAGTGAAAAAAGCTTCCCACTCGACACCCTTCATTTGTGGTTTTGCCATTACAGACGTGTGTGTGTGTGTGTGTGTGTGTGTGTGCATTTGTGAGAGCAGAGCAACCTGACAAATGTATTCCACCGCTGAGCCCCCATATTCATGTAAAACACCAGCGACTCCCAGTGCTGTTTTAAAAAGGGAGCGGCTGATTCTGGATAATGGCAGATTTCAGCTTGATGATGGAGCCCATCCCTGGCAACTCACGCGCTCTCCTGTCTCACCAGCCAGAGGAGGGACGTAGTAAAGACCAGGACTCGACAGAGACTGATGGATGTGACGCACATCAAGCGTCCACGGCGCTCGCCGTTAATCTGACTTTCTTAAAGCAGCGGGGAAGACAAAGCAGCTTCACGTCATTCTCACAATATCCTTGTTATTAATATGATCAAGCGCTTCTCAAAGAAATGACTAACCCAAGAACCGTCACATGATCCCCAAATCGATCATCAACTGGGGTGGTGTTAGACTTAAAAATCTACCCCCACTCTGAACTTAAACACAATAACAGACGTGCTGCCCCCTAGAGGCCACTTGGAGCTTGGTGGAAAGTCATTTGAAGGCTGGTACACGAGTCGGAAACCTGTGAGTCACCAAAAAACAAACAGTCAAAAGGCAAAATATTATTATTATGATTAGATATTAATGTATTTCCTGATGTCATTGTACTCCAGGCGGTGGCAGTGAATCGGTAAGGAATCGGCTTCATGAATCTGGGAGTCGCACTTGTCTGTGATAGGGACACGACTCCAGGCGCCAGATGTGAGTTGGACACCCTGCGATGTGCGACTGGCCGGCCTACAGAATATGAATTTGATCATCTGTTTTTGTTCAGTTTTCTCAGTTATTCGTTGATTTTGACGCCAACAATGTGAAGAACTGATATATTGGAGTGTTTTTCTTGTAAACAATAATATATTTCACCCACACCTTTTGAAACACAAAGATTTTTCATGATGACGTTTGAGATTGTGCCGATTTTTAAGGTTGTCTGAAAACTTTTTTTCCGCCAGTGTTACTTGCTCCTGCAGGGGAAGGGTTGTGGAGTCACAGTAAAAGTTGAAAATCTGTATGCTCCAGACGTGCTAGCCACCGAACTACGCAAACTGGATTGACCTGTTTTCGTCGTCGTTCGAATCCATTTCCTGGTTGTTGATGGGCTTGTTTGGGCCAATGTGCAACTTCACATTTCATAGACTCTGATGTTTGTGGAAATTATAGTCCTACTTAGTGCTGTCAACATGAAAACAAAAAGTACGTTTTATTACCAATGACTTTTAGATTAACTTAACTCTATACAGGTCAGCACTCATGATGTTTCACCGTTGTTGACGTCAGGTCTCAAGACTCACTGGCCCCGACGCCCGGTGAACGCAACCTTTCCAGAGGCATAATCGCTGTCCTTCATGTCACTGTTGCCAACATGGCTTTGTCTCCTCAGTCTCTGAATTTCGAGTTAAATACCACAGATGAGAGGGAAGTTTTAATCTTCACTTCTTCAGTTCTAAAAATATAAATCCACTTTAGACTCAAGGAGACGCGGCGCTCCTGGCCCGGGGCACGATACACTGAGAGCACCTCGGACTGCATTCTTAAAGTTTAGTGCCAAGTCTCCACCCACCAACAACCATCCTAGACGACCACTTGGACCAGCGGACCCCCCCCCTCCCCTGCAGGAGGTGAGGTTGGGGTGCTAAGATCGCGGCAGGGGCTTCCCTAGAGCGCTACGATCCAGGCCAAAATCCTGCAACTCTCCTGTCTTTGCATCGCAAGGTTGAAGGTGGGGGTATTCATAGCTGCGGGACGCTGAAGGCACCTCGGAAGGTATGTCTGAAGACCCTCTTCCTCTTTGAGTCATCTCCGTGGTGAGACTGAGGGGCAGGAAGCGCGCACTGACATGTAGCACTGTTACGCTGAGCATGAAGTAGCGAAAAAAGGTCCTTAAAAGTTGACGCGAGCACAGAGGCAGACATCGCCCCCAACCACTCCAGAGAGGTCATCTATTTATTCAGCCCGCTGAGGTTACAGCAGGAGGCTGCGCTGATCCCGGACCGCCCCGCGAGGGCATCTGCTTCCGGGAGCGTCGGTCCAAACCCGGCTGCAGGAGCTCCAGGGTGGCCAGGATGAAAGCGGAGCGAACCGTACTGGGCAGCGTGGTATTGATGTCGGAGAGAACCAACTGACTCCTCTTCATCGATCCACCGCGGGGAAATTTAGAAATAGAAGCGGTAAATCTGGCTCTCTTAATGGCGACCGGCTCTTCTTTTTTCCTCCTCTCCTCCCTGCTGCCGGTTTGGACTCTTTATGCAAACCAGCTCCTCCATCGACGGGTTCCAGCCGGCAGTAAACCATTTACGTCTCGATTGGCTTGTTTTGTTCTCTTCTTGATGAGGGAAGCTGCCATTTCATGATCAATAGAGCAGACGTGAGTTACTGTTAGAGCCGTCGTGGTTTGGAGCGGTGGACCACGCCGAGGCGGCACATGTGGCCGCCGTCAAATGTCCCGAAATAACGGATTTGGACGTGGTGGAGCAGTGAAACATATGGAGAAACCAACTCTTCCAAATGTTCCCCACTCTCCCATATGCTTAACAGTGTCTGTCAGAGCTTCGGCGGGGAATAAAAAGGCGGGAATTGTTTGGAGAAAACACTCTGTGCTGAGAAATGTTCCTTCTAATTTGAAATGCGACAATTTAATCCTCGACGGACCCTCCATGAACTGTGAAATTACCTATTTCTGTCAGAACTTGAGCGGAGTTTAAGTGCCGTCCACTGCTTTAGGACATTCTGCGTGGTGGCTAACGGCGAGCGTTGGACAGACTGAGTGAGTAATGGCCGCTCGGTTCTCGCCTTCCCCTCTTTTATATTCCGCCCCCTCCATCAATGGCCTCCCGGGCTTTTAGCCATAATGTCCGCACCAGTTCTGAGTCAGCATGTCTCCGTACGGGACTCTTCAGTGGGGGAGAGTCGCGTGTTGAGGAAAGAGGATCTCTGGATTCAAATGATGCTGCTTATTGGACGTTTGTCTGTACACTTTTAAAGTCAGGCTGTGGGTTTCAACTGATTTTTTGTCACAAATCTGACCCCTTGAGCAACAGCAGTGCAAGATTCGACTCCATGTCGTGAATCTCATAATGTTTCATGAAGGAGTAGGACCGACTCTTGATGGTAATGGATGGGTCAGGATTCATCCATCCAGTATTTCACAGAGAAAACGCAACTTGAGTTTGGACTTCAGTCAGTACGATGTTTCTTTCCATATTTTTCTGCGAATAACACAGCGAAAACCATGTTCATGTCCATGTTGTTTACTATCCGTTTGTTTTGATGTTTCCACTTTGTTTTAATACGTTTGATCAACCGGGATTTCATCTTAAAAAAGAGACCATTTCTCTGAAGGTGTGGCGGCTCATTTACGGTGTGACAGTGCGCCTCGCTAGTTTATATGTGGCAGAAACCCTGTGGTGACTTTGAGAATCTTTCCTGAGTATGTCACGGGTGAAACCCCCCCCATAACAGAGTTGACATCTTTAGCTCATGTCTCATGTGGTAAAAAAATAAAATAAAATAAAAGAAGCGCCTTCCAGCAGCATTAAAAAGATAGTTGTATAAAATTAGCCACTGGAAATCTGAAAAGTCATAATCACATATTAACATAAACAAATTGACTTACAATAAAATTTCATTAGCCCCCTGCCAAAAAGTGAAGTTTGAACATTGATTCTTGATGTAAAAAAAAGCCAATATTGTAAGTGATAAATTCAGCTTGAAAAAAGCATTCCCAAAAAAGTAAAATAAATAAATAAATAAAATGCATAATTAATTTAAATTACAATTTTATATATACAGTGGTGCCTTGGTTTTTGAACGTCTCGGAATTCGAACAAAAATTTCGAGATTTTTTTGCTTCGGATTTTGAACGAAAAACCAGAACTCTAACGCCCCTGAAAAAAAGCCGGGAAAAACATGACGTGCGCGGACCGATCACCTGACCCACGACGCGCTCTATTGTGTATAACGCAGCCTCTGTATGCAGACGTGTCCCGTTAGCTCCATTTACTGACTGTTTCTTCTTCATATTGAGGTGTAAAACCTTTCCTGTCTCCGCACTGGACCGTGGTAGAGTGTCACAGGGGAGGTGCTGGAGCGCTCACTCCAGGGTTTGATGTCCTGTTGTGGGCTGGAGCTGGGACAGGGATGAGGCCAGTCTGGGACAGAGCGTGACTTGGTTTATGACTTTGTCACAGCCAAACTGCACAGAAGCGCACATTCAGAGCTGGACACGCACCGGGCACCTCTTCACTTCTGGAGAGACCTCACTCACTCGGCAACCCCTCCCACATGCAGCGGCCACACACATAGAGGAACAGCCACCTGCACCACACACTCTACATTCACTCCTACAAAAGACTGTTTTAAGGCTTGGAACACATTGTTTCTTTTTCCATTCATTGTAATGGGAAAAATCGATTCAGATTTCGAACAAAACGCTTCTCCAACGGCCGAGGTACCACTGTATATATATATATATATATATATATATATATATATAAAGTTAAAGTAAAAAAAAAACTCCAAGTAAAAAAAAAATGTTCATGATGACAAGGAAAGAAAGAGAAAGTCCACCAGGAACATTTTTGGAACATCTTTTGCCAGATACTTGAAAAGTGTCGAAACTGAGCGTTGTCCAGAACAGACTTGAGCATCATCAATAACACTTTGCGCGTTTGATGGACCTTCTGGAACGTTTTGGTCCAGAGTGGAGCAGCAAACACAAAGTGAGTTGTTTAGTAATTAGAGAAAGACGGTGAGTCTCAGAGGAGCAGGAGTCTGAGCAGCTGTCCTGCTGGCTGCTGTACCTGGACGCACCGGGGAGTGCGAGCGGCTTCCCGCCCTCACTGGGAGACTCACCTGCCTGTCTCTTTGCTCCGGGCTGAAGTGGCTAGTTAGCATATGCGCGGCGTGTGCGCGTTAGCCGTGCGCGAGTCTCATCTCCAGGCTCACAGGAGACTTGTTGTCTAAGATTAATGAAGGTCACCGGAATTCTCCAAAGTATTGGGATAATTAAGGCTTTGTTTATCAAAAACAAGTTATATTAAGAGTAAAAAGATGGCTGGTAATTATTCATAATCTTAACAATTCAAGTGTAGCCACCTCATTTGTGCCTTTAATTCTTCTTGTTAATGCTCCGCATAAATCTGCATAATTACTGCAGTCGCCTGTTGTATTTCTGACAGCTCCTCACTTCGTGTGCACTAAAGGGTATCGGATGTGCGGCGCTGCATACTGAGGGAGCGCCGCGGCGGTGGAGCGGTGAGGCCGTGATAGCGGGCTGTTTTCGATCAAGCGGGATAAATGAATGCTACGGATGGTCGCGGTGGCGCCTTCATGTGCGGGTGGGCCCTAAAACCTCACTGAAAGATGAGGATGAAGATGTTCTCATCCTGGAGTGTGTATCTGAACTCCATCCATCTTCTTCCTCGGATCGGAGGTTAGGTTGAGGGGGCAGCAGGTGGAGCTCAGAGGTCCCGACTTCCCTCTTCAGAGGGGGTAGTGCTGAGGTCCAGTGAGAGGCAGAATGTCCTGGCTCTGCCCTGAGGCCTCCTCCTGGTGGGTCACTAGTTCAGAAGACATCCTGAGAAGAAGCCTGTGCCTTCTGGGAGGAGCCAAGGTTCCTCTCTGATGCTCTCCTGCGTGACTGACCTTCTCTCCCTAAGAGAGTCCGGAACCCTGCAGAGTGGAATCTGTTAGCTTCGTCTCCTGGCTCAGCTCTTTCTTCACAGCAGACTGACATAAGGCCCTTTTCCTTGACCTCCTGACTGAAGCTGCTGGTTCATCTCACCAATTCTTTCATGAATTTGGTCATGACTCCTACACAGCTGCTTCTTTTCGAAGAGCGTTGAGCATTTTTCTCCCGAGTCTGTGACGTCATCGCTGAGGGTTCTGGAAGAAATGCCTGCTGCGGTCGTTCTCCTGTGAACACGGAGGTGGGTGGGAGAATTTGGAGCTAAAGTTGTGTGTCATGAGGCGGCGCACGTCATGGTGGGCGTAATGACATGTAAATGACCGCCGCACACGCCTCCGCCACTTTACATAATCGCGTAATGACCCCTTGTTACACACCAATATTAACGCTAATAGATCGCTTTGACTCTTTTGGCCGACTCATTCCTTCGCAGCGCCGGCTCTCGGCGAGTCGAGGCCTATTAGCATGGTGACACAAGCAATTTCCTCCGCCCTCTCTCCGTGTCTTGCTTAACATGCGGGCCGGAGCCATGATTTGAATAAACGCACACGTGGAAGAGGCTCGCGGGTCAACAGTGTTTGGATTCGCTCGCCGCTCAGGTGCCAGTCGCACGAGTTTCAAAAGCTTTGCTGTGTTTTAATTATCTTTGAGCATCTGTCCACACTCGGCAGCCTCCGTCCACCTCGCCACACTCCTGTGCGCACCCAGCTCTCCATGCAGTCCTTGTGCTCCTGCGCAGCTACCGAGCAAACATGTGGCTGCGGAGTTAATTGAAATTTGTCTAATGAGGTACAGTTATGAGTGAAAGACGTGGCAGGAAGAGGAAAGGCTCAACTTTCTTTAATTGTGTTTACCCAACAGGCTCTGCTTCCGCGCCTAAACGGCATAAACATCTGGCCGCCGTGCGCCGCTAGCATGGCGGCAGTCGTGGAGCAAATCTTGTGGAAAATAATGAAATGAGATCCCGGCGCGGCGACGGTGGAAGGGCAGAAGACATTCACTCCATGTTAATAAAACTGCCATGAGTGAGTGGATACAATTAGGGAATCGGCGGCGGCGCTGAACTTTTGGAACTCGCCGACGTCGGCATCATTCGATTAGGACGGCAATTTGGACTTGTTTACTCGCGGCTGTTGTGGCTTTTATTAATTGTGACCCGTCAGTTATCGCAGTCGCGTGCGATGAGGGTGAGAGGTCGGCGGCCATGACGCTTCTGGCTGTTTGTCGTAGAGCAATGTCCTGCTCTCGTTTGGAACGACTTGCCTATATAGCTGCAGCCATCATTTATATCACTTGTTTTGAACGATGAATCCAACAAGACTGCAAAATCACTGCACCAGGAGCAGAAGATAACAGATTTATATGTGAGTAATTACTTCAGTTTGACGTCATGTGACCCTACTTTCCATTAAAAGTCAGTCTGAACTGACTCGATGTCGCAGGCAGGACGTGGAGCTGGAGGGTCGACAACATGGAGCTTCTCTTGAAGCTTGTAAATCCAGTCTCTTCTTTGTCATACTCAAGGTCGGGGGGGCAGCAGGTGAGTCCTATATCATGGAACACCACGCTGGTCCAGCAGACATCCTGAAAAGTGGGTTTCTTCTGGACCAGTGGTTCACTTCTGAGTCTCTCCTGGATGAGTCCAGACAGCCTGCAGAGAAAAGCCATTTCAGCTGCTGGTATCTGTGTGTTATATGGGACCTCACTGTCCAAAATAAATAAATATACGTCAAATGGAGCAAAAGTTAAGAATAAAAGAAACTTCTCCGCTTGAAAAATACAATGGAAAGAAAACTGTCCGTTGTATTGCTTGCTTTCAGAATGAATGTGAATCAGAAAAAAGCAAGAAGAAAAACCACAATGTTTATCAACTGGCAATAAAACAGACAAACAAAACATTACTGGATAAAATGAGATTACAACGTTGGTAGTAGTAGGTAATAACCCTGATCACAATAAAACAAAATGAATGGTCTCTTCAAATCAAAACATGAATGGTACCAAATCGCTCTTGCTGGTCGGGTTTGGAGCCAGAAATGGACTGGTACTGGATCATCTCCAAAGACTGTTGAAAGAAACCCCTAATGAAGAGGAGCAGAGAAGAAGAGGGAACTTCCACCAACCATATCTTCAGAATCACACCGAGGCTAATGCACACTGCAACAGTGGGAGTGAAAACGTGGAACCCACTGACAAAGGAACTGAAAAACCTGCAAAACATATGAGGATTTTGAAGAAAATGGATCAGCTGGAACTGAGTGACAGTCACACACAACACAACATTGAGGACCTCACTCACATTATAGCAAGACAGTTACACATAATCGAGGTTTGGGCAAAGAGCGAAAAGTTGGGACTAAGAGGCAGAAATAATGGAAACTTTTCAGTCTATGTGAAATGGAAGAAGAAACATTGACTGAGTTATGGAATAACATTGGAGCCATGTTACAGAAATGGTCATAGTAGATACTGTATGGTGTAAGGTATTCACAGTGTGTTAGAGGAGATCGAAATATACATTATGCACTCACAATAATGCTAAATATATTATGACAAAAAGGATGACAATTGAAGAGAAGAAATTCACGACAGTATTAAAACAAATAAACTAAACATTTAGAAAAACATTAAGAGTCAAAACATAAACAAGCAGAGGAAAGAACTAACACTGAATGAAAAATGTCAACAGTGAAAAAACACCAATTTGATGGTTAATAAAAATACATGAAATAAGTTAAAAAATAATAATAAATAATAATAATAATCTCACGTACTGTCAACCGCCTGATAAACCTTGACAGCATAAAAGGTTGCTACACATATACGTGCTATATATTTGTAGCAACCTTTTATAAATGTGGATAGAAAAGAAAACATGGACGGATAAAGACTCACTTGGCTCCCTCAACAGTAACGTCCTCGGTCTCTACAGGGGAGAGTGAAGAAGAGCGGATGAAAGGACTCGAGGGTAGAGATTTAAACGTCATTTGAGGTCCTTGGATGGGAATCTTTCGTTATGTGCACATAGACTCTCCTCATGAGTTTATCCGCCTCGGCATGTTTGCACAAACCGGCTTATGCGTGCGTGTGTTTCTCCATATATCTGTGCGGGTGTGTGCGGCACCAGACAGATGGGTAATGGCCCCCGCGCCGGAGCTGGCCCCGTGTAACGCGCCGTCCTGATTACCTGCCATATGCCAGCTGAAGGGTTGAGGGCCGGACCAAATGAGAACAGTATGCAAACGTTAAAGCTGCGTTTTTATAGCGCAGTCATTATACGCGGGCAAAATGAAAAGGAGCGTGGCAGAGAGAGGAAATAATGGTGTCGTAAAAAGGAAAAGAAAGAGTGGATGGGTCACACTGCGTGATCGCACCGTCCGTCGCCACCTCCTGGATGTGAGCGCGTCGTGAAGCCGAGAGTGTTGCGGGATCATCACCTCTGGTGTGCGTGCGCTGATGCTCCTATTAGCCTTTCAATTCCCCATTAGCATGCGGCGGATGCAGCTAAACTGACCTTGTAAGATGATCATTGACTCCCTGGGAAACACTTGTTATCCCGGATTAGCTCACACACCAATTAGCACCTGCTCGCCACGGGACCATCCGGAAATAAAACATTTCTTATCAGCGGCTCGTACAAAGTAGCACTCTTCATTCAATGTGCTAATAAAGCTGTTGACGCTAATGCGACGTGACCAGTCGGAGCGCCGGCACGCAGCAGGAGAGCTCTTCTCCTCTGTGGTGAATCTGGTGGTGAAAGTTGTTCTTATGACACAACTCTCCAACTCTCCATCGACTCATTCTCTTCCTCTCCATGTGTCCAAACCAAGTCACTCCTGATAGCAACCTTTGTAGCTTGAGCTCTGACTCTCCTGACTCTGCTGAGTCCTGCAGAATGGGCTGAGTTGGAACAAAAACCTGGTTTGGTCAGCCCTGCTGTAAACTGTACATCATGATGGTGACCTCTACTGAGCTATAACGCGTCACACTTGCTGCTACTCTCACGTCTCCACCCTGTCTGCAGTCGCTTCTTCGCCTGTCCTGAACAACTACTAAAAACGTTTACAGTTACCGTGCCAGACTGCATCAATGTTCTGGTCACTTTTAAAAAATCTCTGACAGTAGTATTAAAAAAAAAGAAACCCTAAATAAATAATGCTATTTTTCCAAAACTGACAAGATTAAGTTTAAAAAGCCACTAAAGTGACAACATAGATAAATTAAAACAATAAAAATATCCTTTTAAACTTACAAAATGAACAGTTTTGAAAAAAAAAAGTAGTTAAACAAAGTCTGTATTGTATTCTTGGCTTGTGTTGCGCAATGTGACCTGGGATTTTGAAAGTTTTATACGAAGAATTTCATTCACGTAGGTGTTAACGTCTTGATACTTACCACGCCTGTGGAGCTTTACTATTACGAGGGGTGGGTTTTCGTCTGGAGGTGCCACACATGATTCGCGTCATCACCAGGTATTACATTCATATGAATTGACTCGATGGAGAAGAGAGGTTCTCTCAGCATTGAGCACATCATTTGACTCAATAAATCCTGTTCAGCCACATGTGAGTTGTGTGGCTCATTCAGTAGGTGAAATACCAGAAGTGCTCATTGAGGGAGTCGCACCTGTAACACCGAACGCTGAAAACAAATAATAGTGTTTCAGGGAGACGCTGCTTGAGCTGCTGATGACTGCAGCACGAGCACTGAACCTCTGGCAGCGACTCACAATCGTTCTCCTCACGCAGAGACCTTGACACATGGCGACTGAATGAAATCCAAAATATTCTGATAAACATCATTGAACAAGTAGGGCTCTGTGTATTAGTGTTCATTTTAATTATCGTTTGGAAATTAACATTTTTATTTTCTCCGTATTTGGTTTAAAATGCACTGCCTGGAACAGAAAACCTTCATTTGCTGATCCTTTTTTTGCCTTTGGGTTTTCCAAGCAAAGTCACCTGCGCGGAAAATGACTTTTTAAATATAGGAAATCCCTAAATGAATAATAAGAAAAATTTAAAAAATCATACACAGACCTCAGTGGCACCGATACAATTGATCCTACTGCAAAACAAGATGGCCGCTGCAACTTTGACTTCAAAGGACAACTGTAGTTCACCAACACCAACTCAAAGATTCGAAGCTGCAACTTGTTTTTCATGAGGCTCTATTGATTTCTTGTGATCAACAGTAGCCATGACAACATCATGTGATGGTGATGTGACAGACACTTGAGTGTTGACTCGAGGGGATGGAGTTGATCACTTCAAAACGCTGTGAATCTGAAGTCAGGTCGTTCCGCGGGAATGTTAGAGTCCAAACCAAGCCTTCATTTTGGCGGCTCAACCATCTGATCCGGTCGCCACGATTGACTGAGCGAGGATGTTGATAGTCTCGTTCCCTCATGATGATAGCAACATTTCACCAAAAGTTAAAAATTAGATTCAAATCTTTTCCGTGTTCGACAGTGGCAAAGCCAATTACGTCGGGATTAGTCGATTCTGTTTGATGTGGTTACAGGAGGAGATTTCGGCTCCGGTGGCTCTTTGATTTCCGTCTTAAAGGAGCGCCGTAACAAGGCGGCGTTACGATTGTGTGCTGCGATCCCAACTGGGCTCCGACTGCTGCGGACCTGTTAGCGCGGCGTGTCAGGGACGACTTCGGATGCCGGGGGCTCGCCATCACTTTCCCTGTTTCCATCCATCAAAAAAAGGGGGAACTTGTGCATAATCCTGGAGCCTATTGTGGCCTACTTAGGGGATGTGAACATGCCTCTCCAACTGGTCCTGCCTTTGTATGTGGGTCAGCTTCATTCAAATTCTCTTTCATTCCGGCTCCTCTTCCGACACTGTGGCCCATCATTAGTCGTAATATAGGTCACCCCGGGCTTTGTGAGGCTCCAGCCCCATTTGCATTCTTGATTCCGACGAGGAAGTGGTGGAGCGACTGTAGGTAGCGGAGAGGTGGGACGCTCGGCGGGTGGGGGGGAGGTGGCTTCAGAAGCAAAGGGGAAGCTTTTATCAGGTGGATGAAAGGACGGGGTCAGTGTGGAAACCTGCTTAAAAGGATCCAGGCGTTTTCCCAGCGGTGCCGAGATGAAACTTCCAAAGATGGAGGTCTCTCTTTTCACCAGAAGAATGAACTTCATTTTCAACTTTCCACTGTGTTTGTTTCCGCTCGTCCCAGCCAGCGTCTAAAAGCTGATCTCCTGCAACACCGGCTGACTCGCGCTCTTGAGCTTTCATTCCCCTCGGACGGGAATTCGCCGTGAATCTAGGAGCCCGGTGACATTTGATTTAACCAGCAGGCGCAAATCATTTCAGGCTGGCTGCCTTCCAGCGCTCAGGAGGTTCCGGTTTCATTTGGTGAGAAATCGACAATGAATTTAGAAAATAGGAACAAAGGAATGAGGTCTGAAGAACACAAAGTCAAGTTTGAAACTTTGGTTTGTTGAGCGAGGAATTGCGCTGTGGTCGTCTGTTTTGGTTGCTGGTCTTCATCTGTTTTTCTTGTTCAGGGGTGTTGGCAGTGTCCATTTTTAGGGTGGAGAGCGCGATTTTTTTGGTGGGGGGAGGTTCTGTTTTCCAACCATATTCCACCGCGAATCCAAGGTCAGGTCCCTCGAGAAACCTCTACCTGGCTCATGCCTCTTTTGGAGGCATACGGCGAAGGTGTTCCAGGTCAACTCTCCAGAGGGTCTGCCATGAGGCCTCCTTCCACCTCACAGGTCCAGCAGACATTGGGACTAGATGCTTCAGCCTTGAAGTCTCTTGGTCCAACTCTGTCCTGGATGAATGAGCTTCGCTGAGTGAGTCCAGACACCCTGAGGAGAAAACTCTCATGACCTCAGGTGAGAGTAGAAATCCACCGGTTCAGGAGGAGTTTTGTCTTTTGTCTCTCCGTCCTCCCTTTACTTGCAAGTGAATGAAGATACTCCTCTACATGAGGAGTATTTCGAAGTTTGCCATGACATTATGACCACCTGACTGGACCCACTTGCTGCCCAAGCCCATGGTCTGTCAGGCATTAGGGAAACAATCGTCTTTTTTTGTCTAACGTGTGCTACTGCGGGAAAACAAACATCCCAACAATGTCTTTCTGCCTCTTGCTGGTGCTGTCCTCCATCATGGGTTCAGAACCAGGACAGCTCCTGCTCCTATAAACCAAGTGTCAGCCGGTACAGTGTGTTGCTGTAGCACCCAGCCTTGGCTCGGGTTCTTGGTGCGCTGATGATAAGAGTGTGTTGCCACGTGCCCCATGTCCCTGATGCCTGAACACCCCAACACTTGCACACACCCAGTGTTTAATAGAGAAACTATCCACCGATCCGGTCTCTCTGGAAACAGCAACAGAAAAACAAGCAACCTGCGTTTCTATCTGAGGCGAGGTCCGCGACACAAAGACAGAAATGAAGATGAAGCTTCAGACTTGATTCCTTGAAGAACCTTGAAGACGCTGCCGTTCCAGGCTCGAGGGCCGCTGCGTCTAAAGCCATTGAGTTGTATAAAAGCAGCAATGGTGTCGGACTGCAGCACGCTGGCTTCCTGTTCAACTAGATGACCTCTTATGAGATTTTTAATTGAGGAGTGTGTGCTCGGCCAGCACGCACTCGCACCGAGAGGATAAAGATGTTCTTTTAAGAGCAGATGGAGGGTTATGGCAATGATCTGAGAACAATGCGGCTTTTCTGTCGTCCTACAATGAAGCAAGAGCTCTTTATCAGAGAGCCGCGGCGCTGACGGAGGTCGCCGCAGGTGTTTCCTATGATTCCAACAGTCCGCGCTTTGTTGCGCTGCAGCGGACGAGAACCTGTTCTCGCAGTGTTGCGCCTTCTGCTTCTCTTACGCCGTGAAGATTCATCCATCAAGGTCCTGCTGTGTTTCCTACTTAGGTGTGATGGCTTGGTTTCCAGTTGTGATCGTCGCACAACACGACAGTGTTCCATTAAACGCAAGTCCATGTCAGCAGTGGAGCAACGCTGAGTACCGTCACATGACGGACCGGAAAACCAAAGTATTGCGCTTGTCCGGCTACGATCTGACTTTTGAAATGCATGTAAACAGCTTAGTCCGACTACTGGAGAGAAGTTGGAGTTGCTCTTAGTCGGAGTACACTCAGGTAAATGGCTCGACTGAGCCTGCATGTAGCTGTGTAGCTTGACTGTGGTCAGCCGAGGTGATGTGCGGCTGCGCCAGCTTCAGCTACACACCAAGATTAAACAAAGTACTCCTCAGACGTGAAGACAGTCTAACAACATGATATTCATTGGAGAAGTCAGAGGTCTGACTTGGTGCCAAGGTTATAAAAGTTTGGGATTTTTCATTAGTTTTCGTTTTTATTTTGTTTTGAATTTGTGTCTTTTAAATTCATTTAGTTTTCATTTTTTTTAGAGAGGGTTGGCTAGTTAAATTTTTTTGTGTTTGTTTTAGTTGTTAGGTTTTCTTTTTCTAAATGGGGTGTCGGAACAACATTGAAATAGGTCACAAAAATAGTCATAAAAGCTCAACAAAAGGCACCATGTAAAAGAAAAAAATGGGAAGATGAGGCTTTTGCCCAACAACCACCATCGCGGTAGTCAGCGTTGTCAGGTTGTCAACACAAGTGACGTCATGGACTTGACATGCCGCACCTGCCCGACAGCTGTCGTGAAACCAACCGAGGCAGAATAGATATTTTATGCTTCTTTATGAAATAGATGAAGAAGAAAATGAAGGACATTTCTAACAAACATGTGGCCCCCGGCTAAAAATGGGGAAGTGACCAAATGTTTTTGCTGTCTGTGCCGTGATTTTTGTTTCAAGAACCGTCGGATGTCATGTTTTTGTTCCGATTTTTCCCCATGAATATGCTTTCAACGCCTTGCTGTGCTTTCTGCTGTGTGTTGGCGACTTTCTTTTTGGAAAAAGTGCTTTACGTTCGCCTGTTGTGTCATTTCCTCTTTGGCTACCCCAGAGAGGGTCATCGTTCGTGGCTGCTTGGTATTTTGTTCACCGAGTTTCACATTAGTTGTTCTTTGTGTTCACATTTACTTGTGTTCTTGTGTGTTTGGGCCTTTTACCTGTTGGAAAGTTTGATCTTCTTGTATTTTTATAGATCTGTTATGGTGCTGTTTTAGGCTTGTCTCTTTTGTGTTTTCGTTTTCTGTATTGTGTTTTCCTTCTTGGACTTTCTTTTTTTTCACTGAGGTTTCGCTTTGTGGTGTTTTCTTGTCCGGTGTCTATTTCAGTCACCCATTCAAGTAATCAATGTATTGCATCATGAACATGGCAACATTGACTCACGTAGTAAAAAGACTGACCCCTTTTTGGAGGGTCTTTTTTCCGGCAATATTTAGTTTCTGTGAATTCGACCTGAGTGGTGGTTTGACCTCGACACAGGAACAGGTTAACTTCCCTATTGTTTTCGATTAGACCCGACTTATCAGACATGTTACATCACAGGGTCTCAGCTTTAGTATGCAGAGCCGGCTGAGTCGATCGACGCTCTCCGCTCTTCTACAGGCTGCATGTTTCCTCCTTAATTGTTATTGGAGATGGTATCGTGAGGCGGACCTGTTCCCTCCTGACGGCGGTGTGAAAGTTCACCGCAGGAGATTTATGCAAAGAATAAAAAACCTCTGTCCATGTATAATTTATCACCCGCGCTGTCCACCGCGTCTCCTCACACCAGTCTCTCCTTGCTGTCTGCGACGGACAGCTGGTGCCCTCCAGTCCCTCTGACCCCCGAGGGCCATCAGTCAAGCCGAGGTCGAGTCCACGAGAAGGAGAGACTCGCCGTGATCGCTCTTTTAAGGGCTAAGCTGTGAAGTGTTGGTGAAGTTGTGAAAACAACCCGGAGTGACTCAAACTGCAAAACATCAACAGAAGAAATTGATTTAAAGTTTGGAAATGAAAGCGCCGAACTTCGGAGATGTTTAAATTTGCCTGTAAAAACAGAACAAAGGGGGAGACAAAACCGAGCTCCTCCATATCGCTCCATCTCGTCCAGGCAGCGACGGCAGCGCATCAACTCCTCCTGACTTTTACGCAGCCTCTCCGGTGAACATCGCTATCTCGCCACAAATTGATCTCACCGCCTCGGATTATCTTGGCTTTATGCAAAAAAGCCGGAGTCACCGCTTCCCTTTCAAGATAGCGGAGGTGAGACGGACAGAACTTGGCGGAAACTCCACCCGCGTCTTAATTCCTGATGGGAGAGACATTAGCGCCCCCCCTCGCCCGCCCCGCCGCGCTCCTATCGGGCCCCCTTTTCATGTCCCGGCTCTAATCAACTCGTCCCGGCTGACGGATGTTCAGCCGACTCGGGACAATCGTCAGAATCTAAATCATTACATCTCACCTGACATTACCATGGCATTTTTGTCGTGGCAGAGGCGAGTGCGGCTCTGCTCGCCATAATTCATTCCAATGGTGATTGGGGAGGGGCGGGGGTGGCGTCAGCGAGGTGAGTGGCATATTCATATTAGTGTGGAATTAGGTCCTTTTTTTAGACGTGCAGGAAGTCCAGTGTTTGTGAGGAGAGAGTGTGGGAGTCCGCGTGCTTCCTTATCTGAGGCGCCGTGGGCCCTATTCACGGCGACCGCTATCAGCGTAATTCTTTTTGACATTTCAGATAAGCATCTTAACGGGAAGCTCCGTGCGTGGCAGACGGGAGTTGTCAAATAATGAAGGAAGTCTACATGTTTGCAACTAAAATACCAGCGTTTTAACCGGTGTCTGGATGCGACTGTTATCTGTGTGTGTGGGTCGGGGTTGTCGGGAGTGTGTGATTTGCATCAACACGCTCAGAAGCCATGATGCCGTGCGTTAATCCGCTCCGCTTCTAATCTGCTAATATTTCCTGGAGATTTATCAGGACACTGTTGCAAATGCAAATATGTTGCTAAATGAGGTAAACACGGGCGGCGGCAACTGACCGGCGACGGCGGCGACTGGTCGCACAGATTAGGCCGACGATACGCAAGCGTGTGTGTTGGAGTCGAGGCGGGGGGTAAACAAATGATCCTTCGCGTGCCATCGCTGGTCAGGCACGTGACACGTGATCCGTAGACTGACTTGGCGAGTCACAGTCCGTCCTTCCCTGACTCACCTAAAGCAAGTGAATCGAACATGTAAAGTCGCTGGAGCTGTATGCAGGTGAATGTGGTACAGAGCAGAGCCACAGTTTGTGAAGGACAAACCAAGTTTGTTATGCCTTTACGCTTGTATTAAACCGCCAGGGGGCTCCCTGTGTCGGGGCACAACCACACTGGGCAGAAGAAAATAAACTACGAAAGAAATATTTGGGCTGTTTAACTCTATGTACAGTATGAAGTTTCATTCATCAACACTTGTAAAATTGTTAGTTCAGTCGACATAAAATACATTTTTATTCAATGTAAGGTACCTAAGTAGAGTTGAGGTCATTTTCAATACTTGTAATTGTAATACGAATGACTCATCTGACATTGATACAATATCTAAGGAAGTGAGTCCCACACATGTGGAAGAGTCTCTGGATTTCAGACTTCTTCCTGTGAATGTTATGAAACATCGTCGTGCTACGCAACTGGATTTTCTTTTCTTTTGAGAATCCCCTCTTCTCATTTCGGGGCGACACAACTTAGGGCAGATGTGAAGCGTCTGTACTGTAACTGTCAATGAGGATCAGCTGTTACTCAAATCCGATGGATTCCCAAGGTGAAGCCAAAACACAGAGAGAGTCGGGCTGACAGGACGGTCGGACAGAGGCAGTCAACAGACGAACGCTGCCGCACGTGCTCGCTCACGTTCGAGGGCTGTGGCCAGTCAGCCACATAATAGAACAATCAATCTGTCACTCACGCCTGCCATCCCTCGCTTTTACTCTGTTTAAGAATTATAAAGGATAAAAAAAAAAAAACATCAGTTTTCTTGTGCTGTCATTTCCGTCTTCCCCGTCCGTCCCGCTCCTTTATTCCTCCCTCAGATCTGTCGTTTGGTCACCATGTCCCATTCTTCCTCCGTCACCAGCCCCTGACGCTGTCGAGCACTTTTGTTCGTCCCGCGAAGACGAGCGAGGAGTCAGCGCCGATACGTTCCATAAGTCGTGAAAACAGTCGTGGCCGGTGTCAGACGACTTTCATTGTTTTGTGTTCGCAGACGTGCCAACAAAGATGCCGACGCCTGATGAAGCGTTTGAATTAAATGAAGTCGCATAAATATTCAAAAGCTTTATTTTGGTAGGAAGCTCGGCGTCTTCAACCTTGCTGCAGGTTGGCGCTCTCTTGAGTGCACTTACGCAGCGCGTCACTAATTTGTTTTCTCTCACATGTTCGGCTTTTAGAGAGTGAATTTACTGGAAACACCTCGACTCAAATCAGAAGATCGGCACATGGAAATGAGCCTTTCAAGTTCAGGATTTCCTCCGCTTGCTTTTGTCGCTTATTAACTGTTATTTGTCACATTTATTTGCCCTTTATAAAAAAGTACATGGCGAGCTTTACGTGAAGTGTGTCAAAATTCTAAAACATTGTCTCGCAGTAGAAAGGCCAATATATGTGATGGGTCCAGGGCCACCTCAGAACTAGACCTCAGGGCCCCTGACAGAAGTGATCCAGGGAGAAAACAAAAATAATGCCACTCTCTGCTCTGGATATTGACTGTATTGTGACTGGAACAAAGCACTTTTTTAGCTCCAAACCCTCAAGACATTGGACCCTTCGATGTTGCCGTTACTGAGCACATGCTTCCATGCATCCTTTACGTTGATATTGCTGTTCACCAATGAACATATCCACCAGGGGGAGCAGCTCAGAGTCAAACGTTTATGACAACAACAAACTGGTAAACAAACATTGCGACTGTGGCAGAAGCATTGATCATGTAGCTCTTGCGCATTCGATGAAACAGAGGCAGCGTTGTAGGCGGTCGGTGAGGCCAGTAAATATATCGCGACTGGAGGACGGAGAATTTCCGCCATTGTTATGTCTTCTTCGTGTCTCATTAGAGCTGTGTATCAGGTAGTGACAGCAACACTGCCCCCCGTGGTTTCCAGTGGTACTGCTCCGTTTGGCCCTTCTCCGTAAGCTCTGTGGAAACGTGCAGAAATACAGACAAACACAGACAGAACACTCAGTTTGTAACGTTGAGCATAAATGGGCTCAATCCGTCAGATTCAACCATCATATCGGTTAGCTGACGCTGATGTTTTGGTTTTGGCTACAATACGCTTGAGATCTCATTGTTACAAGATGCTAAAGGGGGAAGTCGAATTACTCGCTGCCGCCAACCGGTGGTCAGAAGCTTCACTGAACGCACAAACATATCCAAACATTTATTTGATATCGATCAATATCGTGGACTTCAAGTATTGATGAAGTTCTATGCCACAAGTATCACAATATTGGAGCGTTACACCCCCAGTTGAGGACGATTACAATTTTACTGTTTACACCACACACTGAAATATTTTTTCTTCGTCTTCACAGGAAATACACATTTCTAGTGCCGTTCAGGTCTCTAGTCAGCGTAGTTGAAGTGTAATAAACCTGAAGACCGGGGACCTGAATTGGTCATTTCCTCAGGTTTTCCCTCAGAGAACATAAGAGTCTGTATTCGTCAGCTGTCAGTCTGAATGTTGCTCCTTGAAAAACAGCGTAGCAAGAAGCAGAATTCACGGTGTGATGGAAAATTTAATGGACATTTAATTCCACGCGGTGAAATAAAGTCTTTCAGCCACAACAGGGCGAGGTAGGTGCAACCAAAAAGCCGGTTTGGTATTTAGTTACGGAGAAAGTGAGACACCCAAAGACCCTCGGTGATGACAAACCCAGATTATGGATTTATTTTCCATGTGAGCATATGAGTTCATTTGCATTCCCGTCTGGCTCCCTCAAAACTGTGGTCCTTAAATGCTTTCGGTTTTATCCTTCGATAATAAAAAGAGGCTTTTTTTTCCCTGGACGGGGCTGTGAGCGCTGCCGCGCGGCCTCCCTCAGAAGTAAACTGCCTGGCTTTTAAAAGCACCTTGTTTTGTTTTATGCATTCCTCTTTCTTCATAAGTGCACCTCCTCACTGCCGTGGCATATTTTCAATCATTATTAGAAAAGCCGGCAGCCCAGGCTCGCGGGCTTTAACCTCGCCGATGTTTGCTGTGTGATAAAAGGCAGAAGAACTATCAATCTTTATTGTGCGGCTCACACACTGTAATTGCATTCAATAGTCCACTGATTCTCTTGTCTGGCTAATGTCGGGGCGCCGAGAGGAGCCAGATGCTCGCGCACACCAGAGCAAACACAGCGTTTATACTGGGATGGAAAAATGAATAAAAGCAGGGGAATGACACCGCGGGTGATAAATGGTTAACGGAGCTGTGATGCTGGGGGCCTTCAGTACACGTGTGCCACGCACAACTGTGGACCAGTCAGGTAACTGTCAGCGCCAAGTCTGGATGGAATTATGAGTCTCTAGCTCAGTGAGTGTTAGTTAAGAGCAGCAACTTTCATGTTGTGTCTTGGGTTCTGAAGGAACCAGAGCATACTGTAGGGCCCAGGCCTCACTGGTAGGTGAACATGTTCCTGAAGTGTTGTTTAAGTGTTACTCTCTTTGAGTGATATCTGCGTCCTATATTGACGCAGGAGTCAGCTGTCACTGGCGTAACCTGACAGCGGCTAGCGCTAAGGGTTGACAGAGGTTGGGGTCAGTGATCGGATGGTGCTCCTTTCACTCTCGTAACAACTATGTGTCACTTTGATAAAGTGCCTCAAACAGCCGAGCGTTTCAGACTGCACAGTCAGTTAGGACGGACATGAGGGGCTACACATACCAAGTGCCGTAGTTTGGTGAAGAGCGCTTGGAATGAAATATGGGGAAATTTCTTTTTTACTCAGTTGAAACACTGATATATTGGCGTCGAGCTCGGACAAAAAGTCACGATAGTCATGATAGTTGCTATTTCATGCCTTGGGAGTGAGAATGGGTTGCCACTCTGCGTCATGATAAAAATGGTGGGACTTTCTGTACGTTCAGGACATGTTGTGCTACTCGCATATGAATGGTCATTTGGTTTCTCACGACTTGGACGCCACCATCTCCACGTCTGTCAGATCCTTCAGCGGCACATTCAGCTCGTGAATCATTGCTACAGTCAGCTTCTCTTTCATCTCACTTTCTTTCTTGTCCATGAATTTTCCTGTCGTATTTTGACGTAAAATATGGACTCTGATTGGTTAGCATGCTGTTACTTGTGGGTGGAGTTCAGGTTTTTTAACTTGTCGTCTGAAACATGTTGGTTGAAATGGCCTCAAGCTGCGAACACCTCACCCCGTCCGTCGCTCCTATATTGTGTGAGACTTTGTCGTACAGAATCGCGACTGAAAATGAGTTGCTTTATAGCTTGGTTTGCGTTTGGTGGGAACGTACAGTTTGACTTTGTGCCGTTTTGATGCTCCTTCAAAACGACATCAGTAGAGGAAAAAAAAAATCCACAATATCTGAGTTAGAAAAATCATTATAGCATGAGATCATGTCTCTCCACTAGGTGGTGCTGTTCGGACACACTTCCTTTTTTGTATGTTGTCGTGACATAAAAGAAAGGAAAAAAGTCATGCTCAGGAAATGTTGTGAAACCGAATTATTGCTAAATAATCCACTAGATTTCTGCAAGTTAGTCTTATGTATTATGACCAACGAAACATTGTCTCATATGAGTGCGCACCAACTTCATTCAAGTTTAGCCCCGTCGGGTCTTTAAGTGTAGAAGCTAGTTCAAGGTTCCTGAGACATGACGTCGCCGGGCCTCTCTCACGTCTGTCCAGCTCAGTGAGACTCCAGCTTTCAAGGCTGCTCAATATTCTGGATTATAAGACGGACAGCACGCAATATTTCCAGCCGTCCAGACTGGTAATAAAATCTTCTGATTCCATCTTGAGCCTGCAGAGTGGACTGCAGCAGGATTGTTTGTGGCGTGAGTCCACACTCACATTGTGCCGCCTCATCCTGTGGGCAGTGAGTCTTGATAAGATGGCCTCGCCTCAGGTAATAGACACGGGTCTGCAGGCGAATCCACACGGAGGGAACAAAGCCGGCAAACAGCAGGGATCAGGAGGGAAGAAAAGCCGGCCTTTCATATCGGCCGGAGCGCCGCTATTATTCCTCAGAATCTCGGAAACCACATGTGTAGGTATTCTCTTCGATGATCTGTCAGGAAGTGTGGAGGAGGAACATCCCGTGGTTTTTCTCTATACTATCTTCGTGGGCAGTTTTAAATGAGTTGAATATTGAGGTTTTGGAAACAGCCGAGCTTTGTCTGGCGGGGCGATGCTAACATGCTAACTCATGGCCACCAGTGAGTGTAGTTATTAACTACGAGTTTGATGTGGGTCGACATAAACAATAGTCAAGAAAAAAATGACACACGTTTCACGCAAAAAGCATTGGCCTGATGTGGAGACTGCAGGGAAGTTAGCGCTATTAGCATGGTAACAGAGAATAAAAATCCGGTGGTTACAGATGACTACGTAGCAGGGGGAGACATAACTTGTCCATAATTAAAGGTTGCGATGAAATAAAACCGCTAATCTCAGACAAAGTCGACAGTTATAAGAGACGCCATAATCTTTACGACCCCGATACTCATGGTACGTCTGTCTCCCTGGTGAGCCGTGGCACCGACAGAAACATCGGCAGTGTTTTGTTGTGCAGTTACTGCTGGTTATATATGGCGCTAATTAACGTTTCGCTGGCTGTTTGTGTTGCTCTCTTAAGTGGGCCAAGGCTAACAGGCTAACTCCCATCCGGTCCCGCTGGAATTCCACCGGCTCCCGTCTGTCCTTCCACATCTGAGCTTGTTTTTTCATCCAGCGCAAATCTGCCGGTCGTTCGGCGAGAGCGCGCTCCGACGCCCCTCTCGCGTTTGTTTACAGGCGCAACATCTTCATTCAGCTGTTTGTGTGTGCGTGTCATTTGCATGTTGCGCACAGGCGCACTGCGAGCCGGCGGGCCGAGCTCCGTGTAGCGGTACATCGCTGAATATCAAAGGAAATTACCCTTCACCTCGGTGCATGGATCTTAGAGTTCCTTAACCAGAGGAATGGGCTTTGAACCAGGCGCATTCCCCCAGGGCCCTTATCCCGGCCCCTCCCCGGAACCCCACGCCGGATAAGGGCCGTAATTCCCACTTTTAGGTTTCCATTAATCTGATCCTGACACAGGGGAGACGGGCTGCTTTGCATATCGCCTTCCCAAGATGGAGGGCTATTTACATGATCGCCTCCAGATTGAATATGATCAGTAGCTCACCTCCTCCGCCAGCCGTCCTCGGCTGCTGAGATGGAAAAAAGGAAGAAATGCAGATCTTCGGCGGGTATTTGCCACATTATCCCGCTGAAATATGATTCACTCAGGTAGATTCTTTATAGCGTTTCAATACGTCTCAAGTCGGACTTGATGGATACGTGTTGCGGATATTACAAGTCGCCGCTTGATTCCCTTGACGAAGGCCAAATTCCTTTTATGAATGTGACAGCGGAGACGAATAGATCGACCCATTTATCATCGCTCACTGATAGCGACAATGTAAAGAGAACTCCCCCTCCTCCCGCGACAAATGTGAGGAACACCAGCGAACATTGCTCCATTTGAAACCGTGAAGGCGAAGCCCCATGTAAATGTATCCGTAATGAACGGCGCGTACAGGAGGTGCATTATTCTCTTTCTGCTACATTTATTTCTGAATATCAAATGAATATGATAAATGTGGAGCGAGGGGGCGGCGGCAGCGGCGGGGGCGGCGGAGTTAGCTGAGGATATGAGATGAGTGATATTGTTATTACACAGCCGACGACGAGCAGCTGAAGTTGAGACGGTGTGAGACCAGAGCTTTGGGAGCCTTCGCCCGCACTCACAAACACTCCATCGCTCTCTTGCTCTTTCTCAAGCAAACACCTCGCCCGCCGTCCGTATCCGTCCCCTCGTTGTTGCTTTTAGCTTCGGCACGTCAAGCGGAGACGCAATTCCACGCACGCGCGAATCCCAGTAGTGAGCCAAACAACAGCGGGGAAGGAGGAGCGGCGACACGGCCGCTGTTTGCTGTGATGAAAGGGCAGGTCTGCTGTCACGCGGCGGCGGGGAAAGATCGGCGACAAAGATGACCACATTTTCAAAGCACTTGTGCTCGGCCTCCTTCACGGGAAACTGTAGAGCTGATTTGCATCAACAGCAGCCTGGTTTTATTGAAGTTTGGGAAGGAACGAATAAGTTGCCGAGCCTTTGAATCTCATTCGGCTGAATCATTAAATCTCAGCGGAATATGATAGAAATGTTTGAGGCCATGTTCCCCAGGCTCAGCTGACTTCAGGTTCAGCTTCTGGTGTGGCTTCGACTGGAGGCCTGAACTGAAGCGGTCATTGCTGTTTCCTGTCACCGTGCCATTCTGACCATCAGCACCACGAGTCTGTGAGGACCTCAGCGTAGTTCCACTGATGAATCCCGGGATGAAAACAGGACTCCAGGCTCCTGAAGTCTCACCTGCTGCGGATGTTGCCGTTTGCTTTGTTTGATCAGAAGAGGCTGCAGGGAGATCGCAGAACTATGACACCACTGTGTTTTCAAGTTGAGCGACATGTCAAACTGTTGTGGCAAGTCTCCGTTACTGACACGCACACGCACACAAACCATACGTGACATGAAACACGGGAGCCTAAGCACATTTCATGCTTTTAATTGACATTGCCGCATGTTAATTCGGAGCGTGTCACGGATGTGTCACAGCAGTGAGCCGCCGCTGTCCGACCTCATGTAATGTCGAATTACATCCCTCGCCGCCGTGACCATGGCGACACCAAGCTGCTCAGGCATGATGTCAAGGTGTTGTCTCGCCGGACCGTAGAGGTGCTGAGCGCCATCTTATGAGTCGGGTTTCTCAATCAGCTGACTCCTGCTGCGGCGTCAGAGACGACCAACCTTCTTCTTCTCTTCATTCTCTCTCTGGACTTCAGCTTTTCTTTTGCTCTCTCTTTGACTGGGCTTTCTGGCCTCTCTTGTTTTCTCATCTCGTCCTTCTCTCACCACCCTGACTCTTCTCTCCCTGCTTCTATTCTCATTTTTCCCATGGTCATGTTCTCTCACCTTCTTCTTCTCAGCTTCATACTGTTGCTCTCACCTTCTTCCCCGTATTAAGTGCCTTCTATCATCCCTTTCACTTTGCTTTTTTCCTATTGCCTCCTCTTCTCTCTCGCCATGTTCTTGTCTGTTTTCTTTCTGGCCTCTTCCATCCCCCTCTTCTCAGCTTTTCTCATTCATTTAATTGCTCCTCTCTTTCTTTCTGTCTTTCTATTCTTTCCCTGGAGTCTCTTTTCTCACCTGTTTATCTCTTTCCTGTTTTTCTCCCTACTTTCTCTTTCGATTTTTTTTCACTGGTTTACTCATCTCCCTTCCCTCTGTCTTTTCTCTTCTCCACTTCAGGCTCTCCTCTCTCACACTGGGAGGTCGCATGGCACTTTTCCTGGACATCTGTAACTAATTTTGACGAACCTCTTTTGAATATGCAGATTGTAGATGAACTCTAGCGTGAGGTCAGTCCGACACATTCAGACGCCTCCTTCGCTGACGTCATCATGAAACAGGAGCCACTTTCTAACTTCACAATTAAAAAGTTGAAATGAAAACGTTGAAGAAACAGGAATCAGTGTCACTGGTCTGAGCTTTACAGGACAAGGTGCAGATCAGTCGGGGAGAGGTGAGATCGGCTGTCACACTCCGCTGCTCTTCTGAGCTTTAATTTGGTGTCAATTTGAATGTTTCCTGTCCGACAACAGCCACGGAGGCTGAACGCGGCGAAAAGCTCTTTGATTTGCCATTTGAAAAGGGCACTTTGGCACCCGAGACAAAAGAACGTCGGCCGGGTGCAAACGCTGGACGCTGCGAGTGCAGGAAGCGAGTCATTAGGTTTGAGTCCTGTCAGCGCTGACCAGCCACCTGACAGCATCAGAGAGCCACCTGTTCAGGTCGGTGCCCTCTGTAATGCCTCTGGTGACCTCAGGACTCGGTTCAGACCCGGCTGCTCAGTTTTATTCTCTTGAGAAGTTTCAGCAGCAAAACTGTGAAGTTCACACAGATCAACAGGCCACAAGATGGACTCAAGCAAAGTTGGTCTTCCTCAACTCAAACACGCGAAGCAAGTAACACAACCATGATCAGGGATAACAGACGTCTGAGCAAGAACGTGAAATACAAGCACATATTCCACAGCACTACACAACAACAACAAACTGCTAAAATCCACTCTTTGGTCAACAGAAACCACGGACAACAAATACAGTAAATGACTGAAATGTTACATCAACAACAACAGATGACTAAACATAAACATAAAGAATAATAAGATAAACATAAGGAGAGACTCAGAAAACACAAAGACAAAATGCACCTCCTAATTTCCACACTATAAATCAATACTTGTTGAACAACAATACAATACAATACGGCTATACAGCTAGCGTTGCTCCGCTGTTCCCGGAGCTCCGCCACCACAGCCAGTCTCAGCTGCTGGAGCAGCGGTGCAGTGATGTTACATGTCATCTGTGCATTGCTGACCTTTCTACGATGGTCGACTGCACTGCTGCCGACTGACCAGAGCATGCATAAGGCGTGCTGCTACCGCTGCACCTTATGTATGGACAAAATCTTTTTTTTTCCTTCTTAAATTTAGTGGCTTATATTCAGGTGCAGTCTGCAGCCCAAATGACTAGCATGAAAATAGAATGACAAACCAACAATAAACGCAAAAAAGAAGAAGAAATAAAGCTCAAATCTCAGTGCTCAGCACAAAAACTGAACATCAAAGATCTCCACCAAAGAGCACTCACAGTTGTCTACGCGACATGCGCATGTGTTTCTGTGTGTGTGGTCAGTGACGTCCTCCCGAGCCATCGCTTCTGTTGACAGCAACGTCGTGACAGAAGTTTTCAAACACGTCTCACTTTTCAATCCAGCCGTTTATCGAGGTCACACGAAGCCCCGCCATACGGTGTCGCGGCGCATGAATGTCGGTTGTAAATTGGAGGTGAGGAGAAGATGTGAGAGCAGATGATTGGTTTTGACGCCTTGTAGCTGGTGCGTCTGGCTGGATCTGTGGAAGAGTGATCACACGGGGCCCAGAATAGGTACAAATTATTCAGCGCGAGGTGAGAGGTGCCGTAAAAATATACTGTCGGCTCACAGGTTATCTTCTCAGAGGGAGTGTGGACAGCAGGTCTGCTCACTCACCTTCAGACGCGAACACAAGGGACTCGCCTTCAATCACATTCTTCATTTCTGGACTCCTCTTCTGTTTGCCGGGTTTGGGTCAGGGGCAAGTCGTGACCCAAGTTCAAGAAAAGCAATTGGACACTGGAGGGTGGAATGTTACAGGTGCTACTGACGATTTTGCAGGTTCACTTTTTGTTCAGTAACCTGTGAGTCATTGATCTATTTTTTTCCACTAGCTTTTATGACCCGTGAGTCACTGGTCTGCTTTTACACTTCCGCTAAGATTCATCGATATAAGCATCATAAGGTTCTGTGTGGGGACATTTGATTCATCCCACTTCTGAGTGAGTCTTTGACTCCCTGAGAATTACTTCCATTGAGGGGCATTGTTTTCCAGCAGGTGCTACTTACTTTTTCAGTACTTTTAAGTCCATTTCAACGTTAAAATTATTATTTTTGAATGAATGTGTCAGTCCCAAACTGTTGTCTTGGTATGTCATCTGCATAGCCAGTGAGGTAGCATGTAGACGGGACCTAAACTGGAACCTTGTGGCACACCATAGGACGGAGAGAAGTTCCCTTTGGCGACTGAAAAAGGGAGGCGGCCCTACACTGAGATCTAAAATATTTAAAGTGGAGGTGTCGCCTTATAAGAGGCGGTTGTTGGCTCCTGATGGGACCGGACCACCTCAGAGTGAGTCGCGACTAATAGAGTATGGAACTCAACGACATCTAGAATCTCTTTTAAGAAGTGCGTGTGCGAGTGTTGGAGGATGTTGTTTACTTGTTAGTGTGTTTGCTGCACACGAGCGACAGCATGAATTCTGTCTTTTGAACGTCAACTCAACTCTTAACCCCTCGACCTTCATTAATATGGAAATAAACAGGGCAAGTGAACTGTTTATGCCTCGACAAATCCAAACAGTCAAAGCTCATTTGTGTTTCCAGCACTTTAATAAACTCTCAGAATGTTGTGAAGGCAGGTGGAAGGTCAAGACGAAGCGCCGTCACAGACAGGTTCTAAAGAGGCGAAGGACGGCGGCGCTAAAGTCTCGCCGCGGACTCCTTATGAAAGCTGCGATTCATAAACATCTCAGCAAATCCATCTGTGAACCGTTTAATCAGGGCATTCATTAACTTGTTTACCCACAAGTGTGTGTCACGCCAAACTTTTTACACTCTGAAGGTAGCAGCACACACTCGCACACGCACGCGCGCGCACGCACGGAGCCTCGCCCTGCGGCTACGCAGTGGAGTTTCATTTACGTGATTAAATCCTATTTGCATATGGAAATTGTTTGAGAAAGATATTAATGTGTTTTGTTGAAGGGAGAATTACTTTCACTTATTAAAGTGAAATTAGACAAAAAGGCAGCGTGAGTGACAGGTGATGGTGTTGAACTGTAGCCCACACACACACACACACCCTAATGACAGAGATTGATAACACAGATTAATAAAGAGATTCATTCTACAAATGCATCCTTTCTTCGCTCCAGTTTCCAACTACTTTGTCACCGACTCAACCGTCCACATGTTTGTGTTCCACTCCACACTGCACTCTTCTCTAAAGTGCGTGATTAAAAGTGTGAATTGCTGCTGTGAGCCAGCGACTCACCATGTTGCTACAAGTGGTCGGTGTGAAGCACATGAGCATCGAGGAACCGTGTCTCTTTTGAGCAGATGAAGAAAGAGCTGAGCCAAAAGGCAACTCTCTCCTCCGGCCGGTGGATTTCTACTCATCTGTGGCCACCAGCTTTCTAGGGGCCGAAGAACAACATCACAGAAGCAGGAGTTTTCTCTGCAGCTCAGTCATTGTGACAGCTCCGATCTGCTGCCGTCTGGATGTGAGGTCTGAGGTGAAAGTCCTGACCCGCTTCTGAGGGTGACTCCAGTTCAAAGCTGCAGAGACCATCAACCTGTCTTCTGTTTTGATGGTTTTAGCGCTCTAGATCAGGGCTGGCCAACCAGTCCAAGGTCTTTGAACAATATTATTTTGACATTTTGCCGTACTAGCTCTTACCTTTTCATCTTATTTCCTGTATAAACGATCATCTCAATAGCAACTTCACCAAAACCACAGCCAGTTTGGCGGCTCATTTGGTGAAGAGCTGCATGAAACTGGGGAAAGAGCTGCATGCAAACAAATGCAGCGCATTGTGATGTTGATCCGGATCATGAATCCGGATTGAGAGTGACCAATTAGATATTGATAAAATCTAAGCCAAATAAACAGCTGCAGAAAATAGTTTTAGCATCATTAAAAATAAATAAATAAACTCTGACCAGTAAATAGTATACATTTTCCATGTCAAAATAAAACTCAGTTTTATTGGTCAATTTCTTCAGATGGTCTAGACAGACTGTCCAGGGTGATGGAGAGTGTGAGACAGAGGTGAAGAAGCAGGTGCAGGCAGGATGGAATCATTGGAGGAAAGTGTCAGGTGTGATGTGTGACAAAAGGGTGTCTGCAAGGATCAAAGGGAAAGTGTCCAAAAGGGTGGTGAGGCCAGCAACGTTGTATGGCACTGAGGAAAAGACAGGAGGCAGAGCTGGAGGTAGCAGGGATGAAGATGCTGAGCTTCTCTCTGGGAGTGAGAGCAGGATGGATAGGATCAGAGGGACAGCACATGTGCTCAGGTGTTTAGGAGACAAAGTCAGAGAGGCTAGATGGAGATGGTTTGGACATGTACAGAGGAGAGAGACAGTACATTGGTAGATGAAGATGTTGAGATGTTGGAACTGCCAGGCAGAAGGTGGAGAGGAAGGTCAAAGAGGAGATTGATGGAGGTGGTGAAGGAGGACATGAGGTTTGTAGGTTTGAGAGAAGAGGAAGCCGAGGACAGGTTGAGATGGAGGAAGATGATCTGCTGTGGCCACCACTGAAGGGAGAAGCTCAAAGAAGAAGGAGAAGAAGAAGAAGAAGGAGAAGAAGAAGAAGAAGAAGAAGGAGAAGAAGAAGAAGAAGAAGAAGAAGGTCTAGACAAAAAAAGGAACAAGGAACTGACAGGCTAGACACTCAAGTGCACTGGCAAAACAAATAACCCATATAATCCAACTCCACTACAACTGTGGTTTCTAGGGACCAAAAGAACAATATGACAGAAGCAGGAGTTTTCTCTGCAGCTCAGTCATCCGTGGGCGACTCGGAGTCGTGGATGGAAGTTTCTCCTTGTGTGTACGACGGATGGACTGAGAGGATCCGTGGGAACATTCCAGCATCGTCCGCCTCTCCCACTTCCTCCTCATCGCTTCTGAGCGACGAAGGTCAGAGGCTGCAGCGCGATTTGCCTGCGCCTGTGTCCAGGTGTGTGTGTGTGTGTGTCTCCTCCTGAGCCAACTTAACTTATCAGGAACGCCGACCAGACGAATCAGGCTAATTAATTAAGAGCAGTATTAGAAGTAATGGGATATTATAATATAAATTGCTACATTCTGGAACCAATTTAATCCAATTACTGGAAGCCCTCATGAATATAATACCTCCAAAATGGCTCGGTCAGAGTCCGAGGGGAGATGCGTTGCGCGGACGGCGGCGCGCGGCGCATCACGGCGCGCGGCGGAGGCGAGGCCTTCGCTTGAGTCACGGAGCTACGCGGCGGAGGCGAGGCCTTCGCTTGAGTCACGGAGCTAATGGTGATGATTTTCCTCGCTCATTCACATCCGGACCCTTGACAACCTGAGCAGACTCCACTGCCGCGCCTGAGAAACAGAGACGTCTGTGTGGGCTGAGTGATGTCTCCTCCGCTAATGGTCCCGGCCCAATTAAGGTCCAGAAAATCTGAAAAGAGACAAAGGAAGTCGATTGAAAGTGACGGGAATTGAGGAGGTTTCCCGGAAGCCGATTGGCTGGGCTGATGTAAGGCCTGAGAAATGTGGTGTTGAGAGATAAATCCTTGTTATTAAAGGATACCTGAGCGCCGGAGAAGCACTCGCCACACGTGTCTGATGAATGGCGCTGGCTTACAAAGCACTTTTTAAAATAGAACCTCTTAAGTGACGGACGCAAATGAAAAACACTCGCTGAATGCCAGAGTTTGGATTCGCTTTAAAGGGACCGGCGTCGATTTCCGAATTCAGCGGCCAACAAATTTAAAGGCTGACTATTGTGGGTTACATCAGCCTGTGTTTCCAAGAGAGGGACTTGTTTTCCCGAGTGCCTCTGCTGCTAAGGTGTGAAATCAGGTGACAAAGAACCGGCGCCGCATTTCTCTCTTCCGTATTCTGAAAAGTTGAAACGCTGCAGGCGACGTTGAATCATCGTCTTCAGCTTTCACCGTCGAAGCGGCACATGAGCGTTTGCGTCAGGTTCACACGGTCGTGGATGAAGTTTGGAAAGGCAACTTCCCGGGAAAGTGCAGTGAAGGTTCCGATCCGCTGCCGTCTGGATCTGAGGTCTGAGGTGAAAGTCCTGACCCCAGTTCGAAGCTGCACAGACCATCAACCTGTCTTCTGCTGACGCTTTCAGTGCTCTAGACCAGGGGTTCTGAACCTTTCTGATCTCGGCGCCCACCTTTCCCAGGACAAATGGACCAAGGGGCCCATTCAAGTAGTAGAACTGACTCATGACTCTTGATTTCATTTGTGTTCAATAACCATATTTAATCTACTGACACGTGAACAAAGCAAAACCTTGTGAAATGACATGAAACCATGTGATCATCGCAAAGATATTTATTTGTCATGGAAAAGTCCAAACAGCAGCAGAACCAGGTGCAAGTCATGTTCATCAAATTAACTAAAGAAAATAAGAAGGAAAAAAAATACACTTGATGCAAACTGTTGAGAAAATTGGAAAAATGGAATAAAATTCAAATGAAATAAATATAATAAAACCATGTCTAAATATCATAAAATAAAACTTATATACTTTATTTAAACTACAAAGAAGATATAAGTGAAGTGTAAATAAAAGTATCGCCATAAAATGTTCTAGTACATTTTTAAAACTGCTTCAGCAGGTTTTTTTCATGAACAGTTTGTACTGTTGGGGGCGACATCACTTTCTTTATCATTGTTTCTTTTCAAGAACTTCTCCATAGTTGGTAACTATCACAGATCTGCAGCTGTCAAGTCAGTTCACTGACTCACTGCTGACACCATACGTGGCTCATGGATTCAAACTGAGCAGCCATCTATTATTGTGGCAAGTTCGGCTCACGCATAGAATGGTCTATATGTGTCTGAAAGTCTCCTAAATTCTTACTGTATATCCATCCTTGTTGGGACATTGTGAGGACCTCACATTGCCATCACCCTTTCCCCAGCCTCTCCCTCTAAACCTAACCATCCATGGCTCACCTGAACCAGGACTCTGAACCAAACTGAGACCCAGTGAAAATGACCCAGTTATTTTGAGATTTTCACCCTCAAATTTAGCTTAAACTTAAAGAGTCCGAGCGAAGCCAAACGTCCTCACAGGGTGATGTTTTTTTTCCCCCAGAATTGGTCCCCACAAGGTTACCAGGTACACAGACACACACTCACAGGTCAGGTGGTAAATGGGTCGGCTTGGATAATCAGGATAAAGGCCGTCTCTGGAGGTCAGGGGACTCTTGGTTCATGAAATTCACCGTCAAATCTCCATCAGAGTTATTAATCTCAGTTGGGTTAAACCGCCGCTAATCTCCGACCCCTGCATCACCTTTCCTCCATCTCTCCCTTCAGACTGGCCGTCCCCTCTCAGCACACGCTAAAGGTCCAAACATCAGTGTTTCAGCCACGTCGCCGTCCTCAAAACAGTCGTCTGTCCACATCATGGTGACCTCAGAAGTCAAATGCAACCGGAGACACACTCACTGAGAAAGAGGTGAGGCCCGCTTGGTCTGGCTCCCGGGCCACAACAGGCCTACAGTACAATGTTTTGTGGCCCCCTACTGGCCTTCAAAGTTTGGCTTGGCTGCACAACCTAAACTGACACGCTCCTCCTCAAACTGGCCAAATCTGATGATGTCAGCTGTGAGGAGAGGTCAAAGGTCACGTGAGCTCACTTCATTTCTTTGTCTCTTTGAGGATCCTGGACTCCTTTTTTAGAAGCAGAACCCAGAGAAATTTCCGTATAACTTACATCTATACTCGGATTCCTGGTGTTAGCGGCGCCTTCCGTCTGAGTTTGAGCGATAGAAGTCAGTCGCCTCCTCGAACTGGCCAAATCTGATGATGTCAGCTGTGAGGAGAGGTCAAAGGTCACGTGACTCAGTTATGAGCTCACTTCAGTTCTTCAGCTCTTCAAGGGTTCTGGACTCCTTTTTGGAAGTAGAACCCAAAGAAATTTCCGTATAACTTACATCTATACTCGGATTCCTGGTGTTAGCGGCGGCTTCCGTCTGAGTTTGAGCGATAGAAGTCAGTCGCCTCCTCAAATACCACTGCAGCCTTTGATGTCATTTCGAGGTGAACCTCCGCGTTTAATCCCGTGTCGCGTCCGCCGGCGTGGAGGACTCTGACGATTACAAGGTCCCTTAAACGCACCTGCGAGAGAAGTCGGGCTCCACGGTGATGTTGTAAATGAGCGTGCGCTCATTGATCTGAATAGAAACTCGTCGTGTCTGAGCGATAGTTTTACATCTTAAGAGCCATTTAAAAGAACAAAACAACCCTCAGAGGATTTTCTGCTTCCTCTCGTCCTGAAATAAAACTCTGGCGTTTGATGTCATTTTTAGCGCGGCGGCTTTAGCCGGAGCCGAAGAGGTGACTCTCTCTGTGTTTAATCACATCACAGCGAGTCTTTTGTTCGTGTGTACCTGCGTGAAAAGGTGCACGTCGCCGTTTGTGCGGCGAATGATTACTCATGCTCACACATAAGCTGACTCTATATGTGGCTGCGGCGACAATGGCGGCGCTGCCGCTGCGTAAGTCCGTGTTTAATGATGTGTGTGCGTGTGTGTGGGAGTGGATTTGGCCCTCTCTCCTTTGTGACTTTATTAAAAGGGGTTTGTTGTGATGGCACCAGCACAGAGGAGGCTAAAATGAAAGCACATAATCTCCACATTAAACACATCATGTGTCAAAATATCCAGTGATTTACGTTCCCTCCATTTTTCTGCTGCGTGGTATCGGAACGTGATAAACATCGTTTATTATGAGCGGCATAAAATTACCATCAGGTCGCGGCCAAATGGAGCCGATGCTGGATTTGTCATTCATCCCAAAACACTGCGAAATCACATCAGGGCGATGTTTAAATTCTCCATTCTCCAGCACGTGAAGACAGAAGTGCTCCACCTGTGCTGCAGCGTTAATTCCGCACCACTCCTGCGATCCTCTGTCAAACATCAGATCACACTGCGAGCGCAAGGCAGACGCCATGTTTAGGTCCATCACTCTTTTGTGGGCGTCACCTCACCAGCAGTGGCGCCTTGCGGCCTTTGTGTTCCGTGTTGTGGGCCGAGTCTTTCTCCTTGTCTCTTCCAACTGTTTTGTGAAAGTTCAACTGAAACTCTTGTCTTCAGGTGAATGAAAACCCAAAGTATCTCTTACATCTGAAGGTCATAGAGCACGCAGAAGGAGCTTCAGTCTAAATAGCTGAAGAGGTCATACGAGAGTCGTACACTGATCACTTCTCTAGACTGCTGCCGTTTTTTGTTTTTCAATAGGAGAACTCGGGCACACAGTTGAACTCTGCTCTTAACCTTGGTACTTGCCCTTGTTGAGTTGTAAAATAAATTCCGCCGGGATGGTCATCATCAAATATAGGCCCATGACGTGCTGGAGCACCAGCCCTTCTCCCCTCTTCCTCCCTGCATGAGAAAAGTGCCCCGTCCTGGACACATTTCCTTTCCTTCCTTCTTTGATTCCTGAGAAAATAACACACTCACTCTTCCATCAGTTCCACACATTAAATGCAGAAGTCAAGTACCGGTTGCGAACCGACAACCTTCCGCCTCACCACGACGCAAGCCAACCTTTAGTCCGCTGGCAAAACGCTTGTGAATGAGCTCGGAATATTCCACATGTAGAACATTGTTGAGCAAGACAAAGTCGATTATTTCAGTGTCAACAACAATAACATTAGTTATTGCGATGTCTGCCATGTCTTCTGCCTGGGCACCAGGGTCATGCAGTTGTCATCGCGGGTCGGGATGTGTTTTAGCAGGGTGTGTGTGCCGCTTTATTGAGCCTCGTGTGTTGCGTGTGGAGTTGTGTGACGTTGCTACATTTTTGCCTTGAGGTGTAAGGTGTGTAGCCGCCAAATATGACAACGACAAAGACAATGTTGACTCTTTTTTTAGCTCAAAAATTGCAACATTGCCTTTCCAACATTCACAGTAGGACAGATAGAGCTATAAAGGGGTATGACAGTTTTAACAGGGGGTTGATATTCACCACTGAATTAAATAAAATATACTGTAAAAATATTTTAGGAGCAAAATGCCGTCACTTTTGTCCTTGTCTTATAATGTTTTTAAAATCAAATCAAGGATTTTTTTTGTCTGTCCTGTCCTTTTTAAAACCCTCCAGTCTAAACACAGTTCCACAAAGTTCAGACCCGACAGAGAACTTGAGCGGACTCTGGTGTTGAGTTTGGACAAGACCATAGAACCAGGTGTAATTACCAGTGGAGGGGAGCAACAACAGGGAATATTGGAAATGAGAATATCAGAGGAGCAAACTCAGCTTGGGAAGCCAGATGGTTTGGACACATGGAGAGGAGAGACAGTGTTGGACCAAGAGTGTCGGGGATGGAGAAGAGGAGGAGAACCAGTGAGGGTCATGATGAATGAGGACTTGATGGAGAGGTGGGGCTTGAGGATTCGCTGTAGCAACCTCCACTGGGAGATGAAGAGAAAGGGAACCTATATACTGTATGTGTAGCAGTAGAGGTCACTGCCCTACTGAGTTGGACGAGTCAGAGATGTAGATACTGAGGTTGACATTGGGAGTGAGCAGGAAGGACGTGCTGAGGGACATGTGAAGGAGTTTCCTATGGCTGCAACTGAGGCGCTCGATTCTGCGCGAGGAGTTTCACTTCAGCACTCATCCGAGTCTTGGTCAGGGGCGCCCGATGCCGCGCGTATCGGACGAGCAGAAGTGATGGCGCGTAATTGAGCCGCGGTAATTTGTGGTGATTGACCCACAGGGTTGGCTATTAACAATTGTCAGCAGCGATGATAGATCCCTTTAGCAGCGGCGTGCCAGGGCCGTCCCCAGTGTCCGCGCGCCTCTCATTTGTTATTTATAGATGGTGTCAGGCCTGTAATAAACATAAAGCATAAAACTGCAGCTAATGTGCCGCTAATGAAATCTGGACACCAGCAACTTTATGAATAGAAATGATTCACCACACCGCCTCTCTGTGCGTGCGCGTGTGTGCGTGTGGAGTTTCGGCAGCACAGTGTGCTTCCTGTTTGTCTGGGTAAAATCGTTACTCTTTTTGAGTGGCTACAGAATGAAAACAGAAAATGTTCCAACACACTTCACTTCTACCACGTCGGGTCCTTGGAATCTTCTTTTCACATGCTCTTCCTCTTCTATTCATGCTGTGACGCTGTGACGGGTGGAGGTGTGGCCGCACACCTGGGAGGAACGAATGCGATCCGGGTTAAGAATGAAAACAGATCGATTGACTTTAGACGGCAGAAGAAGCCATTTCCAGAGTAAATGCAAACTGTACTTCACTTTTCAGCGCAGATATAGATTGGGCAATGTTTTAGGACGGTGGAGGAGTTGTTGGCCCACACTTCATGTTTTGGAGGGTCGTGGACTTGAAGAAACTTCTCATTAAAAGATGACTTTGCGGACAATATTGTTAAAATGATTGATACAAAAGATGTTTGACTGACTTTCAGCGCAGGAATCAGCAGATGTTTTTCCTTCTGAGAAACTCACACGCTCCGTCTTCAGTCTCACATGTAGAGCGTCGACCTGAAGGCTGGAGACCAGAACCGAACTAGTCATTTCCTGCAACTTCAGAGTTGTAATTATCATCAACAGATGCGATTTGGCTCGGGCATCTCATCAGGACGCCTCCCTCTGGATGCCTCCCTCTGGAGGTGTTCCAGACACGTCCAGCTGGGAGGAGACCGACGGGTTGACCCAGGACCAGGTGGAGAGACTATATATCGACGCTGGCCTGGGAGCGTCTCGGGATCCCCCAGTCGGAGCTGGTGGATGTGGCTTGGGAGAAGGGCGTTTGGCGTGACCTCCTGAAGCTGCTGCCCCCGCGACCCGGCAACGGATAAGCGGACGACAATGGATGGATGGATGCGATTTGGCGTGTAAATTGGAAGCAAGATAACAACGTCCTGTGTATACCGAGCTAAAATACGTGTACGTCTGTACGTGGTCATAATGTTTATCCATGAATATGTTTCAAGACAGGCAGCGACTGCTGTTCAAACTTGATCAAGAGCCACAAATGGCTTCCGGAACAGACATCGGACACGCTTGTCTCCATTGTTTACAGCTCCATCTTCTGGAGAACCAGCCAACGACTCGAGAGCTCACCTGAACTAGTCACTGTTTTCTTGGAGAACGGCTACTCTGGTGACGTTCAGGGAACAATCCGGTCACAATGAGACGACTCCCACCATGGCGACCCACTGGGCGCCGGACTTCCACGCAAGGTTCAGACGTAGCTAAGGCGTGGAGGTTTAAAACCTTCCGAGGGCTCCAGGTTTCATCTGTCTGCTGTAAGTGCGGGATCAAACAGGCTTCCGTTCAATTGTCTGTCAATACCGCCGTCTGAACGTCTCCCCCTCCTCGTCTTCTCGGGGAGAAATCCTCTTGATTCTGCGGGTCCCCGAGGCTACAGCCTCACACGCAGCAGATGTTCCACTGAAAAGGCCATGAATGTTTAATCATTTGTGTTATTGACGCCGGCGTTTTTGTTTGTTAGCAAGCGCCAGCGACTCTTACGTGTCTATTTTTAACGAGTCGTCGGCAAAGAGAGAGATCTTCCCTCAAATATCCGGCTCTTTGAGTCCTGCCCGCGTGTCACCTCCTGCGCCCCGCCATGCATGAATGATGAGATCCGTTTAAAAAGCTGATTATTGAGCGCGGCGTGCCACTCACACACACTCGCAACAACACAATCTCCACCAATAAAAAAGTCAAATTTCCGCGGTGGAACGGGGCTCCGGCTCCAAACTGCGATTTGTTGGACTTAAAGCGGCTGTTTTAGCGACGAGGAGCTGACAGCCAGATTTGATCATAATTAGACAGCACGCCGTGGGCTTTGATTGGCAGCGTAATTGGATTGTCATTGGGGCTGAAAAGCTATTATCTTTGGATCATGCCCCATGAAATTTGTTGGAAAAACTTCTGCGACCGTCATTAAGTCAGCCATCTTGGGGGGCCTTCGCAAATGAGCTTTTTTTTTTCTTTCCTTCCTCCGTGCGCAGGAGAGAAGGAGGGGTGAAGAGAGAGATACCTGTGCACCGCTGCTACCCTTAGATCCAGCAATTTGCAGTAAGACAATATGGGCTTTATTGATTAATGATATTAGCATAGCAGGAAGCGCTAAGTCTGAACGTGGCCTGCTGCTTTATTGCCCGTCGCTCCTGCGTACTTCCTGGCGGCGGGTGGGAGAGTGGGGGGGGGAGGCTGAGGGAGAGGTGGGTTGGGAGGAGGAGGGAAAAGTAAGAAACTGCAGGCGGTGTTTCATCTGCGATTGTTGACGTGAGGACTCAGGTGTGACGCTGCAGAGGGGAAGAAGCGTCGGGGAGAGAAGAGAAGAACCTGAAACACAAAGGTGGTAAACCACGAGACCCCTTTCTACTCCTGTATGAAGGACGCTTTACCTTTGAACTTTCAGTGTGTTTGTTTTACTAGCAACGTATACGTCGTGTTGAATCATTTTTTCTGGAATTGACTTTTGATAATGTTTGTTTTCTGTCATTTTTTCAATAACCAACAACATATCTCTATTACTTTTGACTTATTTTTCATTTCTATCAAATCAAGTTCAGTCAAACAGCTTCTTTGTGAGTGATGGGATTTTTTTTTCACTTGTTGACCATTGTTGACTTATCATTCGTAGATTTTTTTTTAGATGCTAACTGCTGGAAACCGACACCTAAAGTCAATCCTCCCTGAGGCACCAGTTTATCTTCCTCTCCAGGTCTGAGGTTGTTGGGCCAATACTTTGAGTAAAGAGGTGTCTGCCTCATCCCTAGCATGTGTACTGGGTCTGACCCATGGCCTCCTCCCAGCCTGGGAGACATCCTGTTCTGGGTCTCTCCTGTATCCTCCTCTCTCTGAGAGAGAGTCTAGACACCGTGCAGAAAAAATCTTCTGGGCTCTATATGTGAGAGACTTCGTCCTTCGCAAGTAATGTTGAACATATGAAGCCTCCTGAAGCAGGATCATCATTTTCAAAGCCCACTAGGTGTCACTGTCTGCTCTAAAACCTTGGCGTTGAACAGCATCACATAGTTTCAAGCAGACAGCGCCACCTGCTGAGCTCTGAAAATGGAGAGGCTGCTTCCTGAAGCCTCATCAGCCCATCAACAACCAGTTCCTTTACATACAGCGAGCGCACACACACGCATTGTGTTTCACGTGTTTTGTGTTCCTCACTAGCTTTTCCAACCTGGTGTGTGCTCATATTGCGCCTCCATTCTTCAGGTAAACATCTCCCAGTTTGACGTTTGCACCCAGCAACGGCAGCTTTACGCCGTCCGGAGGCCAAGAGGTGACAAGGCGGCAGCACAACGCCGTGAAATATGACGGCATTAGCACACGGCACATCAGAAATGTGACACCGGTGTGAGCGTCGCGGCTCTTGACGGCGGCTCAGCCGCTCGGTGTTTTGCATGTGCTCTTGTGTGAGGTAATGAATGTGGCTTTACAAGTTCCCTTCTGTTGACAGCGGCAGCCTTTCGCCAGACGGCGTGTTGTGTGTCTGCGGGTAAAGTTTGCGCACAGCCCCTGTTGATCACGGCCTATCGAGTGGCGTCTGATTTGCATGCCGTTGGACGCGTCATTATTCACCACATTTGATGTCCACAAAAACACATTAGACCTCTGTGTTTGGGTGCCGAGTGGCCGCGACCGCCCGACATCATTTGCTCGCCCAGATCGTCCAAATGTAAATTGATATGTAAGAAAATGCCCCATTAACTTTTTCATTAATGGTTATAATGCATTCTGAGAGTCATCCGCGGGGCGGTGCGCTTCCCTGAGCAACGCCACGCACACATGTGCCACACACACGCACCCCCCCACGCTCCCACTGCCAGTCCTAATGGAACTCATTCACAACATTTATTAGTACAGGAAGGAGCAGGGAGCAACATCTGTTTCCTTTTTATTCCAATGAACTGCTGCTATTATATAACCTTTACCCTGCCTGCTGCCAGATGTGTCGGCGGATTTTTGGGGTCGCGATCACGGAGCTGCCTTTGTGAGAGATGCGCGTCGTCCTGTCGGCGTGAGAGGAACGTTCAACCTTCCACTCTTCCTCCCTCTGACCCCCCAGACTCCCCCGTGCCTTAGAGTCACAGGAACACAGCAGCTCATCCACACGCCTGAAACCTGGATCTCCTGGAGCCTAGGGTTCGTGAGCCAGTCTGGCTCTTTGGACAACTCTCTGATACAAGAGATAAGAGTGCGAAATTCCGCCAAAGAGCAAACAACTTTGACCAACTTACCCACCTTATTAAATGAATTAGCACGTGAGGTGGCATCACTTCTCATGATGATCTGCAGTCATCCAGTCTCAGTCATTGAGCACTGTGTTTTGGAATTTCGTGAGCAATCTAGCTTCATGCTGCCACGATTGAGACACGTCACGTCAGATCAATAAAGTTACAGGTGTTTTGTTGACGTTAAGGTGCTAAAGCTAGTTCTTCTTCTTCTTCTCACTTCTCTTCTGGTCCCGCAACACTGCGCTGCTCAGCTGACCGGCTGTGGAGGCGGAGCCATGTTGTGTCGATCAGCCACTGCGATTGGTTGAATGGACTGCAAAGCATCATGGGAACATGAAAGTGAACACTCACTTTCCAGTTCATTGTATTCTCTATATATATGTACTAGTAACAGCCAACTTGCTCGACTTACGCCACCTGTACTTACCACCACGGCCAGCAGATGCCAGCAGACGTTTTTTTTTATTCACTGTCTGGCAACGCGTACGACAGTTACGCAGCACAGTATCCCAGCATCTCACTCTCACACAGCCATCTACCACCACAGTAGGACCTATAACCCTTGCGTCGGCCATTTTGAATGGCATTCGACTTGCATCCAATCTGACTTACAATTGGTCGGAACAATCCTGGTCGTAAGTCGGATGTTACTTGTATATATATATGAATTCCATTTTAAGATGTGTGGGTTGCCGACCCCTGCTCTGTACTGTAGGGCTAGCGTTCCGTACCTTTGCCGACCTCTGGGAGCCATGGAGTCAGGCTGCTAAATGACAGCATTCCGGTTACACAAGATCTGGTCTCTCGGTGACGACACGAGAGCCGTTACTGTGTTACATTTAATTCTCCTTTCACTTATTGGATGAGCTGATGAAGAGCGACAGCATTAGCCGGATCTGATAATGCGGCGGCTCCATGCGATATGAGCGATGCATTAATGGCGGGAAATTGTGGTGCATTCAATTACGACACAAAGGCTTTCGGAGATGTTTGTGCGATGTGGCTGGAGCGCCGCGGCGGGGGTCCGCCTCCTTGACTGATGAGCGCCCTGATCTGCTAATCTCACCGCCCGGGGTCGGGGGGGCGGAGGGGGGAGGCGCTCGACGTCTGGAGCCATCAGCCCGAGAGCGGCCGAGGGAGGAAATCGGAGAGAGAGATAAACAAATAGAATCATAAAAAGGCAGGGCAGTGGAAAAGTGGTAATTCGTGGGAGTTCATTAGAGGAGAGATGGAGAAATGGGGGGTGGGGGGCTAAACTGTGGATGACATTACCTCTAATGTGGCTCCCCCGCTGGGTTTGTGATAGGGTGGCCCTTCCCGGCGAGCGCGGGCTGTTTAGCGCGGCGGCAGGTTCACAACTCCTCACTAAATAGGATTTTTTAAGAGCGTGGTGTTATTTTGGTGTGGAAAACATCTCAGAGTGGGGTTTCAAACGTTGTCAGGCGTGAAGAGAGACGACGCACACACACACACACACACACGAGGGCGTGGAGGCTTGGAGCGCCCAGATGAAGCCCACATACACGAGCCACACCTTTGCTTGTCTTATCGAGGCAGTGGTTTCGCTGATCTGCCGCTGAAGTGGGTCACTGGGGTCACCACGCAAACACCGTCGCATCGCCTCAGCTGGACGCTATTGTTTGCCTGGAAACCGCCGCTGACACACTACGTGTGTGAGTGTGAAGTGTGCAAGCAGGTGTTTGTGAGAGAGGATGAGCCTGTGAAGTGCGGGTGTAAACGTACCAGTGGCTGCTCAAGAGTGACACGTGTGAATGTGATTCAAGGCAAACGTGCGAGTCAGCGTTTCACATGTGTGTGACTGGCGCTTTGTGTGAGAGCACGACTGAATGCTCCTCTGTGGAGTGAGCTGAGCGCGTGTGAGCGAGTGAGCTGCGTGTCTCGGACAGTTCACCCCTCCCTCCACGGCTCTCTCCTGGACTGTTCGCCGGCGGCGCTCTGCCAATGTCAGTGCGGCGGTGAACTAATGAGGAACGTGAGGCCGCTCTGCCAGCACTTAAACTTTAAAACATTTATTATGACGGCGCGAAGAGGGAGACGGTGTCCAGCCTGACCTCTCTCGTCTTCTCCCTTCATTCCCTCATCACAGATGTTTCACCGCCATGACATCACCGTCACATTTAGCCGGGCGACTCGACGTGTTTGAAGCCACGTTCACATCGTTCCTGTCCTGAGGAACTGGACCGTTGTTGACAGTGTTTCTCCAACTGGTTCAGCAGATTGATGCTCCCCTTCATACTCTCCGACTCCTTCACCCCTCGTGTCACATGATCCCCAAAACAGCAATAAGAAGTAGTTGTTTTAAAAGTTGCTCCTCTTCTCTTCTCTTTCACTGTTTTTTTTTCTCATTTTTAAATTTTCTTTTCTTGACTTTTTTCACCTCATTTCTTTGTCTTCTCTTAATATATATATATTTATACTACCGTTTATACAAGTCTACATTCAAATATGATTTTTACATTTTTTTCATTTGGTGGTTTTTTGATTTTTATTTTACTTCAGTGTTTATTTTTTGCATTTAAAATCTTTCTTTTTATACTATACATCATTTTTATAACATTTGTATTATACATAATACAAAAATACAAAAAAGACATATTTTTATTATGATTCTTTCTCTTAGTACCAACAACAAAGTGCGGCCCGGAGGCCAAATGTGGCCCTTTGACTGAATGTATGTGGCCCTCATGGTGTCAGAGTAAAACTATAAAACTGACGTTTTTGTCTCTGACATTTTTCGTCTTGTGTATTGTTTTTTGCTCATTATGATGCAACTGCGTTTGATTATTTTTTCTTATTTGTTCGTATTTCTCGATTGTACATAACACAAAATGTTTTTTAGATTTCAACATATAAAGGATCAGGAGGGAGGAGCCTATCCACCATCACAAAATAATACAAAAACATCAGTTGATTATACAGTATGTTTGGATCATTGTCCTCTCACTGTTTCCTTGAGTTCCTACCAAGCTCAGTATTGTCCAGTTCCTCCTGCGTTCATTTTACGCCCCGACCACTAGGGGGCTGTGGACTTGTCTTATAAGAAAACACATCAACCAGGTCCAAAGTAGCTACAGATGAGTCAAGTCCAAGTCAGTCAATGAGGTCTGTTGCAGCCAGAGAGGGGGGAAATGTCGGAACACTTGAAGCATCAGGAGCTTCCTCCTTCTGCTGTTTGAACTACAAGTTCAGCATCGAGTGTGGAGTCACCGACTTCTCTGCTGTTGACAAAGTCCAGCGTGAGGCGCCGCCTTCCCGACAAAGGGAGTGGTGAAAGGCTGCCACAGCAGCCGCAGCGCCTCTCCTTCTCTGGTCAGCTTGAGCAGAACACGTAAGTGCAAATGAAGTCGACGCTAACCTCCATCTCTCTTTCTGTGGGAATACAAATTTAAAAGGCCATTATCCTCCATCACCTCCACCACACAGTGTCAGTGCCATCGCCGCAGTGTCAAGTGTCTTATTTCTGTATTAGAGGGGGTGAGATAAGAGCGAGCGTGCGTGTGTGTGAGCCGGCGTATGCTTAATGTACTCTGTATGTGAGTGAAAATATCATGTACAAGAGGTGAGCGCTGAGTGTGAGTGGGCCTTGCTCTGTTCTGGACGCGCTCGTCTCCGCTGCACTGTAATGGATCCAGCGGGGTATTTGCATATGGATGTCGTTCGGTCCGTGACTTACATCTCCGGTGAGTGGACATCACGAGCTGCAGCTCTGTTCTGCTCCACTTCCATCACTCATCTCAGCTTGGGTTGTGGGGGCAGCAGGTGAAGTAAAGAGGCCCAGAATTCCCTTGCTGCAGACTCTTTTCGGAACGTCCTGGCTTTGCCCCGAGGTCTCCTCCCACTGGTCCTGGAGACTTCCTCAGCCAACTCACCTGTGTGGAGGCTCTACTCTGAGTCTCCCCTGCTTGAGTGTGGTTCTATCTGTCTCCTTTCCATGACTGAAGACACTGATCCATCGATCCTTGGGTCCAACCTGGACTTGGCTTTTCATGTGGATCTTGAAACTAGGCACCCAAAACCACGCCACCAACCCATAACCCCGCACTCAGCCCATTCCCCTGCAGTCACGCCAGGTCAACAACTGACTTAACAACAACCACAATTGCACAAAATACACATCTGTGTCAAATAACAAACGTGAACAGAGATGACCTTATTTTTGCCACAAAAACACTTTCAGATCCAGGAGTCTCCTGTGCAGCTATTTTACTAGACTGACCCTAGAAAAAACAACAACAACAACATATTTTTATAATGATTCTTCATCTTAGTACAGACGTGGACAAAGTGTGGCCTGGGGGCCAAATGTGGCCCTTTGACTGTATTTATGTGGCCCTCTTGGAGCTTATGTTCATAATGATGCAACTGAAACATAACTTTCGTGTTTGATTATTTTATTGTTCGTTGAGTATTTCTTGTCCCTTGAAATACATCAGAATTGAAAGTAGATTTTGAACTGTCTGAGAAACATCAAGAATCTTTAAATGGTTGAAAGTAAATAAAACAACAAGCCAACATTTTCTGTGCATCTTCAAAGTGCAACTTCAGAATCACCCATGATGTCGTCACTGGATTTTTATTTTCACTTTTCTTTCACCCTCCTTTCTTTGGGTTTGACGGAGCCTCTCAACGGTCATAATATAGAACCTGGCCCTTTAGGACATTTAGTTGCCCAGTTGTCTTAGTACAAGCTAAACGTCTGCAGTTTTGGTGGGTGGGATTTGTGCCTAACAAACGCCAAAATACTTCTCACATTAAAAAGCTATGACTTAGTTTTGCAATTGCTTGTTTAAAGGTTGCAACTTACCTTGCGAGACGTGGGTAAACGGGAGTTTAAACAAAGATGATGGCCAAGCTACGGCTGCTGTCACTGATGCGGTCCGCCGGAAGTTCCGGTACTGGACCCGGATGTGAGAAACACACATGCGCAAGGTCTACAAATTGTGTTGACTGGTTATATCGCCTAAAGTTGTTGTATTTTTATGAATAGTAGTCTATATCTAACAGTGAAATGATACATTTTTACGTACATGCGTAAGTACCTGGCCTGATGTGGTCCGCCGGAAATGATGGTGCTGGAGCAGGAACTGGAACTGATGCATGCGCACACCAGTAAACGTGCAATTATGTCAACTGATTATTTTTTCTGATTAAAATAGTCAATATTTGTCATTGTAATCTGGAGATTGCACATTTCTATCTGCTATTATAATTTTTTAATCCAGTATTATTGAATCATTAATCATTTCAAACTCCTCCAATACATTGACCCGCGCTGTGCATTGCTTCCGATGCGATACGGAGTGTATGGGACATTCGACCGTGGTGCAGCGCTCGAGTCCGTTTATGTTGTTGCATTAAAAAAAAAACACAAAAAAACTAGAATATCATTGAAAACATACAATTTCTTAATCTAGACTGGAGAATCAAAAAATATTTTAATAAGTTTGCCTGTGCGCGATATGGACGCACGCGCTTGCCAGTAAACATCAGTTGGTAAAACATGCACAATTTCTGGTTCCAGTCCCGGAATTTCCGGCGGACCGCATCAGGCAGTGACAGCTGCAAATTCTGCGAAATTACTGGTGATGTTTGAGGCACTATCCTGCCACCAAACAATCGGACATGTTGGGCGTCCGTGTTTTGCAGTGCAGGGCGTCCTCCTAGCGAAAAGCCTGACCTGGACTGAAGCATCTAAAGCTGATGTTCCCGCGGATGTCCATCGGAAAGAAGCGCCAGCACCGCTCCGCGACTGCGAGCTGACACCGAGGAACACATCATTTGCTTCACAGCAGCCATGAAGAAAGTTGTTTTGAACAACTTTATTTTAGATCATATCAGCGGGCGCTGTGCCGTGGCATGGTTCGCAGTGGTGCAGACCTCAAATGTCAACTCGGCGTGCAGAGAAACTTTCCCGAACATGTTAAGTAGTTCAGTCCTCACAAAGGTCACAGCCAATCAGTTTAATTGTACCTGCAGTCTTTGACAAGCGCTCCCAGCGAGCTGGCCCCCCCTTTACTAATCGTGGTTGTCTGGGCGGGTATTTTTCAGGTTAAATCTGGGTGGCAACACTGGGGGGCGACATTCATCTCAGCGGCGACGCTGCGCTGTTGCTAATGAAGGATCCTGGTTGTTATTTGTGTCCCGGCGTGTCGAGTGTTTTGTCAAAAGAAGGCGAGTTTTGCTCGCCTGGTAGAGCTGTGTGTTCCCTCCTGGGAGCTGTGGCCCAGTAAGAGACAGCAGTTGCTCGACATAATTAGACCGGGAAGGTCCTTGTAAACTCATTAATATCTCACCCGGGCTGAAATGGCTGGTGCTTCCTTGGCAGTGGAACACGGACAGATTTACTCCCTCTCGTGAAGGAAGAGTTTGAAGTCAGAAATGCTGGAGGTCGTGAGGGGCCGCGGGGTGTTGGGGAGTCCAGCCTCTGATCTAATTAGTTTGGGGGTGCAGCGAGGTGGTTTGCCGTGTGACCTGCTGATGCCACTGGTTCCTCATCTCACGCTTTCATGCCGTGGTAACCAGACTGTGGGTGTGTGTAGGCTTGGACATGTGCTGCGGAATGGGAGCAGCCTGATACCAATATAATACTGAATCTCCAAAAACATGTTGTCCCTGATGATGATGGAGGTAGCAGAGATGAAGATGCTGAGCTTCTCTCTGGGAGTGAGCAGGATGGATGGAGGTGGTGAAGGAGGACATGAGGTCTGGAGGTTTGAGAGAAGAGGAAGCAGAGGACAGGAGGAGATGGAGGAAGATGATCCACTGTGGCCACCACTGAAGGGAGAAGCTGGTAGAGAAAGAAGAGGAAGGAGAAGAAGAAGAAGAACAAAAGAAGAAGAGGAAAAAGAGGAAGAAAAGAGAAGAAGAAGAAGGAGTTTGGAACTGCCAGGCAGAAGGTGGAGAGGAAGGCCAAAGAGGAGATTGATGGAGGTGGTGAAGGAGGACATGAGGTTTGTAGGTTTGAGAGAAGAGGAAGCAGAGGACAGGGTCAGATGTAGGCCACCACTGATGGCAGAAGCTGAAAGAAGAAGAAGAAGATTTTCTCCCTGATGATGATGATGATGATGGAGGTAGCAGAGATGAAGATGCTGAGCTTCTCTCTGGGAGTGAGAGCAGGATGATGATAGGATCAGAGGGACAGCACATGTGCTCAGGTGTTTAGGAGACCAAGTCAGAGAGGCTCGATGGAGACGGTTTGGACATGTACAGAGGAGAGAGAGAGAGCCAGTCCATTGGTAGATGACGATGTCGAGGTTGGAACTGCCAGGCAGAAGGTGGGGAGGAAGGTCAAAGAGGAGATGGATGGAGGTGGTGAAGGAGGACAAGAGGTTTGTAGGTTTGAGAGAAGAGGAAGCAGAGGACAGGGGGAGATGGAGGAAGGTGATCCACTGTGGCCACCACTGAAGGGAGAAGCCCAAAGAAGAAGAAGAAGAAGAAGACGAAGAAGAAGAAGAAGAAGAAGGAGGAGGAGGAGAAGGAGTCTGGAACTGCCAGGCAGAAGGTGGAGAGGAAGGCCAAAGAGGAGACTGATGGAGGTGGTGAAGGAGGACATGAGGTCTGGAGGTTTGAGAATACTGTATGCGTCTTTGTTTTCTTAGAATTTCCTTCCGTCAGCTGCCAAAGACTCTGCAGAGCCAACACTTGTCCTTTCATCAACTCGTCCACCCTCCGCTATGACCACTTGAGGGAGAGCTTCAATGAGCTCTTAGCATGTAATATGAAGCGTGAAATTTAAGCGAGCCCATGATTGAGTGAGTGTGAGAATGTAAACTAGTGAAAGGAAAACTGAAAACTGAAGTCCAACAAGTCACTGTCTGAGCCGTGTGAGCCTCCGTCTGTGCGGTGCAGGTCTGGCTCTCAGCTACACCTGTCCTTAACCCTGTGCCTCACTTGTCTGGTTAAAGACCAAACAAGTTTCTAATCTGCAGCCGACGGCCGAGCTCCGCCGCGGTGTGTGTGTGTGTGTGTGTGTGCGCGCGCGGGATTCCTGATGGCCTCGGGTTCCCGCTGCCTTGCCCTCAAATTACTCCCCGCGCCAGCGTCCGGGCTCCTCCTATGTGCTATCATCATTTTAAATTTATTTTGATTGATTTGTGTCAGCCTTAACTATGCTCGGGGCCGAGGTCGATAAATAAAGATCAATACTTGAATGTTTTCCTCTGAACCTTTATTAAAAAATAGATTGGCTTTAAAGAGGGCTGAATTACGAGGAGGAGCGCCGACTTCCAATGCATGTCAACGGGAATCTAATTGAACAACATTGAACTGGCAGAGATGAGTCCGGGGAGCCGGCTGCAGGAGGCCTGCGGGAGGAGGGGGGGGGGGGAGCTGGGGGTGGGCTGAGCGATGGCCCGGGAGAGGAGGTAGAGTTGTGGATGAACCGAGTGCTGCATCAAAGTGTGTCTGAACAACAGGGTGGCGTGTCTTTTGTGGGCAGATGTCGGACGCCACAATGGCCTCGATTGTTGATCTATGACCCACCTGAGGCGGGACACCATCAACCAACAAGTCAGTCTCTTTGACCATGTGTTTCGTTGCTGTTGGAACAAGCGTCTCTGGCCTGGGGGAACCTCTCGCGTGGAATCAAGGCGTCGAGTTTGTGCCCCTTCCCTCGTGTCGACTTGGCTCAGAGGGACTGAGACTTTCTGGAATTGTGGCGTGACATGTCGAAACACGGAGTCACGGCAAGACAGGCGTCCGAAATTGGCCTGATCTGGACATGTGCACCAGGTGGATGCTCCTGAATTCGGGTCAGTTCTAGCAGCTGGACACCTCTGGTCTAGAAAGAAGGCGATGTAATGATGAGGCTTCATGAAGTGCTGTCCTCATTTTCAGAGTCCACGAGATGTCGCTCTGTGCTTTGCAGTCATTGGACTTGAAAAACCATTCCAATGAAACCTCATGCTGTTTTTAAACCGAGAGCGCCACCTGCTGTCCTCTGAAAATGAGGACACCTTAGCAGCGACTAAGTAAGGTACAAGCTCCATATGTGAACTGGACTTTGGCCCGAAGCAGTTTGTCTCTCTGAACTGATAATCACTGCACCACGCGCCCCCTGCTGGGCGGAAAGAGCAGTGAGGGAAGAGATGTGAAGTGGCACATAATGATGTGCATATGAGGCTTCACGAAACAGTGCAACTTCATGGTACTGTCTGCTCCAAAATCCTTTGGATTTGAACAAACATTTCAATGTGACTTCATGTCATTTTTAAACTGAGGGCGCCACCTGCTGACCTCTGAAAATGAAGACACTGTTTCATGAAGCCTCATTGTCGCTTCACTGAGGTGCAAACTTGAGATGTGAACTCGAACAAAGAGCCTTGAGGGAAGAGATGTGAAGTAGCACAAAATGATGCTTCATGAAACAGTGCCACCGTATGGCACTCTCTGCTCCAAAAATCTTTGGATTTGAACAAAGATTTCAATGTCACCTCATTTTTAAACTGAGAGCGCCACCTGTTTCATACAGTGTCATCAGCCCATTACGAGTGGCACGAGCAAGTTGGACTGGGCCTCGGCTTGTCTTGAAACAAAGTGAATGTACCTACAGTAGAGGTGGCATTTGTGCAAAGATGTTGTGAGTCTCCAGGGAGCAGTGGTGATGACCACAGCAGTGAGGCAAAGGGAGCGCTGACCAGGTCACCTGAGTCCCGCACGCCACCCGGGAGCAGAGCAAAACTCCGTCACCAGCAGAGCCATTATTTTAACGCACAAAATATCAGTCATTGAGAATCTCCCATGAAATAATTGCGAACCTTTCAGCGAGGCCTCCCTGCTGGGAGGAAATTGTGTTTGCTATGCCGCTCTTGGCGCGTGGAGAGAAACCACACTTAAATCAGGAACAGAAGGTTTGACGAGGGGTGAGTCGGTAAACGCTGAAAGGACGCTGTGACATTTTAATCCTGTTTGTCCCTCAGTTGAAACACACCCATCCCAAAGTTCCGCTCCGTTAATGGACACAGCCGGAGATTTTCTTCTCAACTTTTCCTGTGACACCACATAATCAACGGAACGCAAATATCACAGGCGGCTTCCGACTGACGCCGCGTTTGTGCATTTTACATTTCCGTCCTTATTTGAACACCTGATGTATCAAATCCTAGTTAAACGGGGGAGATTAAAGAAACGATACCAGCGCGATCTCTTTGACTAACTGCTTCTTAATCCTTCCTCTCCGTCTCAGGTGCGGGGGAAAGTGACGCCTCGCCATCTCCGCCTGCCGTCTCCGCTCAGGTACGTGATTTGATTTCACACAGGGCGAGCCAGAGATGAATACACTTTAGAAAGTTTGCCCTGGAAAACTCTTGGCATCTCTTCTGAGAACAGTTCTGTGGACAGATTTTTTTTGAGCCATCGTGGCTCCTGGATCTACAGCAGGAATGAGTTGTGCGATGAGCGTGTTTAGTCATCATCGAGACATGTATGGAGTCTTCAGTCGTGCGTCCTCAGAGCTTCTGAAAACTCTCGGAACCAAGTGTACGTGCCATGGACTGTTTGTCCCTCTTCCCTCTGGCAGGAGGCTCCGGTCCATCCAGACCAGAACCTCCCGCCGCAGGAACAGCTCAGCCTCCAGACTGATCAATGCCCCTGTTGTTTGTTTATTTATTTCTTAGTTACCTCTGTTATTCTTCTATTATTATTTCATATGTTCATTCAACAATTTAATTTAATTTTTCCTCCACTTACCTGAGGTCCCCGGTTGACCTCCTGTTCAGGAGAAACCTTCTCCCCCTAGTGGAAACCCACTGGTCTCTGGAGAGCATTCTGCTCGGCAGGTTTACGCCAAGTGTTGTGTCGTGTTGTGATTTGACTTGTGCTTCCGCTGAATGAGCTCGGCAGCTCTATTTTTACCTCCACTCAATGATACGGTCACACACCGGTTGAAGTTGGGGGTTAAGCTTGCGCAGATGTCAGAAGGGACCGGCGGCCGGCCAGAGTGCATTTTGCTGTAGCGGAGTCCCAGTTGTGTTGTCCGGAATCGATGGGAACCAGGAGCATTGAGCGGGCGAGGGGGGCGAGGGGGAGGTCAAGGCTGCGTCGGCCTGAATATTTCATTGAGCGGACGGAGCTCAAGCCTTCATGCTGCTAGCTTCATCGGACCAGAATTCCTGGCGCTAGCTTCGTCCAGCTCACATGGAAGAGCAGGACCACCTGCACACGCTCCCGTTCCACTCTGCCTGAGGTCAGCGCCAGGTTAAATCAATCCTGATCCATATTTGAAAACACTCCACTTGCTAACATGCTAACGGAGCGTGCTCATCCTGACACTCCTGCCGTGGACAAGTGAACCTCCCGAAACATCTGGCCCAGTGTTGAGCACCCAAAACGATGTTGTTAGAACTTCCTACTCCTCTCACTGCAAAACAAGACGCTCCACTCAGCTGGTGGCATCGGCAAATTGGGAGGAGAACCTCGGAACTAAGGTCATCCGAGAGCCTCTTGATATTTGGGATGACAATGCCGTCTTCTTCATTTAGTTTAATGAAGGAGAAGACCTTCAGAAGACCTCAGGCCTGAAAGTAAAGTGGATACAAATGAAACACATCAAAAGTGGCCTGAAAACATCAACTGAAAATCCGTGATCCGTGAATTCGTAACCAGCCTTTGTTGTTGTTATTTTATTTTATTGACAGCACTTTATTCCAAAACACTTTCCTAGTTGGTGCGATCCCCACTGACCATGGCAATAAATTGGATTCTGATTCTGATTCTGAAAACAGCACTAAAAATGCTCAGTGAAAAAGGTGTGGGTGAAAGGAAAAGAACAAGTCTGAATGACAAACATAAGCGCTCACAAAAGTCGAGCTCACTCCAGTCACTTGTGTGGCCAAGCTGTGAAAGCTTGTTGTTTTCCAGCATGGAATGACTTGATAACTTGAGCTGACTTGGGCTGGAGCCCTGACACTGGCGAGTCAACATCCTCCTGTACGTGTGGACCAGAAGCTCTCGCTGGTATCAGGACTGTTGGTGTGAACATGAAGCCTTGTGGCTTTGACCAATCAGAACTGGCGCTGCTATTTTTGGACTCTGGATGAAGTCAAATGACGCCACCTCCTTCATGCCCATCCAACAAGCTCCACTGGGCCTGTGGCTGTCCTGCTTCGGAGGCAACTGCCCCACACGTGCCGCGTCCCTCTCCCCGGTGGAGGACATGTCAAGACTCAGAGGGGTCCGACTCCGATCAATGGCGGCTGCCTTTAGTGCGATCAGCGAAGACACGCGGCGGTCGGTCGATGGGCCCCTGGGCTGGTCTGAAGAGGCGTCACATCAGAGAGGCATGTCGCGTTCCAGCCTGATGAACAATCCGCCTCATCAAAAGACCTTTATTCCGATCAATAAGGCTTTTGGCGCGGGAGCCGGCGCTGCCCGTCCACCGTCCCCACCACACTGTTCAGTCTGGATTTTAGTCGCGACTGTTCACCTCACACCTGTTTCTCCAGGTTCACAAGTTCCTGGATGTGACGCCTCAGTTTAGCTGCCAAACTTCTTCACATCCGCTCATTATCTTCCTCTCTGCTGTCTGTCGCAACAATGTGAGGAACATCTGCCCATTCCTCAAGAGAAAAGTGCTCCAGCTCCGTAGAGCCTTGTGCTTGTGAGCGGCAACTCTACGAGTCCGATGTCCGACCACAGATTTCCAGTTGGATTGAGATGCTCCTTGGTTCACTTTGGGGATGGTGTCCGCGTGCGCCTCTGACCAGAGCATCTTCCTCTGCACATTATGGGAGTCTCCCAGCTGTGTGTTGGAACTGGCCACCACCATGATCTGCAGATTTGTCTTCACCTTCCTTCACTCAGGTGGTTTTGATCCTTAGTTCTCACAAGAAGACGTGATTTGTTTACACAGCTCAATAGAACAGTGAAACGGCTCCTCGCTACCTGTCAGCTTCCACTGCTCTTCCTCTACAGACTCAGTGGCTCCAACTACATTCCTAAGGGCTTGGAAAGAGTAATGGGCGACGACATACGACGCACAGGTGTAGTTCTGTGTCAACAGATCGTCCTCACAACTGAAGGAAGACATTTAAATGCATGTTTTAGTTTGTGGCTTTCATCTAGCGCTCTCCATCAGTCGCCAGCCAGCATCTTCATAAAAGTGTTTGTGTGTATTTTTGTGCATCCACCACCTTCTCGCTCGCCAGCGCAAACGCTTCCCCTCGCCGCTGGCTCGCTGGCTCGCTCTCCCCGCCGCTCTCTGATATACATAGCAATGACCCCTGTCGCCGCGGTGCCGGCGTCACGCTGAGAATTCCATCTAAGCAGAAAAACAAGTGGAGATTGTTATGCAAATGACCGTGTTGTGGGCTTGTACAGGAGGGAGGGAAAATGGCTGCGTTTTCATCCGTATTGGTGGGAGGGGGGAACAGGAAGAGCAGGTGGAGGGAAAGAAAGAGGAATAAGGATGAGAAACAGAAACAGAGGGCAGGGAAGACGCGGCGCACGGATGATTAGATGTTGTTGTGAACGTATGTTTACAGGAGTAAAATGTCTACCTGCTGGATGTATTTACTGCACGGCGGGAGGATGGCGCCGTCTGCGGCCCACCAGGACGTGTGTGTGTGTGTGTGTGTGTGTGTGTGTGTGTGTGTGAGAGCGAGAGAGAGATGCAAAGTAGGACTTTTGGTCATGAGCTTTTGATATAGCAGTGGGTCTGGAACAGACACACTCACACACATGCACACAGTTACTGTATGTACTCACTGTATTCATGGCCATCACCCTTTCCCCAGCCTCCCTCCCTAAACCTAACCATCCAAAACACATGGCTCACCTGAACCAGGACTCTGAACCAAACTGAAACCCAGTTAAAATGACCCAGTTATTATCAAGGGTTAATCCTCAAACATGACGGAAAAATATCCAAAATATATACTTAGGTAACAAGGACAAAATGAACCTAAGGAGACGAAATATAATTGAGGATAATAAGAAGTGTATATATAATATGCCAGAAAACCTATTGAAATGTTTCATTTTATCTGCACATCATTTGAATATAAATCAACTGTGGACTAGACATTCAAGATAAAAAAGGCAATTTATTTCAAAATGTGTTTTGAGGAATCAAGAAAAACAAAAAAATGGCAGATAAAAAGGAGAAAAATTTAGTCCTAAAACAAGAACATACTATGTTAAGTGGTGGTGACTAAAAGAGAAAGAACTAAAGGCAGAAAAACGAGGATATATTAGTTGTATTTTTAGTCTGGCGTTGAGCGGGCCACGAAAATACAGGCATCGGGCCGCATATGGCCCCCAGGCCGCACTTTGCCCAGGTCTGCCATCACCCTTTCCCCAACCACTTGCCCTAAACATAACCATCCAAAACACACGGCTCACCTGAACCAGGACTGAAACACAGTTATATCCCAGTTATTTCGACATTTTCATCTTCAAACTGAGGCTTAACCTCATGAGGTCCAGCCAAATGGTCCACACATTGGTCCTCACAAGGACAGTGTCAAGAATAGGACCGCACAAGTGAGGATCAACCAGATGCACACACACACCCGCAGGCACCCCCACAGACATTTATCCTTCCCCACATCCACAGGATCATTTGTTTTCTTTGTTTCACGAAACCACACTGCAACTTGCCACCACACTCCAGAGTGGACAATGATTCCTCTTCGCTTGCTTTGTCTTGAATCACCGTTGCATCAGCGGCAGACACAGTGGCAGGCCGGACCCCACACCCCTCTCCACCCTCCACCCCAACCCTGGAAGGACAACTACTGTACATCTCATTAAACACAGTCATGTTCGAACGGCGACAAAACATCATGTGATCCTCTTGTTTCTATCCAACATGCAGCTGTGCCACACCGCTCTACTCTCACCCGCTACCCAACATTTGACTTATTCAGAGGGTGATTCCAAAATCCCTTTTTATTATGATCATATTTATATATATATACATTTTTTAAAAATAATTTATTTAGTTTTTCATTTTAATTGATAGCAGTTCTTCCACGGCACATTTTTCTTCGTCTTGTCACGCATTTCGTGTCAGAACATGTCGACAAGCTAACACATGAACACGTGCGTCACTTCTGGTGCGTCCCTCGGACAGACGGACAGACGAGTGCAGGGTGAACAGGAAGGAGAAGCGACCAGTTCAGTTCCGGCCTCCAGTCTCCAGGTCTCACTACGCATGACACCTGGAGACTGAGCGCTTTGTCTTGGCAGCGTCGCTCGCCTCCTGATCAAGTCTCAGTAACACTTCCGCACGATTCTTTTTAACACTTCACTCCAAACAGAAGAAGAAGAAGAAGACAAGGTCATGAAGTCTCCAGCAGCATCAGTTTGGATGCGAAAGTCGAAAATTTCATTTTCAATCTCTGAATTCCCTCCGTCATTATGTGGATATTCCTGCGGATGCAAACAAGCCAGTCAGCGTAGTAATATGGTGAAAGGCCATTAAAAATACGACCCCCCCCCGCCCCTCCACCTTCCACCCCGCCCCCGCCCTCCTCTAATAAAACTTTTGGCAGGTCTGCGCTGTTGTAATTGGCAGCCGGCTTGCGGTGCCGATAGACTCCCCTCGGTCCTTCGGGTCAAGAGTAATTTACTGAGCTGCTAAACGCCGCTAGTTTTTTCCCCCGCCCTCGCCATCCCATATTCCCGTCCAGGCTGTGTTACAAGCCGAGATGATGGCTTAATCCCTTGTTAATTAGGGACAACATCTCTCGCAGCTGAGGCTAAAGCGCTGCGCGAGTGGCTCCTGAGACAGGAGGGCTCGCGCCAAAGCTTGTGGCCCAGTCACGGGAGGCTGGCTGCAGCTCAGAGACTTGGCCATGGATGCGAGGGGAGGGAGGGAGGGCTGGTGCGACGATGCTCAATTGTTGCGCTGGATGGGAGAAGAGGAGCGGCTGCCTAATCCCCCCGATGATAGCTCCTCTGGGCTAATGCGGCCTGGACAAGCGGGCAAGCCCAGGTTGGCTCGGCGCTCGGCATCATGTGGGTCAGAATCACTGGCTGGCTCTGGATGACTTGTCCTCCTTTGAGCAATTATACAGATTTCTAAGATGGCTGTCGGCGGTGGATTCCGCTGGGCGAGAGCAGGCGTCGCTGCCGCGCTCCTCAAGTTCGACTGAGCTTGACTTCACGCCGACGTCGGACCTCATCCTCAGCCGCGCGATGAGTCGACGTAAGGCCTCTAGTCTGGGAAATAAAAGGCAGTGCGTGTTGGCGCCTGACGCCCGTGCTTCCTCACCTGACTTCCACGCATTTGTTGAAATTCATCCCGGAGGACGACCGTCCCCGAGACCTGAAACGACGCGGTGGGAATAGGCAGAAGCAGAAAAACAAAGATGGATGAAAAGTACATCATCTTAAAATTTCCCTCTCAGCCGGCAACACGAGCCAATTTATTCTGGCCCAGCGTTTTCCCTGGCTAAGTGTTGGAGCGCCATGCGCGAGGAGTCCATTATGAACGCAGCCAAGATTGTCGTGTTCCCCCTTAACACCCCCAGTAGGCCCGGACTCCCGGGGAGCTCCAAACACCAGGTAATTATCCGGCACGGCGCCGCCTGCTGCTTCTCTACCTGTGTGTCCGGCGCTGATGGAAGAAAGGATGGAGGCGGCAGGAGGGATGGAGGGCGACAGGGGGGGATCAAGGAGACCGCAGAGTGTGAGGATGTGAATGCATGAGTGCGATCCGAAGAGCCGACGTATGGAAACTTCAGCCGCAAAACTTAAACACCGGCACGGAGGGGAGATCCTGGGAGTGACGTCCAGCTGCAAGGATCAATTCTGGTCGAGCTACTGCGTCACAAATGGCGTTTTTCCTTCAACCAAATTGTCAACTACGCAACAGCTGTCGCCCATCGTGACGAACAGGATGGTGAAAACACAGTAAGTGCAGTGTAAATGATAACACTGTCACGCAGCAGAGGCTGCCATGGTCGTGTCTCTGAGAGTGTTGTGGCGCTAACACGAGTCATTGCTATCGAGTTATTGGCCTGGTGCGACCACTGAGGATCACGACGTCGCTAACGTGACTCGGCCTGTCAGTAGATTACATTTCTAGTCTCAATTCATCACACTGAAGCTGAGTTAACTCACCATTAATGGCAAATTAATCGCATAATATTTACATCTGTTCCAAATGTAACACAAAGGGAGATGCTGTCAACACCAGAGGGGCCAATAATATTTTCACTGTTATGCTCTTAGCATGTTACTGAGCCTTTTCAGAGGTTAGTCTGAAGAAGGTTCTTGACACTATGTGTTCTGTTGGGTTTGTGGAGTAAACAAATGTTTGCATGAGGAAAGGATTAATGGCCGCTCTGGTGTTGAGAACATCTTCCTTTAAGCTACATTTAGAGGAGATGCAAAATTGTTTGTTTCATTTGCACTTAATCATGAGTTAACTCAGCTTTAATGCCATTCATTGAGATTAAAAACGTAATCTGTTGACAGCCATAAATGTCACCAGCTGATGGCGATGGCGTGATCATAGTAGTAGTAGTATATATATATATACTGTGTGACGTACAATACAGTATTTACAGCCCATTAGTCGGGCAAGCACTTCCGACATTCATTCTTCTTCCGACACAAACATTTTGGTGAAACTGTTTTGAGGGTTGATTCGGGCCTATAAACATGTCATAGTTTGACATCTTTATCGCTGGTCGTCGGACCAGCTGAGCGCCACGAGAGGAAGTGATGTCACAGCTATCCCACTGACAGCAAAACACTAAGCTCACAAGGAATGCCGCTACGAACAGAAGACTCGATTCCTAGTGACTCGACGAGAACTTTGTGATGGCTGTGTGTCAACAACACACAACAAACCACTTGGTTGTTTGCAACTTTTTGGATTTTCAAGATGCCTGTCTGCTGCCGCTCCGGCTGATTCCCACTGGTCCACTCGGCGACGTGCCAGTGGTCTCACAAAGTCTTTGTTGCCAGGCTGAGTCAGCTCAACACCAACGCTATGGTCTGACACCGAGGAACAGGAAGACTGGAGTGACTCGTCTTCAGATCCAGTGTGGCCTGCTCGCGTCTTCATTGCTATTCATCCGACAGCCCGAGCTCGGATCAGCCCTTGTCCCACCACAATCAAATTAGCCCGGCTGATGAGGCCTGGGCCCTGTGACCTCAGCGGCTCTGCCGGCTTCCCGGCTGCGTGGATGACAAAGGAAGAGCTCAGGTCTTCTGGGATCTCTGCCTTTCATTTCCCTGCTTCTCATTATGCCCGCTGTCCTTTTATTTATGTGATGAGGCCTGCGACGGTGTTGCTGCCCGCCCCGGCGCCCCTGGTGAGCCACGTGCCGGGGTGCTGCCGGGCAAAGACAAAGGACGCCAACACTTACTTCTGTTCTACCAACTCGGTAGTCGGCGTCCCCCCCCTCCCCGGTGGATCCCAGCAGACCACCTCCGCCAGTCTCTCACTTCACCTATTGTCCGTGTTTGTCTGATTCGGTGTGATCAGACGTGAGAGCCGACACCTACTGGTGCCGCTAATGCACCGTGGGCTGCACACGCATGCCGCTCGCACTCCAGCGCCGCTGGTGGGCCGCACCAATCGCTGCGGAAAAAAAGCAGGGATTTGTAAAATTAGATGTGGAGTACACCCCGATATTTGCCGCTCTAATCTACGGCGATTCCTCCGTGGCGTCGTCCATGCATCCGCCTCGCCCCGTCCTGCGAATGAAGCGCAATTTATTTGTGAAACTAGACTCGGCCACCGGGGAGTTTGGCTCACCTACAGTTTTGATACAAATCAGAGATGGTTTATTGGCTGAGCGTGGAAGGCAGCGGAGACATCAGGTGTCGCCTGAGCGAGGACGAGGACGGCGGCTGGAACACTGGATCACAAGAGCGTTCTTTCAGATTTAAAGTCTCTTTAAGCTTTGCTTATTGGCTTGAACTTCGCTGAGGAGTCTAATTGCAAAACGAGTCAAATCCCCAAAGTGAAACGTGAAAGCATCACGTTGATAGGATGAGGAAGCATGGTGTAGTCTAGAGTGTTGTCAACACTGTAGACAAAATGGCTGTCACTCGGAGTGAAGTTGAGTTATCTTCACGTCTGAGAAGTCTTGGACTCTCACATGAGGAGAACATGGATCAGCCTTCAAACTGTGGTTCTTGGTGGGAAAAGGGTTGGAGGTGAGCTCTCCCCCAGCATTTCAACTGTCTGGGGTCGGAGACTGGCAGGTGTCTTCAGTCGTGCAGACTCTGTCTCAGAGAGAGCTGAGCCAAAAGACAAGCGATGGACAAGAGTTCTCTCAGCAGGGTGTTTGGACTCATCCAGGAGAGACTCAGAGTAGAAGCAAGTGAATCAAGAGAAACTCTCTCAGGGTGTCTGTCAGTGAAGCACAGGCCCTGTGGCTGAGCCGGGACAGAGAGAGACGTCTGGACCTCTGTACTTCAGCTGCTGCCCCCACGACCTGACTCCATCGAGGCCATGAAAAACATTTCTGAAACTATGTCAGATAAAATCCACTTTAACTTTCCAGGTTACTCTTGAACACAACGGCCATAAAGTTGGAAGAGTTTCAGTGTCGTGACCTGATCCAGAGTCAGAGTCAGAATCAGCCTCACTGCCAAGGCCAGCGAGGATCCCACCATCTGGGAAGGTCCAGTCCCTCCAGTATTTGCTTGACTTCCCGGCCTTTTGTTTGACATTATTATGTCAAAAGACTCTCTCAGTTGCAGCAGGTGCAGTGCTGCATTGTTGCCAGCAGAGGCTCGTCTGCAGCCCCCTGGTGGCCACAGGCGCTTGACTGGCTGTTGCAGGGCGCGAGGTGCTGATGCCTCAACAGTTGCAAATGAACCCTGAGCTGCTCCTGATCACTCACTTTAATGCTCTATAGATTTTATTTCAGCCTCTCCACCGTCGTCCTCCCAACAATCATCATCAAGCTGTTGTCCCCTCCTGCAGAAACGACATCTCGCCGCCGAGTGCACAACTAATAAAAGATGTTGCCCACGGAAATAAAGAAACGCATTTGATGAATCAGGAGCAGCAGGGATTTGTATTCAGATGCAGAAGACAATTACACAAAGAGTTTGAATTTATCAGCGGTGTCGGCGCTCAAAGGCGGTAATGGGCCCCATCACCGGCTGCTGAGTCTCACACACACACCTGCACACACACACACACACACACACACACACACCTGCACACACACACACACACACACTCACACACACACCTGCACACACACACACACACGCACACACACACATGCACACACACACACCTGCACACACACACACACACATGCACACACCTGCACGCACACACACACACATACACACACCTGCACGCACACATACACACACACACCCACACACACACACACGCACACACCTGCACACACACACACACACACACACACCTGCACACACACACACACACACACATGCACACACCTGCACACACACACACACATGCACACACCTGCACACACACACACACACATGCACACACCTGCACGCACACATACACACACACACACCCACACACACACACCTGCACACACACACACACACACACATGCACACACCTGCACACACACACACACACACACACACCTGCACACACACACACACACACACCTGCACACACACACACACACACACACACATGCACACACCTGCACACACACACACACATGCACACACCTGCACACACACACACACATGCACACACCTGCACGCACACACACACACACATGCACACACCTGCACACACACACACACATGTACACACCTGCACACACACACACACACACGGATATGGATATGCACGCACAGACAGACTCACACTCGTGCATATATGTGCGCTTACAGACACAAACACTTACGCCTTCATGATCCTCTCTTCAGCATGAAGAAGAACCTTTTGTTGTCCTTTGAAACGATGAATAGAGAATCACAGCATAAATATTGCTGACAGACGTGATACCTGCTCAGAGCTTCTGTAGAGTGGAGGGCCTTGAACTACCGACCTCTGGACCGCAGGGTGGAATAGTTGGGAACTGGTTCTCAGTGCTCCGGTCGTGACCAAAGCTTGTGAAAGCTGTGTGTCAAACTGGACGTGGTGCCAATGTGTGAGCAGCTGAACCATCGGGTTGGAGGTCAATGAGTTTTAAAAGGATCCGGAGACAGCGTAACGGGAAACACTCTTAAATGCAATATCAAAAGTGATCATGAGGTTTGTCAAGCATGAAAAACTCATTTTGAGATACACATTAAATGATGGTGGTGTGAAGTAGAAAAAACAAAAAAATAAAATAACATTGTGTGACAAACCCAAAATTACACTGTAATAAACTTTAACTATGGCTTTGTTTTGGCAAGAAAAAAAGATATATAAAGAAAATATTAAAAAGATTCTGTTCTGTTGTCAGATGTCAATTCAAAGTGTGGGTTTTGTTGCGACCCCGTGACAGGTGGACGGTCGGTGAGATGAAACAGTGGAAGCTATCAGATATTTTTAGACGTCTTTTTTTTTTTTTACGGTAGATTAGCGTCAAGGCTTCCAGCCTTCAGATGTCTTCTAAGAAGCTGTCATTAGCTTCCACTCTGCAGCCGAGCGTCGAGTGTCCAGGCTGCTCACTGGGTCCCGACAGCATTAGCCCTGGAAACTTTAGCGTCCGGCTTCCATCGCTGCGACTCCTTCTGCTTCGACTCTCGGACCGGAGAGAGTCACTTCTCGGTGCGGCGGCAGAAAAGGTCGCATTCCGTCAGGTTCCCTTCACGCTCTTCTTCACCTCCGCCCAGCTGCCTTCCGGATGTGAGGAGGAGAAAAAAAAAAAACATCATTTCATGAGGTTTAATCTTCCTCAAGAACACATTTCCAGAGATTTCCACAAAGCGATTTTTAATTCGTCTGTCATTCATATCAGATCCTTCACAGGTAACTGGAGCCCTGGAACTCTCTCAAATCTTTCCCTCCCCTGCAACCTTTTGACATAAATCATCCTCCGCTTTGTTCGACTTCAATCAAGCCGATTCATTTCAGGCTTATTACAAAAAAAAGAAGAAGGAGGAGGGAATGAAAGGCAAAACAGGGCGCATTAACTCTCCCCTGCTCTGGCGGCGCCACCTCCTCTCTGTCCGTCTCTGAGTGGCGTTGAGGGGCTAAATTGGCCTGCTGGAGCGCGCGCGCCTCACTGTTTGGTGTCAGATAATGTGCGGCGACGAGTCCGAGGAGAGCGTGATTAAAGCCGAGCTGCCGATAATTACGTCAACCTCCGCAGTTGTTTTAAAGCTCCTCGGCTAGTTGAAAGAAATGTCTCTCTGATGAGAGAAAACAGGAGGAGAAAGTGGAAGAACGAGCCCAAGAAGTGAGGAGGTGAAGAGGCTTTTTGAAGTGCTTCTTCCCATTACTGACGCGGCCTCCGCTGCCCCCGCCAATTTTCCACGCCACTTCCCGTCGCACGGGGGCTGCTGTGCTGGAGCGCCGGCGCTAATGACTGGCCGTCCTGTCCGAGGAGGAGTCTCCTCTGAGCCACTCCATTCAGCTCTCTTCCTACCTATATGCACCACCGCAAACATGCCTTCGGGAATATCGGCTGTTTTGTTTCCCCGAGAAATGCGCCCCTACAATCGTCGCGTTTCAAGGCGTCAATTCTGTTTCTGGACTGAGGAAGTTGCTTCTCTACTTTCGCCTGACAAACATCCTGTTGATCCAGGGGTGAAACTCACCAAAACAAAGGGCCAAAATGTTAATTCTGTCACGGGGAACGCAGTCTACAATGAGGCACTTTAGCAGCATATGACGCTCACCTCTAGTGGCATGTATGGTTTTGTCTTTTTAAAAACTCCCATCCATGACTCAGAATCACAACACAACAGACTCACATCCATTTTCCATCGTTCACACATTGGATTTTTTTTGTTTTTAAACTCATGGCAACGTTACTCTGCACTGCATTCTCTCTGCCAAGGCATCAAATACCAACTGTTATGTGTTCACTGTTGATGCCATACAGTAGTCGCTGCATGTTGAGGTGGTGGTAGGTGTTTCAGTGGAGTAGAAAGTTTGTCAAAAGGTGGGCAGTTGAATTTGCTAAAGGGCCAGGTTCTATATTGTGACCGTTGAGAGGGGCCATCAAACCCAAAGAAAGGAGGGCAAGAGAAAACTGAAAAGAAAAATCAAGTGATGACACCATGTGAGATTATGAAAGTACACTTGGTTGCTTTGTTGTTACATTTCAAAATCTACTTTTAATTCTGCTGTATTTTCACTATGTATTTAACAAGAAATACTCCTAACAAAAAGAAAAATTAAGAAAAATAGTCAAGCAAGAAAGTCAGTTTCAGTTGCATCATAATGAAAAACAATGCACACGGAAAAATGACAGAGACAGCAAGAATGTACGTTTTTTCTAGTTTCATATATACTCTGACTCCACATAAATACGAGTGGTGGGACTTTAACAAGTGAATTACGATTAATTACAACAGTTTGCTCTCCAGACAACAGGGAACCTTTGTCAGTGCAGGAGCTCCTGCTCCACTGATCCCACTGATGCACAAGACACGTGGCAGCTAGGATGAGAACAACAACAACAAACATGGAGGAATCCCTGAACACAAGCAAACAAAAGCATCTGTTTGCTTTGGTTCAGGGAGGTTTTTCACTACACAATGACCAGGGTTTCCACCACTCTGAATGGACTTGACATTCTTATATAACATTGAAATTCTTATACAAACATTTTCAAGACATGAAAAGAGCTTTAGTTTAAATAAGGTGATATAAAAACTTGAATATAGCCACCATGGTGATCATCTGATTCAGTCATATACTACATTCATTCAAATTGAAAAATGTGGCTTCTTGTAACTTAGATTGTGAGCCCTACTAAACACCTTGCCCAGGTCTACGGTGACATTCCAAAAGCAGGGGTTGCAGTTGGGACCTGACGATGGGGAGCAGTGACTTGTATATATACAGCGCCTCCTCTGGCCAAGTGACACGAGCGATGCTGGCGAGTGTGTGGCTATTTAGAACGTGTTGAGCGTGAACAGTAGAGGACTGGACTTGGCCCCGCAGCCTTGACTCGACAGGCCTTTCCTTTCCCTTCCTCAAGTCTGTCATCACGAGGGGAGGGACTGGATCAGAGGGCTGGTTCTGGTGCGACCCACACTGAAGCTGTGTGAGCGTGTACTGGCCAGACGGACTCTTCCGAAGAGGGAGAAGCGGAGCGTAGGCTGCGGAGAACAGGACTCGTGTCGTGGATACACTGAGCCCTCTGCTGCCATTATTTTTGTCGGGAACGCCCAGAGCGCACCGGACTCTCCCGCCGTCATGATGATCAGCCTAAAGTGTGCGATTGCAGGAGTCCCATGCTGGGGTTAAGCCTGTGTGCAGAGCTAAATGACAGAGCATATATTAATGTGAAATCCGTCCAATTATGACTAATGGAGCTCTCTGGCGTGTAACTCTACCTTGTAATTTCATGTCCACGTGTCGACCCCTCACACTGTCACCGTTCCTCTTTGTGCTGGGTTTTTTTTCCCTCCATTCACTTTGCAGCTCTACTTTCACTGGTCATGATGGCGCAACTGAGATTTGGTGAAAAAAACCCCAACGCAGTTTCCACGTTCTTCTCTTGAATAAAGCTGTGTCAGTGTTTCATGACCTGTCGATAGAGTCACAGTGGGACCTGGTTCTCAGCTGGTTCTGAAAGGAATAGTTGTGTAGTAATCCATTTTTATTATGCAACTACAAGAAACATCCGACTTACGACCTGCTGGACTTGCGTCTATCCGAACTTACAACCACGGCCAGTAGATGCTTTTTTTTCTCTTTTTTTTTTTTTTTAAATTCAATGTCTGCCACCGCAGCACGTAGCAGCCCGGCATTGCGTACAACAGTTACGGCAGCACAGTATTCCAACATGTCACTCTCACACTGCGATCTACCACTACAGTAGTAGCTATAACCCTCACATCAGCTATTTTGAATGGTATTCACTTACGTCCAACTTGACTTACGACCGATTGGTCGGAACCGATCCCGGACGTAAGTCGCACGTTGCTTGTATACGATGTTCTGGTACCATGGTACGTCTACTTGCTAACAATGTTTTCAGGGTCAGTAGGTGGCGCCCTCAGTTAAAACATGGCAGGAGGTTTAATTGAAATGGTTGTTCAACTCCAAAGAGCAGGGAGTGCCATCTAGTGGTGTCTGAAAATGTTTCATGAAGCCTCATGAGTTCATCACCGGAGCTCAGCACTCTTGAACTCTGGGAACGAAAGATGTTACTGTGAAGCGAACAGCGAATATGGACGTTCAAAGCTTTGCTGAAACGCAGCACTGACCATCCACTTATTGTTCTCATCCTGGAGAAGTTGGAGGCCCCACTGCTGCTGTTGAATCCCTTGTTATTCATGAAACCCCAAACTGCTTTCAACAGCAAAGGAGGGCGATTGTCTGGCGAGGACGCAGCAGCTCCTGCGCAGTTTACGACACAGATTTGCCACAAAATAACTGGAGGCACAGCAGAATGGGAGAGTTGCTGGTGGCACCGGAGGATCCTTCACCTCGGAGACGTCTGCCGAGTGACTGAAATAGATCTTTGTTTTGCCTTCAGTTGCTCGCTGTCCAAAAATAAGTAGCACTGACATCTTCTTCTTGCATGGGGGGGGTCGATATTACAAAAGACGCTGTGAATCCCAAACATCTGACTATGAAAATAAATATTTTGGGACAGATACACTGCTATCCGGTTAAAGTCCAATCCTGTTTTTCGCCCTTAACTCTTTTCTCTAGCTCTCTAACTTTTATGGCGTTACCTTCATTTACACTTCACTTATATCTTATTTTGAGTTTAAATAAAATATATTATTTTTATTTTAGAATATTTAGATATGGTTTTATTATATTTACTTTATTCAGAATTTGATTCCGTTTTTTCAATTTTCTCAACAGTTTGTATCAAGTTTTTTTTTCTTCTTTTTTTCTTTAGTAAATTTCATGAATATGACTTGCACCTGGTTCTGCTGCTGGTTGGACTTTTCCATGACAATGTAACAATGTGTGACAATGTTATTTCACAAGGTTTTGCTTTGTTTACGTGTAAGTAGATTAAATGTGGTTATTGACCACAAATGAGATCAAGAGGAATGAATGAGTTCTATGACTTGAATGGGCCCCGGGTCCATTGGTTCTGGGGAAGGTGGCCCCAGATCAGAAAGGTTCAGAAGCCCTGGTCTAGTTGGACTGGTGAGGTGTTCTGGGAAGCACAGACCAGTGCTGGAACCACTGAGTCTTGAGTGGAGCAAGAGGACGACTCTAAACTCCTCTTTGCTGTAAGTAAGTGGTGAACATTGACCCGCTGGCTGTCAGCGAGCGTTACATCCAGGAAGCCTTTCCTCTGATCCTGCTTGTTTGCCATGTCAAGACCAGTTGCTGCTCCTCTTAATGAAGCCGTACCTGAATTCATTTGCCGCCTCCTTCTGCGCCGGCGGGGAGGGAGGTACCAATTAATACCACGTAAGAGTACCTAGCGCTTCATAATGAACCGTCAGACGTAAACACAACACTCAGTGTAATGGCCCAGGAGAGCCAGGCCAGGAGGAGGAGGAGGACAAACACGGCGCTTATCTGTCCCCCGGTGGACCAGCGGCGTCCCGGCGTCTGACGGGAGCTGTCTGAAGCCGCTAAATGAAGAATCACGCCCGACTTGGACGGGAGACAAAGGCCTAAGCAGGAAGACGTGGACCTGGTGGACGTGACGGGGGCTGCGCGGCTGACAGGGAGAGAGATGCCTAACAAACCCGCTCGCACATTACAGCAGCAATGAAGCCGCCGTACTCAACAAGCCGTGGCCAGACTGGGTGGAAGGTTCAGCAGTCGCGTGTCGGAATCCCCCCCTCGTTTGTTGTTGTGCCGCTGGTGCGTGACAGAAAGCAAATGTAGCACCCACGTTATTGACAGCTGGGACCTTTATGAAAGCCCTTCTCTCGCTAACTTTTGTGGTTAAACAGCTGAGAACTTTACAGCGCTTGGACCGGCAGATGAGTTATCACTGCTTTAGAGTCCCAGGCCTGGTGGATGGGATTTTACTGCACCGTGCGAGTCAGAGAGGTTGGACAGCGCTGAGATGCCACAGCACGACAAGGGACAGTCAAAATAACACTCTGTTTGTAACGACAGTCATTCAGTGTATTACATTGTTATCCATCACGTGGCATATAGTGCTATGGAAGGTGTTGTTGTACTGTTGGTTGCAAGTCAAAATAAAGTAAAAATCTTAAAACATCCAAAACATCAGCTGCTGTAAGTCAGAGACCGTGTCAGTCAGGGGCCGAAGGAAACTCTCCACTGAGGGGTGGATTTCTTCAGCTTTGTAGCGACCAAACAACAAGATCACAATGCTAGTTTTCACTGCAGGGTGGGGCTGCAACTGATGTTTATTTTCATCATCTTTAGGATTCGTCAGCCAATCGCCATGACCTTTTGTGTTTAACCTAAAGTTGCTCAACTCATCTCAACTGTTAAACTCTGAAACAGTTCATTTTTTTAAAATAATGACACACTGTGAAGCATGAAACAGTTGACAGAGAGCTCCACTTCTTTAAAACGGAACCCTTTCTTGGTCCCTGAGAACAAATTAAAATCGTCACTGTTCTTATGTGTATCTCATGTAATGTATCTGATCAACAAGCTCAAAAGGTCTTTCTGGTTACTATCATCGCTGCAGGACGCCACACCTGCTTCCAGAGGACACTTCTTTACATCACTGTAAAAAAAAACCAAACATCACTGTAGTGGCGCAGATGTGACGTGTGTGACATCATTAAAAACAAATCTCCTCAGCAACAGTTAGCTCTGTGCTAACCGACATGCTAGCTGCTAGCTACACAGCCCAAACACGGAACAGTCGTCCACCATGGTGTCGAAGGGTTTGCTCATCCTAAAGACACGGAGCAACAGAAATGAACGTATCTTCATGAGTCCAGTGAATCTGATAATCTTCTATACAACACACATACAATAACACAACGCGCAGATTTTGACGTCAACAAATTTTTGTCGCTGACCTTGTTGATGACATCAACTAATCGTTGAGAGGGTGGGAACGTCTCTCAGCCTCTTGGAATAGCTCAGTATTTTTGGATTTACTGTATGGTTTTGGACTCATGATGCCATGTTCACAGCGAGCTGGTGGATGAAGCAAAGCATGCTGGGATATCCCGTCAGCAGCTGATGAATCAGGTGTGTCGGGTGACTTGTGAAGGTGTGGAATGGCTTGAACTGAGGCACAGCAGAGTCTAGGTGAAGAGCTTGTGAGTTCCCATGGAAGCAGTGTGATCGGCCATCTGGTACCACTTTGTGTCACTTGCTATCAAGCTCAGTGCTGCTCCCCTTGATCATCAGGGCCGAGCCTCCTCCGTGTGTCTGTAACATGAACGTGGCCGGGCGCCTGATGGTCTCTGTCTGCGTCCGCACTGATGCGGCTCCGCTCGCCTCCACTCCGCTCCTGATTGGGCTGTTTATGTTTCGCTATGAAAGGACGAGCGCGGCGCTTCAAAGGCAGCCATGATGTCACGGGGTCACAGCGAAGGACAGCGGCGTCCGGGAAAGTCTCAGGAGTTTGTTGCAGTTCATCCAAACATCATTATCTGCAGCAGCAATCATCAGAACACCAGACCGAATTACGACCAGATAATCACGAGGCGGTTGCGTCGTCCAAAGGTTCGGAGGACGTAAAGAGACAGCTGCACTTCTGTAGCTAGCCTGAGGGGTTCCACGATTCCCCACCAACGTTTTCCATCTGGTGCGGCGCAAGTATTCGCACCACAGTTGTTGACCCACACACATGCACTTAGCCGTGAGCAGCGTGTATCCGCCCACGGAAGGTACATATCAACCCGTGTATTTGTCCGCAGATGACATGTGTCCACCCACCATTTACGCAGTGACACCCATGTACAAACTCAACGTTTCCACCCACGTGGTCTTCTCTTGTGAGGCATGACACTAATCCACGCAACAACTGCACAAACGGATACCAGCTGAAGTGACCCCCGGACTGTATACGTGCGACTTGCGTCTCAAGTTTCCTCTCACAAAACAATACTCCACCACAAACACATGGGGAAGGTGCTCCCTTCATATTTCTGCTCACAACTTTTTCATGCCCTCATGCGATAGCTAGGAAACATTCGTACGCTTCAGTGTCGCGCTAGTCATTTCGGTTCTCAGAGATTTAAATCACGTTACATCATGAACTCAACTAGACTCAACTGACTTCTTTAGTTGCGGAGTGTAGCAGGAGAAACTAGAACCAAGTTTACAGAGAGAGCTGCTCACGTAGCCGAGGCGCGAGCACAGACTGCGCTTTCACACTTTCACAACAATATACAGAATTCTCATATTTGCCTCCCTGGTTATTGATGCAGAACCAGAACCTAAATTAGGAGACAATGAGTGGCGCCTAGTTGAGTGCAGCTGATGAATGTTAATCCCTTGGGTCCCGCGCTTTTGTCTGCTGTGCATTGTTAAAATTTCACGCTGCCACTTGGGATAAGACGGACTTGGCTAAAACAACTCAACTTGGTCTTTGTCCACAAAGACGTCCTCGCCAGGATTACTATTATAATTATTTTATACAATGCTTTGGCTAAAATGTTAGACATTTTTGGAACTAAATTCTGATGTCACGTGACCGCAGAGATGTTAATATACAAATCGCAGTTTCAAACTTTTCGTTTGGCACCTGCTGAAGACGTCTTTCACTGACGTAGATCCCATCTTGTTTTCACTGAGAAGGTTGTGACATCGCTACAATGTAACTTCAGTATGTGACCATGAGGATGATTCCAACGTCTCCACAGTGGCTGTGGCTCAGTTATGGTGTCGGTCGGTCGAGTGTCTGCACCTGTGTCTCCCACCAGTGTTGCCACAGTTACTTTGAAAAAGTAATCCGATTACTGATTACTCCCTCAAAAAGTAACTAAGTTACTTTATTGATTACTTGTCAAGTTACATTTGGCAGCCGACAACAGCTCTCATCGCCTAAACTTTTTTTTTATCTTGAGGTTGAAGTTCTTGGGAGTGTTTTTCCGTGTTTGGGGTCATTTATTTATTTATTTTTGCACAATCTCAGTTATATGAATGTAGAGCCAATGTTATGCTTTGACACCCATTGGAGCGAAAACCACACACAAAAAGCAAAAAAAGTAGGGAATGCCCCATTATTTTTATTATTATTTTACTTTTTTGATTTTTTTAAACTACAAGGCAGAAGTTTACTAGTCTCAGTGTGTCACGTCTCGTGTTGGCCACCTGGAGGCAGCAGTTGCACTTTAGTGTCTGCTGTTACTGGCCTCTACGCTCTGATTTTATTTCTGACTTTCGAGAGAAAATGCAAAGTCAGCACATCACGTCAGTACCGTTTCTTCCTGCACCAAAAAAAAAAAAATCTGTAAGAGTCTAAAAATCTAAAACTGGTCCATAGTTTTTTGAGTCCGCACTTTCGACACATTTGCCAGGCTACTTTATTTCGCTCTCTTTAACCGGTGATTTCTGCGTGTTGGTAGTCACTACAGGGTTAGTACCGTCATCTGTAGCAGACACTATTTCAAAGTAATGGCTGTATTTTCAGCCAGAAACGTGCGTCTCTCTCCTCACGCCTGTTATTTACTGCTGTGTAGCCGGCAGCTTGACACGTGTTGAAACCGTGACTGGCGTGTCCCGCACATGACGTCACGCCCAAAGATGCGGATGTAGAAAGCAAATGGCGATATTTTGCTTCCCGACAATGGCAACAATAGTAACACACAGTGACTTAGATAAGTACCTTAAAAACACGTTAGATTACTCGCTACTGAAAAAGGTTGAGATATAAGAGTAAGAGAGGCCTCGCTGTCTCCCACAGACTGGTTGAAGAGCTCACCTGCGCTCAGACCAGGTAGCTTCACCCCTCCATCAGGAAACCGGAGCTGACTTTTGAACTCCGTCTCAGCTTCCTGCCGCGGCTCACTTATTGACATTAGCTCCAGCAGAAAGGCGTCAGAGGAAGTCTTAAAGTGGAGCCACAATGGTTGAATTAAGCTGCCACCCAGCTTTTTTTTTTTGCTAAGAGGATTTGTGTCTGGTCCATGTATCAGACCTCTCTCACTCTTTCTCTCTTAGCGGGACAAAGTCACCCCTCACACTTGCCGAGACTAAAAGTAGCATCTCCCCACTAGCTGCCTGGCTAATGACATTTATCCGTATGGAAATGGAGGCGGAGGATAAGGCTTTTAATGCTGATTTGGACACATATAAACACCTGAGACGTAATGCGAGCGGCTACTTGACTGGATCCTGAGTGAGTCACACATCTATTTATAAGAAATAAATATATATCTATCTATATAAATCTGCACATGCACACGCACGCACACACCTCCCCTGCAGCGCCTTATCCGTTCACTGGCCACCGGTCAAAATGAGCCTTATTCTCTGGGGTTTATATTTTCTCCTGGCCAGGCTTCACTAGGCACACTCACTTAAGATGGCAGCCAAACAATCTCTCTCCTCTCATTTACATGGTATCTTCTTTTTTTTCTCCTTTTTTTTAAATGCTAACGCCTGGATGGATATATCCTCTTTCCCAGCGGCCAAATTTCCTGATTAAATCCACAGACAAAGTTTCTTCCTTTTTTTTGAGGTCAGACGCTTTTTTGAACAGGAAGTTTTTAAACCCTGGCTTGTTTACTACCTCGTAATAAATAATAATAACGCTTTATTGAGATGGTGCTATTCAGAACGCTGGTCACAAAGTAAAGTACCTCCATTTATTTGAAATATTTAACAATAAAACTGAAATAATAAACACAAATACAGTATGTGGGAAAGGACTTACTGTAGTAATCGAGGGGAGGACCATGAAATAAATGCATGTGTGTGAATCTGATCTCAGTCTGACTCACCCACCTAACCCTGCTAAACAAGGAGGATCTGTGGATTTTGGCCCCAAGAACTGGTTGAGTTGTTTCTATTCCGTATTGTACAATTCACACTTTGATCGTCAGAAGGAGCCACGGAGATACAACCCTCTTTGTGTGTATATGTACTGAGTGCATCAGCGTAAAACTCGGCTGCCTTTAGACCTGAGCGGGCTCTGGGTATAGGCGATAGATGCGGTGGCCAGGAGACTGGAGGGGTGATGACAAGAAGAATTTTAAAGCATTCATACTGTCAATTATTTTTATGATGGCAGTTGTAATTTGGCAATGGAAAGTGTGAATAAATATGCAGCCAGATCTAATGGTCTTAGTCAAAAAAGGTAGCATCTTTCTCGCCCTCTGATTGGCCGTTTAATTTGGCCACAAAAACGTCATCTCACGTTCAGAGCAGGCTAAACTTCTGTCTCGCATCTCACCTGGTGTAGGTACCAGAATCCGTCCGCTTACCAGATGTTCCTGCCGCGGGATGATGATGTCACATCCGGCAACTACGATCATTTTTTTCAGAACGTATTAATGGACCAGAGAGAAATGACGGATTTGATGGCACTTTCTCCCACACGTGTAACATTGATATCCTCAAAATACAGTGTTTCTCATTGGCTTGTAGTGAAGTTTATCTCTCTTCTTGTCTCTGGTCTGCAGAACAGTTGATGCACGTTGTCTTCCGACAAATGATTCTGGTTTTGGCGCGATATGAAATGAAAGGAGTGACCACTACAACCAACCATGACGCGTTGTTCCGCACACCGCGAATAAGAACAGACATATACTGCACAAATGACCCGATGCCAAACATGGTATTTTGCGGATATAAATGTTACGCATGTGGGAGATAGTGTCATCAAATCCTTCATTCCTTTCACTTCATGCAAAAAAAAAAAGATCGTAGCTACCGGATGTGGCGTCATCATTCCACGGCAGGTAGGATGCATTCGGCTAGCGGACAGAACCGGAACTCACAGCGGCGCTGCAACGGAGTCAAGTGGCTGAGCAGAGACAAATATTTTAAGACATAACAAAATATCTCAATTTAAAATTGGTTAACGTTATTGGCAAGGATTTTAACGGTAGTACCCAAGATGGTACTGCCTTCCCATACCATCCTGGGACATGCAAACAGACTGAATGCGCTGCAGAGATTCTTCTTCTCTGTTTCATTCTTGCCATGTGGACTCATTACTGCCACTCAGGCAGTGTTGAGTATTGAACAGTTTACAGTCACAGTCTGAACGATTGGGGTCGTGTGCCGATCAAGACACACCCCTGCAGGTGTTATAGTGAGTCCTGCTGTCCAAAATTCTGGTCTTGACGTAGTAGTGAGTCCAGGCCCGGACGCTGTTGATCAGACTCCTGAACTGAAGACAAGAGAGAAGCCGCTGCTCAACCGTTGGATGATAGTCATTTTGTCATATTCCTGTACTTTTGCTATTGGAGCTTTGAAATCGGAGTTTTTGCGGTGCCTCTCAGTGTTGCCACCAAACCTCACACACACACACACACACACACACACACACACACACAGTCTGCGGGGGCAGCAGGGCGAAGAGTGGGGCTGATGTTGGGGAGATTTAATGGCGTAACGTTGGCATTTCAATAAAACACAGCCATGCTTTATGGCTCACCCTGAGCGCCGAGCGGTCACTTAGCAGCCTCATCTTCTGTGGTTATTAATTCCGCCTCCCTGATGGTGCTCAGGGGCCTTCTTGTTGTCTTCCCTCCGCCGCCCAGCGCCTTCTCCCTTTCTCCTCCATCTGTCTGCGAGGAAGACGTACGAGGACACACCCCAGAGAGTTTGGCGCGTCGGCGACGTGGCAATAAAGAACGTGGAGGTCAAATGTACTCTGGAATCCTTCACCTTGCCCAAACACACGCACACACGCTCAGACGCGGCCGTGCGCAGGCACGCACACCACACACGCGCGCGTGCACACGGGTCAAGCGTGCAGCGGCGGCATGGTTACACGCAGCAGATGGCTGTGGCTTGCATGAAGTGGCTAAGACATCAGAGAGTTGTGTGTGTACGTGTGTGTCTTATAGCGAGAACCACCAGGGACCTTGTTTGTTGTCTGCTCCCCACCAGGGAAACACTGTCAGCCTTTCAGCCTCACAACAACGCTGGGCTCACACACGCACACACACACACGCCGCGGAAGCGAACCGCTCCTGCAGGAGGCCGTTTTTTATGATCCTAAGTTTGGACGTCCCCCGCCATATAAATATGTACAGATATATTTCCATGTATTCACATTTCCGCATACATGCACAAGGAGGAAAGTTTCTGCTGCAGAGTTGTTCCACTGGCAGTTCAGTTCTTATCGTGGCTCTCGACAGCGACGTCTCCCAGGACCTCTGCCAGTGGACTTTATACAAGCAGATCTTCCAATACGTATGTCAGGAAGAGAAACATTCTTCCTCAAACTTACGATGGTTTTTAATGAGAAGCAGAGACACTTTGGAGGGCACTTCGGGACAGGTCCTGGGCCTGATGGAGGCCTTGAAAGATTCAATTTCACTGGATCATCTTGAGCTGCTGGTGACCCTAAGACTGGGATCAAGGTTCTCAGCAGAAAAACTACACGTCAACAGGACAAACACTGACTGTGGTTTCATGCAGAGCGCAGCCTGACTAAGGCTAGAGCTCGATTAAGTCTGATGGTGTCATGTTCTCTGGGTTCACACACAGTGGTTTAACGCCGTCACCGTCACGGAGACGTCACCATCCTCAACACGCTTCCTTCAGCAGGTTTTGGGATTAAATTAGTTTCTTAGTAGAATATTTCTGAGATTGTCTTTTCCATATAGTCAAGGATGATAGATGTGGAGTATCTGATGTACAGAGTTATGAGCCTCCATTAGCTTAGCAACCATGCTATCGGTTGCTAACGTGGAGCTAATGTCGTCTCCTTAAACCAACAAACTAAAGATCAAAACCACCTGAGTGAAGGAAGGTGAAGACAAATCTGCAGATCATGGTGGTGGCCAGTTCCAAAACACAGCTGATATCAGGTTTGTCATGTGACCACCGCAGACATGGGCTCAGACCCAGGAACACACACTGCATCAGGTTCCACACACCACTCCTCCAGTGTATAGAAGGTTATTAGACGTCATGAGACCGTGATGAGTCTCAGAGTTTGTTTACTTGACTGAAGCTGCTGGAGCCACACATCAGTCCGCTCATACTCCAGCTACTAGCTACATGCTAGCTGAGTCCAGCTTCTGGCTACATGCTAGCTTAGTCCAGCTACATGCTAGCTTAGTGCAGGTACTGTCTACATGCTAGCTTAGTCCAGCTACTGGCTCCATGCTAGCTTAGTCCAGGTACTGGCTCCATGCTAGCTTGGTCCAGCTACATGCTAGCTTAGTCCAGCTACTGGCTGCATGCTAGCTTAGTCCAGCTACATGCTAGCTTAGTCCAGCTACTAGCTACATACTAGCTGAGTCCAGCTATTAACCCCATTATCCAGGTCCTGGGGTCAGACACAGAGAAATTCCAATTTCTCTCCCGTTGTCGGACTAAGCAGAATTTTGAAGTCGGACTAATGCAATAATCCGATGTTCCGGCCCGTCACGTGAACGTCCTCACTGTTATCTGGAAATGGATCCTTGTCTGCAGGGGTGTGAAGGTGGACACCGAGGCCAACCATGGTCAGTAGTGGGGCAGTGCAGTGTCGTGAGGCAACCAAACCTGGGCTGGAGGACGGAATGGAGCGTCTCTTCCTTGGAGAAACCACAGAGTCATGAAGCTGTGAGGGGTCTGAGAGAAATGACTTGGTAAAAGGATTGTTTTTGCAAGTCTATTGAAGACATCATGGCTTCTCTGTAGATGTACACAGCCTGGGGTCTTCATCGGAGGGGTGAGGGAGGGGGTGAGGGAGGGGGTGAGGAGCTGGGCGATGTCAACAAAGACCTTGGGAAGTGTCTCTGCTTCTCCACAACTGGTTCCGTTTGACGAGGAGCACCGGAGAACAGAGCCTCTACTCTGGTTGGAGAACATCTGGTGGTGACAGGGAAGCGTGTGGTGTGACGTGAACGTGGCGCGCAGAAGCTGCCGTCCTCCGTCTCTCCGGGGCCGAGAGGCCAAGCGTTTCATAATTGGAGAGATCTTCACCAGCTCTGCGCTCATTTTTCTCCGGCCCGGAACTGTATAGATTTCTCCACAAGTCCCCTCATTTAGGGAGCGCTAATGTGTTAAATGTGAACAACAAAGACAGGATGTCTCGCCATCTTCCACCCCCCCCCACCCCCCCACCTTTGCTCCCTCACCGCCGCTGCGACTACATTAGAGCGAGCCGAGGAATTAGAAGCCAGATGTGATGTTTGTTTTTTTTTTTTGTGTTCCAGCACTGCGGCGTCAGGTAGATGCTCACAAGGGGAAAAAAAAACAAGAAAAAAACAATCCCTTATTGGATTTTGGGGAGCGAGTGCGACTCGCCGATGGTGGCCACCTAATCATTTGATCCAGTTAGAACAAGTGTTTGGTTGTTTGTGCACAATCCTGCCAAGAGAGTTAACAACTGATGTAAATAGAGCGGCCCTGGCGTCTTGATTTGTGTGTGTCTGTGTGTGTGTGTGGGGGTGTGTGTCCTCTCGCTCGCTGTGTTTTCCCTATAAAAGCAATTTGCCCCATGCTTGAGCTCGGCAATGAGCAGATGCTACCATTGTAAATGATGATGCGAGGGGCCATAATAAAGAGTTGATAAACACAGAATTACTGCTGGGCTGTGGGCATGCAGAGCCGGGGGGAGGGAGGGGGGCGGGGGGGAGGAGTGACTAAATGATGGCTGAAGTCAGAGAGATAGGGAGTCGCACTAGCACACATCTGCAACAATGACAGAGATAATTCCACTGGGAGCGCGTGACCGAGGACAAGTCGTTCTGTTTCCCATGAAATATCACGGTCCACACGGAGATGAGGTGTTGGACAGAGACGCCCGAGGTCCTCCTATACTTCTGGAGCTAGCACTTTAACGCTCGCTGGACTGTACCGAGCTGGTTTTCATCTAACCGTCGCGACGTGACCTGCCTGGTGAATGGATTTTAAAGTCCCAGCCCTGTCCTCTGAAAGGAATCAGACTGGTTTGATAGTTGTGATCCAGCATAACTGCAAAATACATCTTACGTTTTCCATCATTCATTTCCTTTTAACATGATTTTTAGATCTTTATTTCCCTTTAGAAGTAGATTTTTTCCCCCATTGATGTTTGCATCTTCTGGCTGCTGTAACCGCTCCCCTCTTACTGATCGGTGCTCTGCGCTGTGTTCTACCACGGTCCAGTGCGGAGACAGGAAAGGTTTTACGCCTCAATATGAAGAAAAAACAGTCAGTAAATGGAGCTAACGGGACACGTCTGCATACAGAGGCTGCGTTAGACACAATAACAAAGCAGATCGTGGCTCAGCTGATCGGTTCGCGCATGTTATGGTTTTCTGCGTTCGAGTTCTGGATTTTCGTTCGAAATCCGAAGCAAAAAAATCTCTAAATTTTTGTTGGAACTCCGATTTGTTCAAAGTCCGGCTCGTTCGAAAACCGAGGCGCCACTGTATTCAGACTCTGTGACACAGACACGAGGTGAAGACGGAGATGACCAACCAGTATCACAGAGTCAAAGTGAAAGTTTTACAAAATAAAAGAATTTAGGTAAAATTTACAACAGAACAAAACAGCGTTTTCCACCTGCTACACTGTGATTGACGTATTGATGATGTCAGTGAATACAGGAAGTTGACATCAATAATGGAAGCCAGGGGTCGTCGACCTTTTAGCAACCAGCATTTTCTCCGAGCGCACTGTGTGACCGAAGGGCTGCTCTCCCAAATACTTGTCTCATTGCTGAGTTTTCACAATAGTTACCAATGGTGGAACAAAAAAGAAAGCTAAAATCAAACATAAAAAGATGGTTATGACATGAAAAATTAAATTATTATTACTATTGTTGGTGACCCCTGATCTAATAACTGACAAGTTGACCATTAGAAGTCTGCACTTGACTCTGACTCATACTTCTGTTGCTGCTCTACAGGAAATAGAAATGAGTCTTTTGAGTCTCCAGTCTTAAGTTTACGCTCAGTTCATCTCCATGACTCACACATAGGAGTCGGGTGTAACATTTCAATTACATTTCTTTTGCCCTGGAGAGACTGAAAGTCGAACTGCTGCTCCTCCCACCTGTGGCGCTCCACTGGGAGGAGGCCCTGGTCCAGACCCAGCACACTCGGTCGCCCTGAAAACTCCTCGATGTTCCCACAGAGGAGCAGAAGGAAGTTTCCAGAGAGATGGACCTCTTGCTGCTTGTGCCCCTCAGAAAGGAGGAGGACGATGGGTGGAGTCATGAGATCATTCTGGCTGTGTATTATAATATAAAGGGTGGGGCTCTTCAGCAGCTCCCGTCTCTTTCATGTTGTCACGCCTTGCCTCGGCCTCGTGCGCACGTGTGCAGCCAAGTGCTTTGTAATTTCCCCTCGGATCTCCAAACCCCTGCGCCCCGTCGGCCTCAGTCATGACCAGTGAGGTTTCATCCTGCCTTCACACTCAGAGCTTGAAGACTCACTCAACCCAAGCTTGTTTGGCCTGTGGTGGCAGCAAGGTCCTTCAGTTGACACTCACTGTAGAACCTTATGCAGTGAAACTTGAGGCTCCAGAAATGAATGACTGAAAACATTTTGATTTCTCTGTTGGGGATATAATGGATTTCAAGTATTTTAATGTAGCCATTAGTGTGATGGTGGACCGTTCAAACGGTCATGGTAAATAAAACAATTATATTTGGTAAGGGGCCCGTTGAGAGGGGCCATCAAACCCAAAGAAAGGAGGGCAAGAGAAATTGAAAATAAAAATCTAGAAAACTATGAAATTAAACTTTAAAAATGCACAGAAGGTGTCAGTTTGCTGTGTTTTATTTAATTTAAACCACATTCCATTTAAAGATTCTCAATGTGTCTCATACATTTCAAAATGTACTTTCAATTGTGATGCATTTTAAGGGACAAGAAATACTCCTGAAATATCCAACAGAAAAGACGAACAATTGAGAAAAATAATCAACCGAGAAAGTTTCAGTTGCGTCAGAATAAACAATACTGTAAAACAATGCACAAGACAGAAACGTCAGCGACAACAACAATGTCAGTTTTATAGTTTGACTCCTGGAGGGCCACATAAAGACAGCCAAAGGGTCCAAATTTGGCCCCCGGACCGCGCTTTGTTCAGGTCTGTTCTGGACTGTAGAAAATAAAATGGTGTCGACCAGAACGTCTTGCAAGTGTGTGAAAATGAAGTGCTCCCTGGGAGCAGAGTAGAGAGAAACTCATGTTACCGAGTTACCGCCATGGACGTGAGACGACTCGTCCACGCAGGTCGCCGAAGAGCAGATACACAGTATATACAATATACAGTATATACAATATAGAATATATACATGCCGTCCTGCACGTATTTCCTCCTGATAAATGACAATGTAGTCGAGCCTCCTGAAAGTGTGTGTGTGTGCGTGCGTGTGCACGTGTGCGCGCGTGTGCGTGCTGAGAGCAGTGCAGGTGGTGAGGGGGAGGTAATTAATAGTGACATCTCCTGAGCCAGGTCTAATCATTGCTCTGCTCTTCTCACACGCTATATTTATCCCTCGCTCTTCATCCTTCTATCATAGTTATTATCACTTCATCTCTGTCTTATTTACCTCCTCTGACTCCTCTCTCTCTCTCCCTCCTGGAAGACTTGACAACAGCATCATGGCGGGTCAATACAGACTACAGATGTTTCTCACCTTCATTAGCTTTAAGAGGATTCGCTTTCTGACGCTCCACAGAGAGACAGAGAGAGAGAGGCGGATGTTGGAAGAGACTCCAGGATTATTCATGACTCTTTAATGATACAACCTTTTCAAACGCATATATTCACCAAAGGAAGAGGTTTTCCTCCGCTGGTTGTTGCTGGCTCTTTCACTGTCATACCAACCAGCCGTTCACTAAAAAAATGACATTGCTTTTTTAACTTTGAGTCAGGAGCTGAAGTCAATGTTTGGACACGAGTTAGCTTCAGCTATGTCGGCGCTGTCCGCCGGCCCCGGTCACGTGATGACCTCACGGTGGACGCATCCTGTTTTGAGCTTCTGTGGGCTGTTCAGTCAAATGTCAAGTGTGTGTCACACATGGACCGTAGCCTCCTGCCAGAGGAAGAAGGCAGGGAGCCGTCGGTAGTGAGGGCCTTATAAGGCTTCATGAAACAGTGCCCTCAGTTTCACAGCTCTGTAGGTGGCGCTCTCGGTTTAAAATGTGTGACATGGTTGTTCAAATCCAGAGATTTTAGAGCAGAGAGTGGTGTCTAGAGCTGGGGTTCTTAACCTTTCTGATCTCTGGGCGCAACTTTCCCAGAACAGAGGAATAGAACTGATTCATTACTGTGAGCACTGCGTTCAATAACCAGACATGTAAAACCTAGTCAAGTGACATAAAACCATGTGATCAGTGCAAAGATATTTGTCATGGAAAAGCAGCAGAACCAGGTGCAAGTCGTGTTCATCACATCTACAAAAGAAAAAAAGAAGATGCAAAGTGTTGAGAACGTTGGAAAAACTGTACGTCATGAACCCAATTCTGAATAAATGAATAGAATAAAATAATGTCAAAGTGTCATAAAACATTTCTTTTTCATAAATAAACACTGAAGAAGTGTAAATGAAAGTATCGGTGTAAAATGTTCTAATACATTTTCAAAACTGCTTCAACAGGTGCTTTCATGAACAGTTTTTACTGTTGGGGCGACATCACTTCATCATTTTTTCTTTTCAAGAACGTCTCCATAGTTGGTAACTATCACAGATCTGCAGCTGTCAAGTCAGTTCACTGACTCACTACTGACACCATACGTGGCTCATGGATTCAAACTGAGCGTCTCACAGCCCAAAGGTGTGAAACACAAAACTTCTAGCGGCCCTCTAGGAGGCAGTTGCAGCTCAACCATGGGCCCCGACCCTATGGTTGAGAGTCACTGGTCTAGAGGACTCTTAAAATGAGTGCACTGTTTCATCAAGCCTTATAAGACTTTAGAAGAGATTTTTTTTCTTGTGTAAAAACAAAAAAAGTCCGGGTTTTTTGGGGGCTTAACTGGTTGAATGGATTTTCAAATGGTTTCAAAAGCAGTAAGATAAACAAGGAATCGCAATCGGATCGCACTTGTACGTCAAGCCTAAAGCACGTTTAAGAGCCGGCTGTCTTCTTGTCTTGGTTCTTCTGATCATGTTTGTGGATTGAAGGTTTTCTCACCGTCTTACTGTCCTTCTGCTCTCAACGCGAGAACTCAACTTTGCGATTTTGTTCTTGCTGCATGTGAGCTGCTCAGATGACTGAGCGAGCTGGTGCTGAGTGAGGGGGATTGTGTTCTCGCGGAGCAGGAAGTGTGTGCGCGAGACATCGTGACGTCCTCGGAGGTGAAGGAAAGTGGGCCGTGTGAGTGTCTGGCAGAGACGAGGGAACACGATAACCTTGTGTTCGCGTAGGTCTGGAGGCTTGAGCGGAGGGAAGGTTCAGTCCTGCCAAGTTCTGCTCCACAACCAGTCGCACACACACACACACACTAAACACCCGACACTGAGAAGCCGCATCCAAATGTGCGCTCGGGCACCAGGCCAGCGCGCGTTGTGTACGTTCATCTTGATGGATCGCCAAAGAGGGATGAGGGCAAAGGTCTCGGAGGTAAACTTAGAGACGGAACACGGCTTTTAGAGACAGAAAGAGTTTTATTTAGTTTAGTTTTCCTGAGGTCAAAAGAAGCTAAGCAAAGAGAAGGGTGAGCTAGTCCGAGTGTGAGTGTGTGAGAGTGTGTGTGTCGACATTAATAGGTGAGGAGAAGCAAAAATATCGAAGAGAGAAAAAGTGGGTGATTGTTCGCAGGCAGGTCGAGCTGCAGCGTCTAACATTAGGCAACAAAGATGAGTGGGATGTGCGGGTCAGAGTGTGTGTGTGTCCACCTGTCAAAACTAGCATCAGCCAAATGTTAAAAAGATGTTGCAGTTGGCTCACACCTTCGATTCGGCGCCTCCCCCTCGTCCTCAGTGGGGGAGGGCAATTGTTTGTTAGTCGCAGCTATCACGTCCCACCGCTAGGGGGCGACAATTGTTGTATTGCAAAATGTATTGTTATGATAAAGCTGACCCTCTTGACTTGAGCAGAGTCACTTCAGCGTTTTACTGCCACCACCGAGGCGAGGTATTTACTCTGGAACTGTGTTTGGAGCCAAGTAGATTTCCTGTATGCTGTCACAAGCGCAAGCTCACGACTCTTGCTGTGGACCAGTGGACAAAGCACAATGAATGTTAGAGGTGAAATGCTGGATGGTTTCTTGAATGTGAAGAGACTCGTGCTGTTGGGGAGATTTGGACAATGGTTGGCATCACAGCACGAGGACAGCAATGAGGAAATGTGAGATTCTTTTTGTGACAGGTAGAAAAAGAGGGGGAAAAAATACAAAAAAACGGTGTGACCTCTAAACTGTTATTCTTCCCTCAAGCGTCCCCAAATTTCAAAATCAAAAAAATAATCTGACAAAATTGACAAAAAAATGAATGAATGAATTTCAATTAGCACATCAGAAAGACAAGGGAAATTTATACTGAAGAAAACGGGAGCATAAAACATAACAAATGGAGTGAAGCACGTGTTAAGATAAAGACCATCGTGGAAAACAATGATCCTACGATGATCAATTATGTTTAGGTCAAAAAAAAAAAATCAAAACCTATCATATGGAAAGTGTCCTCAAGAGTTACCCAGAAATTTCTTGATTTCTTTTCTTGTGTAAAAACAAAAAACACAAAAAGATAAACAAGGAATCGGAATCGGATCGCACTTGTACGTCAAGCCTAAAGCACGTTTAACAGTCGACTGCCTTCTTGTCTCGGTTCTTCTGTTCATGTTTGTGGATTCAAAATTTTCTCACTGTCTTATCGTCCATTTATTATGCGTTTACTCTGGCTCAAAACGTATTATATGGAAAGTGTCCTCAAGAGTTACCCAGAAATCTTAGTAAAGTGAAAGTGAAAGTGAAAGTGAAAAAAAAAGTAATGTGTGAGAGAGAAAGGTCATAAAATCTTTTGCAGATGAGTCAGATGGACCCCAAAACAAGAACTCCCAACTTGACTGTGACATTGACTGAACAACTAAGGAGTAAAGAAATGTTTTAAAAATTCCCGCGGCATCAAACGTATGGAGAATCTGCTGTCAGAACTGACATGACTGACAGTGGTGTCAGAGGTGTCCTGGACCTCCTCATCTGTTCTCGCTGGTTCAGGGCTTGAAGCCGACACTCTTCCTCTCAGGAGTCCTTCCTTCTAATGGCGCTACTCGAGTGTTGATAATGGCGGACTGGTCGTCAGCGCAAGTTAAAAGAGCCCGTCTTTAAGTGTTTGATCGGCCCGGCCCGTTCTCCCAACACCGTCAGACGCTCATCCGTAATGGCATTCAAAGCCGGGGAGGAAAAAAGTGATAAAAACTCAGTATGATATTATTTGAAATGGAAATGTTTATACATATGCATCACGTCCCATTAATTATTCATGCTCTTGTTTTCCCGCTCCGCTGTGATATATATATATGATGAATTCTGGCCGTCCGACAGACAGATGTTTGAAACGGGGAGAAGAAAGAGGTGAGGAGAAGAGAGGGAAATAAAGAGGAAGGATCAGTTGCCGTCTCTCACTTTGACTACAAAAGAGTGAACAAGAAATAACTTCATTACGGGCGAGTGACAGGAAATGTGGAGCACAATGACAGAGAGAGAGACAGACAATAACCCCCCCCCCCCCCCCCCCCCCCCCCCCCCTCCTCGCCACCTCCATTTTTGTTTCATGTCTGACTCCCTGAAAAACAAAGAAGGCATCTCAGCGGACCGTGCGCACACACACACACACACACGCGGTGACCCTCAACAGCGTCAGGAACTGTCAGCTGTCTTCTCTGTGTTGTGTCGTTGGTAGTTCATCATCACAGCGGCGACACGCGTTAACACAGACAGAGATATTAGTAAAATAGTGGCTCAGACGTTTTCGGTTGTGACACTCCAAGGACGACAAGCTCACACATGAACGGAGCACAAACAAGAGACGCCTGGTGTTTCGTTCCTCAATGAAATCACCAAAGATTGTTGAAACTGAGAGGGATAAAATTAGCCAAACAAAAATTGTGAAAAAATTGGAAATATTAAAAAAAAAAGAAAGGTAACTCAGTATGAATATCAGTCAGTCGCTGCAGGGTTTCACAGATTTTTTTAATTGATTGTTGCGGCTAAAAATGCCAGAAATGATTTTCTAAAAAGCTGCGATCATTGATGGTTCTGGAGCAACATGACGGGAAAGAAGGACCTTTGCCAATGAGCTAGCTGAAAGCTAGTGTCGGGTTTTAGCCTAAAAAAGCTGCAGGCTGCCAAATATGCTCTGTTTACAAAAAGCAATGAATATTTCAAGTGTAAAGAACACACACAAACATGACAAATTAAATAATGATGATATAAAATAAGTAAAAAAATTCCCGACTACAGAGCGCACCGGAATATTTGAGGCACCCACCAAACTTAAGAAAGAACATAGATCTTGTTCATACAAAAGTCGCAGCGGTCGATAAGCCGCGGGTGCAGTGGTGCTGTTTGTGCCGTAGAAAAGTCAGTGGTGCACCGGCTTGAAAATGCTTTTCAAGCAAGTTTTGAAAACGGGGCTCAGCATCGAGACTGACTCATGAAACAAACTCAGCAATGTTCTGAACTTGAATCATGAACTTGTCACATCCCTGATTCACATTAAAGCCCTCAAAATGCGTTGTTTTCACCCGCGAAGTTCCGACACCACAGTCGGGCTCAGCTGCTGCTTCTCGATTCCAGACCTCAGGGAGATCCACTCTGTTGGCAGCACTGTGGACACATGGGCGAAAACATAAAAACGTAAAGACAACGTGAAAAGCCTCTGATTTTATCTGATTTCTGCCGTGAAAAAGTCCATGTATTAGCCGCACCGTTGTATAAGGCATTGGGTTCAGACCGCAGGAAAAAAGTAGCGGCTTATAGTCCGGAAAGTACGGTCCATGTTTGTTCCGGCTGCATGTAGTGAGCGCTTCTTGTTGTGTTATGGAGCTCCTCACAAGGGCGAAGCCTGATGGACGTTTGGATGGAGGCGGAGTCTGGGAGGTAAAGGTGGGGAATGTTTGCGTGACCGGAGTTGTTCATCAGTGGCATCACAAAAGTTGCAGTTATAGATTTAAATAATCAGAATTTACACATTAATAAATTGGTTCAGAATTGTTCTGAGCGCGAGGCGTCGCTCATGACTTCATCTTCACAAGGTGGCAGTGAATATGATGCCGCTCATGCCGCCTAGAGACTAAAGTATTTGGTGGAGTTTGCGGGAAAGTCACTGCAAAATTCAGTGCCATTTGTTTCCGTTTATGTAAAGTTGTGTTGCTAATCTAGAATTGCGTTGTTATTGTCCACCGCTGAGACTTGGACTGGAGATGTTGTCTCCACCAGAAGGGGGCGGTGGATCTGACTTATTGCAGTTAGCATTAGCTCAGGTCGCTACTAAGAACCAAGGCCTCAGAATTGGAGGTGCTGATCCTCGTCAGGTTCGCACATGGAAACGCTCCGAATACAGGAAGACTGAAAGTTGAAAGTGGTGAGTTAGCCGGGGTCACGGCGGCTGCTCGGCGGGGTCACGTCCAGCGCTCGCCGTCATCTGTTTTGTTTTCTCTCTGCTCCATTTTTTGATGTGAGACGGCCTCGCTGGAGTTATCAGGTCCCACCGGGGAATGTTTTGGACATCAGTCAGCGAGCGCGTGTGTGTGTTGTGTGAGCAGGAGTGTGTGTGTGCGTGCGCGTGTGGAACAACAGCACAGTAATCTGAAGGCGGGTCATCATTCTTAATGCAGTCTGTGTCATCAGTTCCCGTGACAACAGGGAACGATGTGGCCGATACATATGAAACAGGGTGTGATGCATAAACATGGAGGCTGCCACAGGAGGAGGAGGAGGCGGCGGGAGGGGTGTGTGTGTGTGTGTGCATGGCCACTAGCTTACCTGGACCTCTGTGTATGACTGTTTATTATTCATGAGCCCTCCCTGGAGTGTGCCGTCCCTGGCCCCTCCCCTCCTGTGAGAGAGAGAGAGAGAGATGGATGGTGACAGCATCGACGCGCGGCAGCTCAGGATTAAGATCAAACACAGCTCAGCGTGACTCTCCGTCAGGTTCAGTGGACGCGTCCAGCCACACACACACTCACTCACACACACACACACTCGTCTCAGATCGAATTACTATTAATTGTTTTGCCATGCAACCGAACCCTGTGAAGTCATGTGCTGTAAAACTCCCCAAATTGAGAGGTTTGGCTGCCCTCTTCTTACCGAATATAGCCGGGATTGTCGACACAAATATAACGTAGCTCATTACGGTTGTGTGCGATTGATCAGAAATCGTGTTTCACAGTCAGGATCCGACATAAAAGGGCGATTATGAGTCTTATTAAAGGTGTCGGGGCAGATTTACTGTCTCGGTTAGCAAGTGCTCATTTGCAGTTTGGCTGTATTGGAAACACCATTATGAGGCTGATGTTTTCTGGTTCGCCGCGTGGGGAGTCGATGATGGAATAGATCAGATGTCATCGGAGGGGTCGGCCCCTCATGACAGTCGACGGAGTGACGCGCAGAGGTTCGTGCAGCCGGTGACACGCCGTGATAAAACCAAGGGCTCCGTCCCTTAACACCAGTCGCCACATTTCTTTCAATCGGTTGCCAGTTCCACTCTTGCAGTACGTGATTGTGCCACACTGAAACACCACTGTCGAAAGACACACACCAACAACAACATAAACCAAACCACGCAAACATGAAACACTTTCCTGCAGCGCTGTCTTCTTCTACTGCATCCTTGCGACGCCTTGCTCGCTGTTGCCCCCTGCAGTGGCAGGGATGGCACTGCTTTAACAGCTCAGTTGACAGAATAACGTATGTGATTCAGGTGACGCTTGGTGAAGAGGTTTCTGAACAATACATAAACATGCAGCAACATATATCGTCTACAAAGGTGGTTGTGCTGAATGACTTCACAAGGTGGCGCTGGTCAGAATCACAGTCTATTGTATGGTAATATATGAGAGGCAAATTCTATTGAATTTTATTGTGTACCAAAAATGAAAACCCAGTCACTCTTGTGTTCTTGATGACGCCTCCAGGTTGCCAGTTGAATATTGCCGCACAACAACATTGAAGCACGTTCCTGCCTTTCGCGGCATATTCGGATGCCATTGGCAGCAAAAAACAAAAAGGCAGGTTAGGGCTAGGTAGGCCATGGGATGGCGCTACTTTTGTTCTACATGTAACACCATGTCAATTGCTTAGGGGCAGACAACGTTCTTTACTCCAATGAACCACCTACGGAGTCACCATGCAACGCAGAAGGCTGCCTTTGGCGTCAGTATAGGAAGCAAAAGTCCACTGGCCCAACACACGATAACACACAGTGCTGGACCTACATGTGTTAAATAACACAGCTTCTACAGTCAGTGCTCTGAGGTGGTGATAAGTTGTGTATGCTAGATGAATAATATGAGGTTTTTCATTTAAATAACTAGGACAGATGCAGTGGATGTGGCGTAACAATGAAACGTTGCTCTACAGTTCACATTTAGAGTCATGTTTTTTATGCCTTTGACATGGTTCATTTGACCGAAGTCCTGTTTAAAAGAGATGTTTGTGTCTATAAGAAAAAAAACCACCACAAAATTAGTTTTCTTTCCTGCAATTTTCTGACATTTCTGCATCATAGCTTCACGTGGTGAGTCTCAGCGTGTCTGAACTGAGTTTGTTGTGCTGCTGCTTTAACAGGTGAAGTTGTGCTGCGTTTATGCAATGTTTTAACAATGAAACCAAAAGAAAACATCCTAGCTGTCATCCAGTTTAGGCTTATATTCGTCCTTGTAACCTGCACATGGGCGAGAGCTGAGGCACCAGTGATGAAAACTCCTCACTCATGTCCATACATGAAGGGGAAGGACTACACCTGCCTCGCCAGTTCATGACTCTGTAGAGGAGCAGGAGTCAGAGTAAAAAAAATCTCTGTATTTACTGGCACTTGCAGGTGCACACAGGCACAAACACACACTCACAGAGCAGCAGTCGTAACCCCTCCGTGCAAGCGGCATTCCAAAGGGAGATGTTTTCAATTCACTCATTATGGGAAGGTCGCTGCGGGTCAAGTTCAGTGCCGGGGAAAAAGAGCGGCTAAAGTGAAGAGAGCACCGCCCACCCACACACACTCTGATCCACGCGGGGAGCAGCGCAGCGCCACAATCACCACCAGCAGAGCTCCGCATTTTGGATAAACACTCCCAAATTAGCTTCATTTGTGGTGTTTGTTTTGGGTTTTGAAGTCAAACAAAGGGAGTGGAAGACGTGGATGAAAGCGGACGAGGAGGCGGAGGGTTGGCGGAGGTCGAGGGGGCAGCAGAGACGGAGGAAGTAGCGGGGTTGGAAATTTAGCTAATGATGCCATTAGCATACATCATGATGGACCTCGCTCCTCAGACGTTGTGGTGGATTTTGAAAAGGTGGTTTTGGTGCGGAAGTTCACAAGGTGTCTCCGGGGGTGAACTGCAGGAAGTTAGTCCCACTCGAACATCTGAGCCTTTGGACAGGATCACGAGTCAACATTCATCTATAGCAGGCTTCGAACTCAAGGCCGAGGGACGACGCATCAAAACAAAGTAAGAGACAAAAGGTCAGTGGGAAAATAGACAGTTCAACAACGCAAGTATGACTGCTGCCAAGAGGAGCTTGAGTGAACAAAACAGAAATCGACAAAGGTGACGACGAAACTGAGCTGGCAGTGGCACCTCACCGAGTTAATCCCAGAGTTATTCTGAAAACCCATGACTTGGACAGTGCTGAAGTGGTGTGCGATTGGCCTTGACCTGCCCTGACCCACGACCTTCAGAGTCGTTGACGCAGTTCTAACTACAAATAAAAGAGACAACCGTGCTGAACACAAATCAACAAATAACATCTTATAATGGTTCTGAAAATGGCAGCACAATTGACCTGATTTTCAATGTGATCACGGGCTTCCGACTGAGACTGGCACAGTCTGAGGTTTCACGGCACACAAAATAAAACGGTACATTCTGACCACGACATGTCAGTCTTTGATGTGAGACCCGCGCCCCGTGTGAAGACGTCAACAACAACAACAACAACAACAACAACAATAATAATAATACAATAATTATGATTATTGTTATTATTATTGATAATAATAATAATAATAATAATAATAGTAGTAGTAGTAGCATATATAAAAAAACTATTATAATTTCACAGATCTTTTCCATACCATGACTAGTCAACATAAAAAAATATTGAAACATATTGGAAAAAAATGGTAATGATATAGTCGGGTATAGAACATACTGTCAACTACAGTTGACTTTCCCGGTACTGTGACATCATCTGCTTTAGATCTCTTTCTTCCTCGGTTCGATCAGAGGAGGGCGGCGAGCGTCACCTAGCATTGTCACCCTGAAGCCATGTCATCCCTTCATGTCCTCCCTGGATGCCTTCCTTTGTGTCCAAACACTTGAGTCTGACCACCTAAATACAATGAGGCTCAGCTGAGTCTAAAGCAAGCAAGACGTGTTAGAGCTAAAATCACAGATGAAACTAAATGTATTCTAACTAAAAGAGAAAGGATGGAGGGCGTGAGGGGGTCCCCTGGCTTCAGCGTTTGACCTTCTCCTCATTCCAACCCAAAGTTCCAGAAGCAGCTTCCCATTTGCTCCAGATCTCACCAAGAGTCGAGTCGCTTTAATGTGATGTTTCCTACCACTCACGCGCCCAAACTGTTTGGGGAAGGTGAAAGAAGAGAAGGCGAGCTATCAGAAACTGCTGCGCCGCCGTCCTGGCGCGAGCTGGAGGAAGAGAAATTGTGCTTCTCTCAGCTTCTGTCGCCTTTGCAGATAGTTAGAAGTCCATTTCCCGGCACTCTGCCGGCCAATCTTAATCAGAGAGGGAAAAAAGGGAGTAATTAAAATGTCTTAACTTGTAGTTTAATTACAACGTAGCCAATGAATCTTTCTGTCAGCGCAGCTCTTTTTTGTCCCGTTTCCCCTTCTGCATGAAACAATAAAAAGCTCGGTTAAAATGTAATTTGCTCTTTGTTAAGAGGAGCCTCCGTCTTTCTCCTCCCTTGTCTGAGTTGAAACAGCAAATCAAAGACAGACGTTCCTCACAATCGCCCCCCCCCCTCCCTCCCTCCTTCAGATTCTCCAACACCGTAGCCATGGAAATGCTACTTTGGGGATGAAAGAAAACCATAATTTTGTGGCAGGATTAATTTGGAGACATGAGCAATGCCAAATGAAATCCCTGTCAAAACCTCTGCTGATTCTTTTCAGCGCCCGCAGATCCCGGAGAAATCTCTTCCCCGCGGCGTTTATGATTTGACAGTCCAGTAGTTTTGGACTTAGTTCCCCCCTGATACCTCTGACATGTTGACACAAAGTGGTTTGCCAGACAGACGGCACCCGTGTTTCAATCACCATTAGGCGGAGGACATTTGTTAGTTTGGATGGAAAGTGCGACAAAGACGCGGCGAGCCGGCGAACAACTGTAATTACATTAAAAGGTGAGAGGCAGGCGCTGGTGAGGTGTGTGTGCAGGTAAATACAGTCCTCACCTGACCTCCGCCACCCTGGTCGATCAGGCAGAGCCTCCTGTCCCGGTGTCCTTGTCTTCTGTTTTGCCTGTGAAGTGGAATGTGTTTTGTCCTGAGCCAGGGTTCCTGATCCGACGTGTAACATCAAAACAGCAACGGTGACCAGTCCTGCAGCGTGGACTAAGCTGAACCACGACAGCAGCGTTTGCTACATTCACAGCTCACCCTCGCATGTCTTGGACTCGAAAAAGAGGTTCTTATTTTACATACTCGCCGCACTCTATCGCAGAAACCAGGACTTAAGAATCTCATATCTGGCGGATATACCTGCAAACTTCCTGGATTACCGTCGAGCCATCTGGAATCCGACCAAACAACGGCTGATATTCCCTCTTTTTATTTTTGCTCGGTGGCGTCAGAGCAGCAGAAACTCACCCGCTGAAGTCTCAGCAACAGATTTGAAGATGCAGTGAAAGAAAGTGGCGTCTTCATCGATCGAATTCTGACTCAGCCTGAGCGTGATAATCCTCTACGCCTGGCAGAGAGCCAGAGAGTACGGCAGGCTGCTGACCAGCGCCAGAACCTTTCGCCGGCAGGTCTTCGGCACCAGACGGTCTCCACAGCTTGGTGTTGACCTGCAGATGAACACAAAAGAGCAACAGCCAAGGCTGCAAAAGAGCTTCAGATGAACTGGCTCTGATGGCTCTTTTAGTTGTGTGGAACTCACAGGAACCAGAGCTCCATCCTGGTTTAGCTTTTTAGTCTTTCCACTGGTGTCCCTGAAGGTTCCGTCACTCACCCCTCATGTTCTGCAGGTTAATTCTTCTGGAGCTCCTCAGATGACTCAGTGGTGGATAGCAAACCTCTCCCTTCACTTGAAAGTCTCCTGAGAAACTTTTCATGGTCCTTCTCAAGCATCACAAGCCTGCTGAGATACTTGTCCTTCACCTAAGATGTTGGCCCACTCTAACACAGAGTCCACTGTCCCGTCACTGAGAGAAGCTCCTCGAACCAGTTACGACTGTTTCTTCTTCGAGTCAAGGTCTTCACCTCTCCTTGCAGCTGTCGCGACCTCAACGTGGACAGGTGTTTGAAGGTCATTGTTGCTCGAGGTGAAGGTGAAGCGCTGTTGCGCGATAAAAACCAAACTTTATTTATAATGGCATTTATGGACGCCAGCTTCACATCAGCAGCCAGGAGCTGACACGCAGCGTCACGTCAGTAAAACACCATCAAAAGGTGAACTTGCATAAATTATACAACATCCCCGAGTCGCCCTCCGAGACTTCCCGTCATTTATGACGCGTCTCACCTGCTTCCTGTCAGAAACACAGAGACGCAACTTCGCGTTTGTCCACCAGCTCTGCTTTGTTTCCGCGTAGTGATGCAAAGGTGAGAAAGTTTTACACGGCAAACTTCGGCGGCGGTTCAGAGACTTTGTCAAAGGTGTCCGAGTCGCGCCAGACAAGTCAACAACTTCCTTCTGATTTAGCTTTTGGCAAACCAGCGACGATAAATAATGGATGATCCGGAAGGTCAGGACAAGATCACAAACACGGGAAACTATTTCCCGGTGTCAGCTTCTCCACGACACTGCATACAGATGACGGATGTTTCCGATTGAAAGACCGGAGATTCCTACTGGACTGTTTTTGTTCTGCAAGTGCAACCTGTCCGTTGGTACAGTTGGCAGGGTGAAGAGGGCTTTGAAATGATAAGTAATGTCTTCCTACACTGAGGGACTGCCATTGAAGTCTTTGTTTGCCCGTCAGTGGCTCAGAGGTGTCTATGAACTTGAGGGTCGGTGCTGAATAGAAATGACCATGTAACCCACTTGGAGGTCACCTAATGAAGGAAAATATATTCATATATTTCCTTGGCTGCATTAGTTTCTACTATATGCTTCTCTTTGAATCCCAAGGTTGCCAGTTCGTTTATTGAAGTGGTTTTCAATCACGTCGTGGATTGAAGTCGCCTTTGTGTTGGGGAGCTCCAGCTAACAGGGCGACAGGTCCTGTACACTCTACATATCTACACGGCTTGTTTTGTGTGAGCCGAGGTCAGGCGAGATCAAGTTTGAAGGAATTTACATCCACACAAAGGAGGCAAAAAAATAACAAAACTCAGACAAGCAAGCGTTTGTCACTTTGGTCTCCTCCATTCACTGGAAGGGCTTCCTCAAGTTTCGTCCTCTCGACTGTGGAACTTTAAAGTTATGAGGCGCGGCTGAAGAACTTCATATGATGTGGTAATTTCCCGCTCTGCCTGGGTGAGTACCGAGTAAAGGGCGACATGTGCGAGCTAACCTCAGAAGACCTAGAGCCCGCAGATGAGGTCACACTCTCCGGGCTGATGAACTGGTACTTTCTCAGTGATGGGACTGAACTCACAACCGTCCGTCAGTCTGTACCGTGAAATATCTCTTGGTGGTGTTTTGACTCGTTCATCATTTTGTGGTGATCCGGGAAACTCATTCTAAAATGTCATTTCCTGACTGTGGAAAATGTATTATAAGGTTTAGCTTGAGAAATATCTGGAAAAGACTTGCTCATCTCCAGATTCCTCTGATCCACTTGGTCCAGAGCTTAGAGAAGACCACCACCCTTCAGCCTCCTCCTGTGGACCACCCTGAAGTTCCAACTATGTCATGAACACAACGGCCACCACTGTCTGCTTTGGATATATATATATATATATATAGAGAGAGAGAGAGAGAGTCGGTGTAGGCAGCAGATGCTGGAGACACTTTTCTTGCTCACCAAAGGAAGTTTATTTACAAGGTGCTACAGGATGCAAAAAGGCAGGAAAAAAAGTTAAAATAAATCAATAAAAATAACTGACATTTAATTTGACCAATAAACATGTTTTAACATAACAATACTCTTTTGTGTTGATTTTTCCACACACCAGAAAATTCAAACTCTAACAGTAGTTTGGATGCATAATACAGGATAAAGGTGGAATTAAACCAACAAAACAGGCATACAACAGTAACTTTAAATGAGACAAATAGGAGACTATATATATATATATATATATATATATATATATATATATATATATATATATATATATATAGTGGCAAAAGGCAAATCTATAAGGAACTCAAACCCTATTTATTGGTCTAGTTGAGTTGTTGATAAATTGTCATGTATTTCTTAAAAATGTTCATCTAAAAAAAAAAAACAATTTCAATAAAAACTTTCAGGGTTGGTAGGAAAAGGGGCGATCTCAGAAGTGGTTGGATTTTGGTGATATTCTGTAAATGAATGTGGCTTTAGGTCAGGTATTTCCTGTCTGGCACATGAGCAGCTGTGGTCCAACACCACTATAAGTTAAGGCAAGATAAGTTTTGATAAGGTCTATAAAATATTTCACATGTAAAGTATTGTTCTTTTTGAGCCTAACCAGCCAGTATAATATTATTAGAAATAATATATACACCGTGTGTAAATTCAGCTCCTTATAATGCTACATAAACTATGGTACACATCTTCTCTGAAGCCTCATAAATGCACTTGTGTCTCATGAAGTTCAGTAATAATGCATTATAGTTGGGACGTGCCACCAAAAGGTTTGATGCCACTCTGATCCCGACGCGTGCCAGTGCTCACTCGTCATTGTTTAAAGACACTAAGCAGAGCAAAGTGAGGAGGCTCAGTGGCGCGTGGGCTTTGATGTGCCGATCCTCGGTTCCTCCTGGCGAAGCGTCAGCCGCCAAATCTCCTGACCAGATTACTGCTCCATCAGGGGTAGAGGACCACGGCAGCGAGTCGTCAACTCCACAAAAGCCTTGAGAGCGTTTGCGTTTTTTAAATCCGTGAGTGTCAGGCGGCGGCGCGACCGTCTGTCACGATCTGTCCGGACCTGCTGCGCGGCTGCTCCGCCGAGCCGTCCCTCCATCACCACCTGCATTAAACACCTTCACACGCTCCCGTCCCAGCTGACATGCCACCCTCAGGTCCCGCCGCCACGTCTCGGACCCATTTCCCCACGTTTCCGCCGGACCCCCCGGTCGGCCTCGCAGCGGGGCTCCATCCAGCCCATCAGAGAAGTAATTCACACCCAGACTCATTTGAGTTATTTACTCCATTACCACCCCGGCCGGCCCATTCCCCACCGCTACCCACGGCGACCCCAGGCTCGGGATGGGCACCGGGGCTTCCAGCAGAACTGGCACTGCTACTTCACTCCATTATAACGGGCGCCGCCACCTCCATCTGCAGCTGGCACAGTATGTGGGGCGTCGGGGAGGAGATGAGTGTGGAGATTGCTCAGCTATCTCTTAGTGGAGCGGCGTGGACGTGGGCACGTGTGGCGCCCGTGTGTGCGGCATCTCCTGTAAGTCATTATCACACCCCAAGCCGAAGCTTCTCTCAGATGACTTGATAGATTTACATGATTCTGTCGAGGGAGCTGCGAGGAAGACAAGGTCCAGTGGAGTTGAGAGCGACGACTCAGCCGTCATCCTCTCCAGAAATAAGAGGAGCGACACAGTCACACCTTGATAGGAGGGAAAAAAAAAAAAATCTCCTTATTTTTGGAGGATGGATGGGTATTCACGCGCGGCGCACAATAGGCACGAGTCGCCCTGGCAGCCATTGTGGAGTCGAAATAGCGGCTCTTATCAAAGCCAGTGTGGCGGCTGGAGAGGCGATTTTGCCGTGTCCTTCATCTCATTTCAATCTCAAATCAAGTCACTTTCTCCGCCATATTACTATTCAGCATTATTCCCACCATCGCGGATGTACCGGCTCTAATATCCAGCGCGTGCCGCACGGGCGTCGGTGGGCGCGCTTGTGTACACCCGCAGAATAATTAGACAGTGTTGGAGGACGCTCTTGTGTACAGTAAAGAGAGGGAACTGTAACCTTTTCTGGTGAGAATACTGTCTTTTCTGTCCAAAATATGTCACTATTCACCATTAAGTAATGTCATTTGTCACGTCGAACGTAGCCACTTGTTCTCTAGTCATGTGGTGCTGGTGTGGTGGGGCTGAAACTGGACTGAGCTCCAGGTCCAATACAGTAGCACACAGACCAACAGACCCATCTCAAAGACAAAGCACCACAGGAGGTCCCTTCTTCAATAAAACTGTGGCGATAAAACTGTACAATTCATCCCTGAAAAAAGTACAATGAAGGATTCTTTTTCTGTTCATTCTGTTCTTGAATCTTGCACATTGTTTCTAAACTCTTTTGCATTGCTGTTTTTGCACTTTATAATATTATTTCTTTTTTTAATTTACTGTGATATGTTGTGTACAGAGCATGTTACGGACACTATTTCCCTTGGGATTAATGAAGTTTTTCTGATTCTGACTCTGACTTTGAAGAGCAGCCAATGACAAGAGGGAGTCATAGCCGAAGTTGACCAAAGTTGTCGGTAGGAAAAGAATGAGCTCTACAGTTGAGCTTTGGTTCCTTCGCCGGGTGAGGTCTTGTTTGGGATGTTCTACAACTTGACTCTGATCTCCTTTCCAGCCTTGAACGTTTGTAGAGTGACTGACAGCTGCTGATAAAAGAGGCAGACATGAGAGTGCTCCACTGGCCAAACTTTACTGAAGAGGGTCGGAGAGTATCGACTGTGGAAATGGCATCATAAAATCTGTGAACGCTCGACTCTTTGCTTGGAGCAAAACCGCCTCCAAATCCTCCTTTTATTCCTGACTTGGCTGTGTAATGGCACCCGCTCCAACGTGAGGCTGTCGAAGGTCAAAGTTGAGGCGGCAAGCCGGGGGACGAGGCGTGTTGGTGTCTCAGAGCAGTGTGAGAATGGGAAGTGCCCCCAGCACTGGCGCTGGTGGCAGGTGTGGACGGCTCCGCCTCTCCGAGTGTCGTTCACACCATTTAACAAGTGACGACACGCTGAACTGTTTTGCACAGGTCCTGGCGGCAGGGTCGAGGCTTCAGCGTTGACGCACCAAATGAAGTTGGACTCCACTGTTTAAAAGGGTTCTTGACCTCTTTCCTGTATTTATGGAGCGAAGACTTTCCAGTGATGCTAACTTCTGACAAGAAGAGAACTTGTTTATGAAATACTCCCAGTATTTCATCCCCACCCTCCTAGTGGACATGGATTGTTACTACAGCACACAACTTTATTTTTGAAAATGTATCTGGTAGAAACACTGTTTAGGCATTTTTTTAAACAAAAATATGTGGAGAAAAGTGAACTGGGTGAGCAGCTCAGCAGGTCACGGCCTCGGTTTAGGGTTTTTTTCTGGACCCCTTTACTTCAGCTGTGACCTCAGATCCGAGGAAGAAGATGGATGGATGTTTTCTTTTCTCTGGAGTTGGAGGAGTTATGCAACTGAAATCTGGAGGCTGAAACTTCACCCTGACGTTTCCACAGAGAACAATTCCTGCGCTACCTTCCTCTCGCCATTATTTATTCCCCTGCACATCTTTTGTTTCTTTTTGTTTTCGGCAGCCCCTCCTCTCCTCTCGCTGGCTTCCCCTTCTCCTCTCGGTCCGTCTGGCACCTCCAGTGCCGCTAAGCCTTCAACCAGCGATGGAACGCAGAGCCGCCCGTGCTCACACACACACACACACACACAAAGGGACCGAACCTCCACATGCATGACAAGTGCACACACTGCATGTGGATAATAAACAGCATAACATCAGTCACATGTGTTCAAGCACCGTCTGATATGTCAGCGGCTCCACTCTCTCTCACACACACACACACACACAGTGATACTGTGAATTATTGAGTCAGACAAGTCAAAGCTTCCAAACTTGCTGTGCGTGCGTGTGTGTGTGTTGGCGGCGGCGGCGGCGGCGTGTGTGTAATAATCCATTGGTTCTGTTCTGTGCTGATTTCGGGCACTAAGCCCTGCCACAATTATTCAAATCCAGGCTTTTAGTTGCAGCACACCTCTCTCCACAGGCCCGTGAGCCGCTAATCTTGCCTTTGGCCCTGCATATCAAATGGCCTTAACTCCCATAAGGAATGCATATGAAGAGGAGCCACTAGTGGCTTAATCCGCCCGTTTAAGTTGCTGAAACGTACACCTGTCACGCCGCCTCGCGCCCAAGCTCGTGGCTACTGATAGCCGCGCCGGAAATCCAAATAGCTCCTCCAAGAAAATATCACACTGCTGTTTGGTGCCTGTGTGTGTGTGTGTGTGTGTGTGTGTGTGGACCCCCTCCTGTCCTCGCGCTCTCTCATCTCCTCCGCTCTATTACGTGTCCGTCTTCTTCATGTTCTGCGTTTTTAAGATTTTAATACTCGGCCCATTAGCGCGCGAGGTGATTCCCAGGTCAGCTCGCATGTGCGCGTTCTTTTCTTTTAATGCCAAGAATACTTGAGCTGCCGAGCGCCTATTATGACGGCTTTGTTGGACGTCTGAATCCAGCTTTTTATAAAACCCAAGTTTGGCCGAAGAAGAAGAAGGAAGAAAACACTCTCTGGGATTCTTTTTTTTTTTTTCAAATTAAGACATAGGTGTTGTGTGTGGTTGAGCCACACAAAGACATGTAGAGACACTTGACACCAGAGCTGCCGTCAGATACCCTTTGTTACTGTGGTTGAAGGAGCCAGCGATCGCTCTCGACAGCTCTTTATGTCGCGGTTTCATCCGGCACTTACCTGCAGCTAAAGCTGGAAGGTTTGTCAAAATGATGCAGACAAATTAAACACACAAAGGTGGCGATGGAACTCAATAAAAAAATGAGTTAATTAAAGTAAAGTTCTCAAAACCTAAACAGCAATGATTGAAAGTGCGACATGTCCCTGGTGAATATCTCCACTTGAATCTTCTCATGAGCAAGTGACTAAAGTGGCTGGGGTTGACGAGTCAAGTCGGTTTTTCTTCAGAACCTCCTCCCACATTCTGGAGTCGAGGCAGCCTGTGGGAAAAAAAAGGAAGCTCTCACAGACATCACGCTGCTTTCCGCCAAAAACCTGCCGCTATTTCAGTGTTGTAATGGAAGGCGTGTGAGAGGTCGACGGCCGGTGGCTGGAGGACGGAGCAGGACCTTCTGCTTACACGCAGGACTGAAGGCAGGAGGTGTGTGAGGCGGCCTACTGAGGTGTGAAGGGCTGCTCTCTTTGGATGGCAGCGCAAACAACAATGGCAGGAACTTTTCAAGCACCAAATAGTCCACGAAAACGTCTTGAAAATGGCCGACGAAAACATGACACCAAATCCTTTAAAGTTCACAGTTAGGCAAAGGTCAGAAAGGTCTCAGAGGTGATCTGACAATGACACCAGCGACGCAGCAAAATTCAATTCAATTTACTGAAACCCAAACTTGAAAAGAAGGTTTCCCAGGCTGGAAACCAAAAAACAGAGATACTGTGAAGTATTAGTACCACTGCACTGATGGCTGTGACTCCTGTGTTTGTGTAAAAAAAAAAATAAAAAAAATCAATGTGCAGTCAGATTCAGTGGAATTCTACCTTTAAATGACAAATCAACTGCAAAATTATGAAAATATTCACATAGCACTGACACTTCAACACTATAAAATGACATTAAACACTCATGAACGGAGTACAGGCTTGAGCTGACTGGCCGAAGATATTCACTTTAAACATGTCGTCTGGTACAAACACACATGCATTTTTGCAGTTATTTATATTTATATTAAATGTATTGAGACCAAGTGCAACTGCTGAAGGAGACATTTCCTCTGTAGGTGGAACACACAGTAATTTATTAAAACAATTGAGCTCTGCGCGTCCTCTCGCGGGTTCCTGGCATCCATGCGCTCAGCTGTATTCCTACATTCAGAAGTCAAAGATCTTTAAAAGTACAGTCGGGATGACGTTGAGAGGATCCAAATAGACGGTAAAGCCACAAATGTCTGACTCTAAAATTCACATCTACACCCTAAATTATACAGTTGAAGATGACCATCAGGTCGTGCTGAAGTCAAGACCTCTCAGCGCCTCAGAGTCAGGTACCAACAAAATAAAATGCTGTGACTCTGAAACTCTTCATTCAAGATCCATTTCCATTTTTTTTATCCCCTCAGAGGTTCAACTGTCTCCTCTCGACCATGTTCCTCCCCAGGAACTGTTCACTCTTCAGTCATCAGCCATGTTGTCCGCCATCTTGTTTTCGTCCGGTGTCAAATGAAGTCTTGTGATGACATGTACACTCACACCTATACACATATACCCGCATCTCTATCCGTGTGTTGCCGTAACCCTTTCCCCAGCCTCACACCCTCAACCTAAACATCCAAAACACATGGCTCGCCTGAACCAGGACTGTGAACCAAACTGAAACCCAGTTATAAGGAGTGCAAGTTTTCACCCTCACACTCTATGTGGACCGGCCAAAATGTCTGCACGAAGCAAAATGTCCTCATAAGATCAGCGTCTTGCCAGAGATTGGTCCACAGGAGAACATTGAAGCACGTACACCAGCACACACACTCATGCGGGGACAGTGATCAGCTCAGGACAGATGCACAGCAGCCTCAGGTAAGACAGATCCTTGCCGCCTCGTACACAGGGGACCAGCATGGACTCAACATCTGTCAATGCAAACACACACACACACACACACACACAGAGCAGAACCCTTTTTTTTCCAAGCGTATGTTTGAGCTGGCCACAATATGCTTCCAACAGGCAACTTCTCAACTTGATACAAACCTCCCAAACTCTCCGAAGCACTGATTTGCAGCATGTGGTGCCCGGAGGAGGGGGAGTCACCGCACACGCTGAGGGCAAACACACACACACACACACACTTGCCACCAGCCTCCCAGCGCTGCTCTGCTGGCATGTGTGAGGCCTGCCGGCTGCAGGCTGCCAGTCTGGACTCTTACCCAGAAGAGCGTCGCTGCCAGAGGCTGATGCTCTACCCGCGGCCCAGGACTGAAATAGGGCCTGTAGAGGTTTGGTCCCACCAGTGTGTGCGTGTGTTTAATATCAGGGCTGTGTTGTGACGGCCATCTGGATATCTGGCCCCTGTAGGACGGCACATTGTGCCACTCATCGTGCACATCTTGTGTTTTAGAAGTTAGACACGAAATGATTGAGTGGAAATCTGACATTTGTTTTCATTCATCTTGCTGGTGCCGGTCCCCTGAAGTGTGTGCCCTGCAGCCAGGGTGGTGTCCTCTAGACGGCCTTCGCTGTGTCAAGTGTCTGAGCTGAAAGTTCCCTGAATGTTTTCCTGCCACTTGCTGTGACCCTGTACCGACCCTCTCTGCAGAAATTGTGGGGTTTCACGTTGTGCATTTATTCCATGCAGGTTGCATAGTGAAACCTGGTCAAGCGTTTGTGAGAGGCACGTCTGTGTTGCAACTCTTGAAACCTTCTGAGTCGCATTTTTGTTTTCAGGATAATGTTTTTACTGTTGTCAGGATTTTGTTTTCCTGACTTCCTCCCGTGGTCTGGACACTGACCTCTCTAGTCGCCACAGTCAACAATAATGGTGAACAAAACAGACTGGATCGCAGCAATATCGGTATCGGCAGATATCCAAAGTTTCGGCATCAGATCGGAAGTCCAAAAATGTGGATCGGTGGAGGCCTACTTGGGAGCCCACTTGTGAGAACTATGGCACATCTCTGACTCTGACTGGGACAGCTCTGGACGGTCACGTAGACAGGAAGGAAATGCAGAGTTTGGTTTTCTTGAGGAGGATGTGTCTCTTGTGAGAAGTTTTCACTCTAGAACAGCAGTGAGGGAGGTCATATGTGGCAGAACAGCTAGCTCCAGGGTCCAATCCTGCCGCCTCAAAGCTGTTGCAGAAGAGGCCAACGGTGTAGATGATGATGATGTTTCTATTCCAAGTTGGTTTTTAACAGTCAACTGTCTAACCAAACTGAAGAAGCTGATAGGATATATATATATGGATGTTTGTGCTGTTCTCCTGTGTGGTCAGCCGTTGTTGCTCAACACCTGCTCTGGTCTGCTCTGGTCTCAGAGCGTGGGCGAACCTGACACACGGGTGTCCAACCGATATGACTCATCAGGCTTTCAGCAGCTGATATAGCGCAGTAGGTGAGTCTGCGCAGTGAAGAGAAGACTCCGAGTCCGTCCTCTTTCAGGGGGTTGGCACTGAAAACAGTGTTGTGTGTTGGCACGAGACTGCGGGTCAGGAGGTTCCTCCGATTTCACCCATTTTTGGCTGACTCTTTTTTTGTTTTTGGTGCTGCGCTGGCCAGCGTTTCTGCAGATGGAAACGTGATCTCGGAGAAGCTAAAGTAAGAGCACCGTCACTGACGGAGGGCAGAGCAGAAGACAGTCTCCAGCAGAGGCGAGGAAGACAAAGATTCAGTTGGATGGAGGCAGAGGGGTCGTCGCTCGCTCGGAGACAGCAACTTCTTCAAGTTCACTCTGGACTCCGACTTTGCAAAGTTGTCATGATCAAAGGGCAATAACTTAGAATATGAGATATTTTGTGAATAAACTTCAGTGCCCAGCTGCCTTGTCTTCAGTCTGGTGGGGTGGATCAGGAATTGCACATCAGGTATTCACCCTACAAGTCTTCTTCTTCTTCTTCTGCGCTTGGCTCTGTCACTCTGGGCCCAAATCTCTCATGGCTTTTGGGCAGGATGGTCAAGCTTCCGTGCCGTTTCAGGATTGACGTTTAAGGTCACATTTGTCGACGTTATAAGGTCGTGACGTATTAGGGAGTAAGACTGTGGAGGGCTTCCAAGCAACATGGAGGTGCTGTGAGGGCTGAGATGTTTTGGTGAGTGGCCTGCTGGTGGTGATGCCGCTGATGTGGGCTCTGAAGGACGCACTGTGGAGTTACAGTTATCAGAAACAGCTCTGAGGTTTGGTGGGCGGAGTCTGGTGGCAAGTTTATGTTCTCCGAGGACGTCATGAAGGAACCACATTTTGGGTTCTGCTTGCTGCACTGTTCAGTTTTGACCCTGGAAGACTCTGAATGAGGAAAAACAACAGCTGTCCAAGTTAAGCAGTATGATTGAGTATGAGTGTAACTCAAATAAACATGAAGGTACAATAGTTGTAGTCTATACCAGAGGTTCTGAACCTGTTTGATCTCGGGACCCACTTCCCCCACAACAAATGGACCTATTCTCCTAATAGAACTGATTCATTACTCTAGATTTCATTTGTGGTCCATAACCATATTTAATCTACTTACAATCTACATACATGACATGAAACCATGTGATCATCATAAAGATATTTGTCATAGAGAAGTCCAACTAACAGCAGAACCAGGAGCAAGTTATATTTATATATCTTTTATATTCATCAAATTTACTAAAGAAAAAAGAAAATACACTTGATGCAAACTGTTCAACTGAATAAAATTCTCAATAAAATAAATATTATAAAAACATGTCTAAATATCCTAATATCCTAAAATAAACTCCAAAGAAAAAACGTGTAAATGAAGATATCGCCATAAAACTAATTTTTAAAACTGCTTCAACAGGTGCTTTCATGAACAGTTTTTGCTGTTGCTGGGGTTTGACATCACTTTCTTCGTCATTGTTTCTTTCCAAGAACTTCTCCATAGTTGGTAACTATCGCAGATCTGCAGCTGTCAAGTCAGTTCAGTGACTCACTACTGACACCATACGTGGCTCATGGATTCAAACTGAGCGTCTCCCGGCCCAAAGGTGTGAAACACAAAAACCTCACTGGTCTATACAAAAGCGTGTCCAACTTCAGGAAAGTCAGCGCGGTCACATGTGCTGTGGAACACAAAGGTGACTGGGATGTTTGATTAGAGCAGGAAGGTGCTTGATCCTCGCGGTAGTGTCTCGGCCGAAGGGAATCAGTGGAAAAATAAGATGAAACATCTCGGGCTCCTCCGAAGAGGAAAACCCAAGGGCGTATCGATTTACAGCGTCATTATAGCCTTCTGTTCTGCCTCTCTCTGCGCTGCTGGAATGTCTTCCAGGTCCAGCCTGGACGGTGGCGAGCCCTCGGCCGAGGACCTGTTTATGAGGAGTTAGAGGGCGGAAATTCTCCACACGTTCTCACTCCTCACATATCAAATGCAGTGGTACCTCGGTTTTCAAACGTCCCGGACTTCCAAACAAATCGGAGTTCGAACAAAAAATCCAGAACTCGAATGCCCCTCAAAAAAGCTGGAAAAAACATAACGTGCGGGGACCGATCATCTGACCCACGAGGCGCTTTGTTATTATGTATAATGCAGCCTCTGTATCCAGACGTGTCCCGTTAGCTCCATTTACTGACTGTTTTTTCTTCATATTGAGGTGTAAAACCTTTCCTGTCTCCGCACTGGACCGTGGTAGAGTGTCACAGGGGAGGTGCTGGAGCGCTCACTCCAGGGTTTGATGTCCTGTTGTGGGCTGGAGCTGGGACAGGGATGAGGCCAGTCTGGGACAGAGCGTGACTTGGTTTATGACTTTGTCACAGCCAAACTGCACAGAAGCGCACATTCAGAGCTGGACACGCACCGGGCACCTCTTCACTTCTGGAGAGACCTCACTCACTCGGCAACCCCTCCCACATGCAGCGGCCACACACATAGAGGAACAGCCACCTGCAGCAGACACTCGACATTCACTCCTACAAAAGCCTGTTTTAAGGCTTGGAACGCATTGTTTCTTTTTCCATTCATTGTAATGGGAAAAATCCATTCAGATTTCGAACAATTTCGCTTCTCGAACAGTTGTCTGGAACAGATTGTAGTTGAGAGCCGAGGCACCACTGTGTTTTAGAGTCGAGGTTTAGAGTCGTGGGAGGTGATGATCATGCGCTCTCACTCCTACTACACTTGGTATGTATGGCACCAGGTCATATGAGGTGCCTGGTTTTTGTTGTGAAAGACTGACCGGATTTATCTTCCATAGACATTGGCCATGTATCATTGAACGGAAGTCAGTATTGTAACATCATCAGCAGAGCTTTGTAATTGGAGGAAACTCTCAATTGAAGGTGTTGAAGTCATTCTCACTCACAAGTCACTGTCAATATGGACGATCATCAAGTGGAGGGACCAGAGTGATATTTAAAATAACATTCATAACATCACCCACGGAATAAACACAAACAGGACGCAGCCCAGAACAAACAAGAACTGAAATGATGCTAACTGTCCATAAAAGTCTGAGGTAGCACGACAGATCAGGCATGATAATCGGAACCGAAAACAACAGGAAACACTAGATGAGGAGGAAAAACAACAGGAGGAAGCACAACGCTACAATGGAAACTACGCTCCTTCAGAGCCTGGAGGGCTGTAATCGAACAAGATACGCTGCAGCTGCTGATCCTGGCTGACACTGTCGAGTGGAAACAGAGAAGGCAACCAGGCAAGTCAAGAAGGTGCTACGTGTGTGGCACAAACACCTGAACAGGATTATTTGCCTACGGCTTGTGGTCATCACATACCGATCCTCGCAGCAAATCTGAAGTGTTGGACACCAAAATGTGCTGCTGTATCTTCAGTGCTGTTGGTGAAGATGAACCTGGTCAACTGTGTTCAACTGTGACTCACTTCCAGCTTCCTTCCTGGGGGGCACCAACGTTACCATAGGCACAAATCGTATTCACAAAACCTAATCGTTGCCGTACAACCTGAAGCCAGTGAGTCTGTGGGGAGGTGGATGACCCAGGAGAAATGAAGTCCCCGCCAGAGACTAGGAGACTAGGATACCAAGTCAGAGAGGCTCGATGGAGACAGTTTGGACATGTACAGAGGAGAGAGAGAGAGCCAGTACATTGGTAGATGAAGATGTTGAGGTTGGAACTGCCAGGCAGAAGGTGGAGAGGAAGGTCAAAGAGGAGATTGATGGAGGTGGTGAAGGAGGACATGAGGTTTGTAGGTTTGAGAGAAGAGGAAGCAGAGGACAGGGTGAGATGGAGGAAGGTGATCAGCTGTGGCCACCCCTGAAGGGAGAAGCCCAAAGAGAAAGAAGAAGACCAGATGAAAACAAGACGGTGCTCAACTTATTTTCTGACTGGAGTTGCAGTGCCCACTCTGAAGAGAGTTTTCATACCGAGCTTGTTCTCCACCACTTCTGGTTGTGGTTGTCCCTGATAACTACTGGCTCAAAAATGAATGAACCAAAACCAAACATCTGACAGATGTGAGCCAGGTAGAGACAGAAGGTGACGGCTCTTCACTCAGACAGAGAGAGAGTGATGGAACTGGACTTGTGAGAGCCGGGCTGCAGGAGCCACTGAGCCCATCTCCTGGCTAACATCTCAACTCTTTGTAGGAGGGGATTCTAGGGATCTACCTCTGATCGGGATAAGAACCGTCACAATTCTGAGGCAGGATAAAAGATGTGGAAAAATCCGGCAAAACAAACAAATATCGGAACAGAAAAAGAGGCCATCAAACTTGGCCCACCGTTGAATGAAAGACTCTGTGGCTGGTTCCTGAGACAGTGATGTCGTCTCTCTTCCAGTCGTCTCACAACACAACTGCTGATGCTGCGCTCAGTTTCCGACGGGAACCTTTAGTTTCTTTTTAATTACGAGTGCCAGTAGAGGGTCCCGTGACCACACACACACACACACACAGGACGACGCCACCCTCCTCTGTCCATACTATTATCCATTCTTCACGTCCAATTGCTCTGTTATGGTAATGGTGGACGGCTCGCCGTGGGCTGATTACTCACAGCTGACTTCAGAAGCTTCTCCTCTCCTCTCCTGCCGTTCTCCTGCTGGCTCTTAATGCACTATTAACCCATTCCTGCTTATTAATTCCTTCCCAGCACATTGCGAGGCGTCCACTCCATGATATCTGTCATCATTCCACGCCTATTAGCTCCCTGGCCACCAGTTATCCCCCCCACCCCCCCCGTTCCTCCTGATCCTCTCCCAACACTCTGTTGAAGAAAGTGTCTCTGGAATAACTCAAGATGCTGCCTTCGCTGCCACTGTAAGGCTGTGTGGCTCTCTGACTTCCCTTTGTCTTTGAGGTTCACGCTGGAAACATTCACACAAAACTAAGTTCTTTATTTTGCAACGTCACCTGTGGAGTAAACCCCTGTTTCAGGCCTTTGATCACCACACATTGGTTCAACACTCACAAGCAGTTGCAATATTTTTCAGTCAAGTTCTCCTCTGAGTCTCTCCTGGGTGACTGAGCTTCTCTCTCTCTCTAACACAGAGTCTAACAGTGGTCTTGTTCTTTGGTCCCTACAAAGCTGGTGACCACAAGTCAGTGTAGAAATGCTCTAGTGGATGAACTTGGGCACAAATTGTATTCACAAAACGTAATTGTTGCCATAGAATCTGAAACCAGTGAGTCTGTGGGGAAGTGGATGACCCAGGAGAAATGAAGTCCAAGGTTTAGAGACGATCATTTGAGTCACCATCTGGACCTGTGAGCTGCTGAAGAACTGTTTATATTGAAGCATATTCTTAGGCTCCGTCATAGTGAACATGAGACAATATCATGACTTCATATTCAAACCTTTCTCACTTGGAGACAAAGTCAGAGAGGCTAGATGGAGATGGTTTGGACGTACTGTCCAATTGGAAGGAAGATGTTGAGGTTGGAACTGCCAGGCAGAAGGTGGAGCTGAAGGCCAAAGAGGAGTTTGATGGAGGTGGTGAAGGAGGGCATGAGGTTTGTAGGTTTGAGAGAAGAGGAAGCAGAGGACAGGGTCAGATGGAGGAGGATGATCCGCTGTGGCCTCTTCCGAAGGGAGAAACTGGAAGACAAAGAAGAAGACCAGATGAAAACAAGACAGACAGAGTTTTCATACCGAGCTTGTTCTCCACCATTTCTGGTGAAGAGCTTTGTCTTTTGGCTCAGCTCTTTCCCCACCAAAAAAGACTGAGACAGAGTTGATCTCCATCTCTGTGAGGAATCTCTCCTTCCACCCTTGTCCCCTCTTGGAGACCCATCATGTTCCTCTAATTTGAGATGCCTCAGACTTGGAGATGATGCTCCTCAACCACTTCTGTCTGTGGTGGAAACCAGTGATGGTGGAACACTGGTGATGCCGTAATGACTACATCAGGCTTCAGGCGAACCGTCTTCCTTCCATGAATCTTTCAGCACAACAGCTGGACATAACTGCAGCTCAGGTGTTAATATTTCAGCTGGGCTTCCAATCCGCTCGCAGTCGTCTCCTCTCTCCTCCACCATCTCGTTTGTCGAGTGCAAAAGAAGTGCGGATGGCGGCTGAAGCCTGCTGCTGACGGTAATGAGGACGGGGTCAGCGTGCACCGGCGGAGTGAGCGACAGAAGAAGGAGCGGTGAGGAAGAGAGCAGATGTGAGGAGGCCCGCTGCGGAGTGGAGGGGACGCTGGGAGTTGACAGAAGGCGGCTGATCGGACCGGAGCCGGCAGAAAACACCCAGCTAAGCAACTTTGCTCACCAGTGAACAGACCCGGAATCCGTCGTAGAAGCGGATTGAATTTAGAGAAATATATTTGCTTTTCTGTCCGTGAAAACTGTCTGCATTAGCGGTTAGTTAGAGGTGGTCAGTCTGTCACATCGTGTTCTGAGAGCGATTACTCATTTGGTTGGCCAGTTTAACCAGCCTGAAGGAGTCTTTCCAAAACAAAGACGGCAGCTTTCTGTAGTTGCCTGCGTCGAGGTAAACTGACTCCGCTCGCACACGCCATGAAAAACGCTGGCGTGGTCGGATCCCGACTGTACAGATGCCATTTGATCTCAGTGTGAGTGGTTCAGAGTGAAATCTCCACTGAGTTTCGTAGCGTCTTTAAATATAGATGAAATGAATCTGAACGGAATCTTTACAGATCTGAGTCCTGCTCTGAAGCTGCTCTGTTCTGGATGGTGGCGGAGTTTACTGTTGCGTGTGAAGTATTCAGCATGAAAGTTATGGGAAAAAAAAAAACAATAAAAAAGTGAATAATAACATACAATTGATTTAAAAATTAAGGTTTAAACAACAAAACATTGACTAGCAAAAAACTGAAATTAAAATAAAATATAGGTAAGGTTTAAACCGATGAGCACTCAAATAAATAAGTCGCTTAAAATGGACAAAAACTAAATAAAAATAAAAAATATTTCAGCTCTGATCCGAGGTCATTTTCAGGCGGTAGTGTTGCGGCTGTTCCTCCTCACCGTCGTCTGTCAGCAAATGAGAATAAGTAAGCGAGTCCATGTTGAACCACATGGTCGGGACGATCCGAAGCCATAGGAGGAGGAACCTATAGTGACGCTCACAAAGCCGACAATCGGCTCAGTCGCCCCGTCCACCCCTTAAACCCACGGCTTCACACTTAGTTAAGACTTTATTACAGAGCAAGGCGGCGTTTTACAGCGTCGCTTATGCTGGGAAAATGGAAAGAAATGGATTGAGACAGTGGCGACATGGACGCAGCGTTTAACATCTTCACCCGTGGCAGCTCAATTACCTGAATGTAATTGCAATAACTCCCGTACCTCGGCGGTCATGCTTGACAGTTTCCACACCAGGTCCAGTAATTACAGCTTGATATATGCAAGCCGGAATCAAAGGGGGCTCGCGCCAGGCGCCGACTTCTACAGCGGGATGGTGAATGGCTAATGCAATAAAAGGACGGAGTTATTAGCGCAGTTGTGAATGCCAAATTGTCTGCGAGCGCATTGAAAGGACGGAGAGCGGTAATGGGTCGGAGGTGTGAAGGTGTGCTAAGGTGGGAGATTGGACAATAGATTACGTTGGCGTACTTTGGAATTAACTTCAGGTTCTCTTCGCGCTACGGTGCGGTCACAGGACAGATTCAATTATCTGCGTTAAAACCTCGCTATCCTCACGACCCGTGACTCAGGTGAAATGTATTCATGAGGACAGCTATTAAAGTTGCTGGTCTCTGAGTGAACTGATCAAGTGCACAGTCAAGCGTATCTGCTTTGGACTCTTTGGCTAACTGATGCAGCGGTCAGTGCAGGGGAAGCAAACGTTTATTTGAAGGTTTTACAATGGTGGTAGCAACTAGAGGGCAGCGCAGTGTGGACATCTTGGTGTCTCCGTGATACATGGCTTATGGTTGTAAGACCTATCTGTATTCAAGATGGCGCCGACGAAGGCTGGCCTGGAATTATCGTACGTGTTTTTTTGCTTATTTCTGTGTTTGCTTATTTCGCGTGTTCCTACACACGAGATCAGTTTGACTGTTGAATTCCTGATCAGCCTTTGTTTATTTTATTTTCTTTTCTTTTCTTCCGAAGCACTTTCCTTGTTGGTGGGATCCCCACTGACCATGGCAATGAATTTGATTCTGCTCCGGATTCTGAAACGTGAACTTGTGGGTCTGGACAGAAAGTTGATCTTGCTACCTGAGTATATTGAATTGACTGCACAATCTCAAGTCATCCTCCCCTTGAGTGTATTTACACAGCCTCATAAGGAGTCTCAGAGTGCCGGGTCTTTGAGGTGAAACATCCTGCTGACCTTCAACCCGTCCTAAGTAGGATTTCTGTTTTTGACATTCCACCTACTGAAAATGAGCAGCTCCTGAGGTGGAATCCAGAGATGCTACACTTTCTCTGACAAGCCTTTGATCTGATCCCGGATCGCTTTGTTCATCGATCATTTCAGCCCCACACGTGCTCACCTTCCCGGCCACTGACCACTGCAAAACCCCAAAAGCGCTGTGGTTCTGTTGGCAAAAGTGTGAGCAGATGTTTATGAAGTTGTGGCTGTCTGGTGCGTCTTTTAACACAAGATTAAATGGTGTTGCTCTTTAAAAATCCCATAATATCAACACAAGCATCACCAGTTGGAGGAGGCCCAGTCCACAGCTTTACACCGGCAGCGTTCTTTACGACGCTCTCTTTTATTGCGCTGGCATGACCGAGCCCTGTCGCGGTCCAATACTCGGGATGGACCTTCATGTGAAAGGAATAAACACTTTGATTGACGGACCCGTGAGCGACCAGCTCGCACAGGCCCAGAGAAAGTTCCATCGAGGAAGACCACACTTCACGCTACTGCTGGACTTTTATGTGGTCACAAGGAAACCCAAAACCATGTGCGGTTACACCGAGCAAGCTGAAGGGCTTTGTGCGATTCCAGCATTCCTCCATATGTCTTGGGACGGTCCAAAACCACAGGGCCTGACACGAGCTGCAGTTCCAAAGCCGACTGCCAAAATCCACTGTGAGGAATATTCCTGTTCTTTATCCAAGAGCGCTCCATTAGGATTTATAGCTGGGGAACATAAAGTACTCAGAGAAAAACTTTGTCTCGAAAATACCTCAAACTGAGTGACTTATGGTCCACGAGGCCGGGCACCTGACCCGGGGGGGCGGTTGCGATGGGCCCTGGACCGTCAACGGCCGTGAAAAACTCATTTATCTAAAGAGCATATGATGTCATTTGTGGGCCAAAACCTGCTAAATCTGCTGAGAGGGCCATTTTGTTTGGGACTCCGTACCAAAGTGTTTTGGAACTTTCTGCATGCTGTGCTTGCCTCACTGGTCCGATGAACCCGTGACCTGACTGGAGTCATGAACTAAGCTATTGGCTCTCTGGATCCTGGGAAACCTTAATATCCACGATAAACATGACGTGTCCTGCTGTCTCCAGACGTGGACAGACTAAACAAGTCATTTCTGTGTCCTCTTTGGTCTGAGTCACTCTCCATGACTTGTGCCAGTAGCTCAGGATCGACTGATGATCAGCTATGACTCTCACTGTCAAGCCAAACTCACTGTATATGGGGAGCCTTGTGCCTAACTCCAGAGGTGACCCCTGGACCATCAAGTCATATATCCTCGTGACCCACTTACGTTGACTTGGCAGGAAAGTCTCGCCGCTTTAGAGTGCGATCACCTTTTGCTGAATCGGAGGCCAACACTTGTGCTTCCATCAACTGCACCTGTATCATACCTCGGCCACTAGGTGGAGACAAAGCGCATCAATTCGCTACATTATTCCACATTCACAGGATTCGTCGGCTACATTCAGACAGCTCAGTATCTCCACAGGAGTTTAAAGCCTCACCAAGGCGACACATTTCAGCAACACTGAAAATAAATCTCGTTTTCACTTCTGTCAACAGCTATTGTCATCTCTGGCGCTTAAAAAGTCTCAGAGGTGGGTGGGATGAAATACTCAAACTTCTAACTAGCGCTAACACCGCCTGCCGCCATATTAATTATCCGACAGAGAGACTCTAAGAGTTGGCGAGACAACAATGGTGGCACGAAAAAGCGTGGCGCATTCCTTATGGTACCAGACTGGACACAAAGTCGGTGCGAAGTGTGTAGGTTCCGGGTGAGAACACAGCTCAGATCTTTTAAGATAAGAAGAGGAAGGGTGTGATGGTAAATATATGCAAGACACTAGAGGGGGCTCCCGCTGGTGGGGGGGTTGAATCCGGCCAATCGTGCGCGAGACGCCTTCGTCTGAATTGAGCTGTGCAAAACGGGCCCCAGGGTTTGGTTGCTAAGCACTGAGATGGGCTTGTGGATTTCCACAGAGACCCTGGTGGCGAGAGCCTCTCTGATGGCCTGAACCAGACACCCCATAATAATGAGCGAGCACCATGGCAACAATAGAGACCCCATGACGACGGGTTGCGAACCGCTCGTAGGCTGTAACGAGGGGAATTATGCATGTTATGCAGGATAATTCCATGCGAGCGTTTCACGCGGCGCGGTGATACCGACGGTGACCCCCCAAATATGCCACCTGCCGCGTGTTATCTAACTCTTCGGACTCTTTCCGCCCCCAAAATATAGAGTGAAATATTCTCCTCCGCCTGAGTTGGGTAATCCTCTCAGCGCGGGATACAAAGTTCGCCCCCTTTTTATTTGCTTCTGGAGCTAAGGGGGGCGCATTTCTGGCTATTTAGTAATTGAGAGCCACAGAGACATGTTGGTAAACTTGGTAACCGCGGCAGCAGGGATTCTATTTGTTTCCCTGAGAGCTCTCGAGGTCGGCTCATAAGGGCATTTTCCTGAGGTCTTGTTTTTCCCCTCCCTCTTCTTCTTTCAAAGGGGTCTGTGCAACCAACGCAGGGATTGTGGGTGACCTTTTGGTTTTTAGAGAGTGGGGAAAGCTAAACAAGCCAAAGTCTGTTAGTCTGTCAACAAACACTTAAAGGTCTCAGGAGTAGCCGGGAGCCTCCGGGGTCCGGGAAATGCTATTCATCTGGAGTGTAGGCAAGCGCGGCCAAGGATGCTCCAACAGGGCACGTAAACAAGGACAAATGCCGCTCTCGTGGTAATATGCTGGCGATATGCAGACAGTGGCAGGGGCACCGCGCGAGAGTCCATGTTAAAGGTTAAGTGAAGCATAGGAATGATAATGCATCGCCCACTCCCTTGCCGGTTTGGGGTCCAGTAGCAGCGTCTTAGAGGCATTGGTGGAGTCTTGGTCAACCTGTGGAGCAGCGTGTTCATGCACCAGGCCACGACTCTGTTCACGTTAAAAATAAAATCATTTTAAATTTGATGTTTATGTCATGATTCCGGTTGAATGGAACCAAGTGCAGGAAGTGTTGGCCGACAGAAGGCACGGGACACTAGGTTAAATTACAAGATTTAATGGATTTAATAAACAATAAACACACTATAACTAAGGACGCCGGGACCAAAACAGAAAGTGGAGCGAGGACGAACGAGGAAGGGTTCGGCTGAAATAGAATTCAAGCGCGCAGGAAAATCTGGAAAAGGTCAGGGAGGAAAGCGAGAGTCTTGAATGAGGTTACCTTAACAGAGCGAGGAGCTACCATCTGGCAAACGGAGCTGGCGTTGGAAGGAATATATCCATGGAAGGACTGATATGGAGATGAGCGTCAGCTGCATCTCCTGTGAAGCTGAAACAAAGACAGGAAACGGAAACAAGAATGGATGGGCGTAACAAAATAAAAGCACGAGACAGAACGTGGAAGGAATACAACAATGAACGGAAAGGACAAAGTGCGGACGTGACAGTTTAGTGTTTTATTATGACTAGGGGTCAGAGCTTGGTGTTTCATGGTGGAGATAACAAAGAATCTGTTTCTGGTGCCGTGGTGAAGTTTCCAGGCGAGTGGCTGGTGCGGGTCCAGGAATCCAGCGGTCAATGCAGGCTGTTGGGCTTGAGGTGCAGGCAGGCTGAACTTCTGGGACAGACAACACCAGTTAGAACAGTTCTGACAGAGGTGCCGGCAGGCAGTAGCACTTGGTGGATCTGGGACAAACCGTAGTGGGTTGATGATCACGCAGCGACTGGCAGGTCGGACCGGTATTTGAACCTTCAGGTGACGACATTGTCGACATTATGAGATGGTGTTGTGGCAATAAGAGTCACTTTCGACTTGTTAACACTGGAACACTGAGTATTGACAGTAAACAGGTTCAGATACGTGTTGTGTGGAACCAGAAATAAAGGCGGGATGCAAGGCTATCGGCCGAGAGGCCTGCTCCCATGTCAGGGAGGTCTCACAGCTGACCCTGGTCCTCCCTGCTCACTGGAGAGAGGCCAGACACACACACACGTGAAATGACAGTGTTAGCGGTGGGCCGGCGCGGCCGGGGCAATTAGCTGCTGCCAGCGCCGGCGACTGTGGCGATTTTTCTTGCTTAACTCATTAGAGGGGTCTCCGGCAGCGTGCTCACTCATGTCAAGCCCGCATAATTACTTTAAAACAAGACAAGAAAAAAGACGGAATCAAAGTAGCCACTGCCCGCCATTGTTCTCTGCCCCCTCATCTTGGAATTTAATTAGCCGTTCATTTTAATAAAAGCCCATTTGGGATGAAATGCGGCGTTAATCGTATTCGGGCCCCTGCAGGCGTCACGTCTTCATCTGCGGATGGACACTGACAGGTGACATTAGTGCTTGTTATCACCACATATCAAAGGGCTCCGGTGAGACGGAGGCAAAACAATGGACGCCCTGAATGGAGCTGAAATGAACTGGCTGTTAAATATTAAAGCTGTGTTTGAACATGGATTTGGACTGAAGCCGTTCTAATGAGGTGAATCAGCGAGTCACGTGTGCCTTTCCCGCCCTTTATGCTCGCCACATCACCCTCAGCGGTTTTCTCCGCGTGATTTAAAGCCTTTGTTTTGGGGGTTTGCGACTTGTTCCTGAGGCAGAGTGATCCGCTGCGGTTACTCGATCTAAGTGCTAACTATTAGCTGCTTATGTTGCGTCTGCCTGGCTATATTTCTTGTGATGCCACTCGTAAACAAACAACGTTTGAGTGCTGACCTTTACGTGTCGCGCCGGGAAACAATGTAACACATCTTGTTCGTGTTGGAACAGCAACAATGAAACCATCATAAAGCAACCACTGCAGAAAACGTACTACAGTTGAAGGATACTTCATTTTGTGTTTCTTCACGATGTGCCTCTTTAACTGCTTCACCTTTTACTCCTGTGAATTATGTTATCTAAACGAAAAGATACTATTGACTTTCTTCCCTTCAGTTTGACTGCAGGTCATTTTTACAATAAATATTCCGAGAACCAACGATAAAAGTAGAAATTCTCAACTCATAGCTATGTATTTCGACTGAACAACCTCAGGAAAGTGTGCGCAACACACTCTCACATAAAACAAAATAAAATAAAATAAAACAAAATAAAATAAGCCCATTGCACAATCTGTCGGGTGGACAATTGTCAAATAGATAAACACAACACATGCTCACACCCAATAAAATAAAATAAAATAAAATAAAATGAAATGAAATGAAATGAAATAAAATCAAGTAAAATAAAATAAAATAAAGTAAAATAAAATAAAATAAAGGCCGTGGTAAAGTCTGTCTGGTGGACTGCCATTAAAAAGATAAATAAAAATAAATGTAAATTAAATATAAATTAATTGTATTGACACAGCGTTGCAGTTTTTATACTCAGAACACGGCACCTTTCTCTCACAGTTCATAAAAAAAAGGATGTATTTTCTAAAAGTACTTCCTGTTATAATGTACCTGAATGTCTATGAAGCCCAGAAATCCTGCCAAACTACGGAGCGGGCTGCATCGTCCTGCTGATCTGAAGCAGTCACCACCCAGTTTAGTCTCTTCCTTCTGGTGTCCTCAGAGAAACATGGTTCTGATTTGATACATGTTGTTTTGCAGAGGCAGTGGTCTTGTGACGTGCCTCAGCACCGGGGGAGCCGTGACCCCAAACTGGGCTGTTTGGAGGGTCATTAGTTCGCCGTGTTTGTCTTCCTCAGAAGGTCCAGCATTGTGACACGCCTTCTCCTTAATGCTGCTTCTTCACCCAGAAACAAACACCCGCGTCCACTCCAGGTCCCCGCTGCCAATTATGTGCTTTTATTCAGCGGCGTGCCAGCTGCACCTTCGCATCTAATTGGTCACCGGTGAGTTGTCCTCTTCTGCTGAATGCTGATGACCACAGCTTGGTCCACTTGGAGGGAACCTCTGCTGGTCCACAAGGAGTTCCAAACAACTTAAACTCACTTCCTCAGCTCAGACATAATGAATTCACATCCCGAAAGTAAAAGTGTTGATGGATGCTACCTTCTGCTGAGTGTTGCACTGAGGAGGCGCCGCTGCTGAGGTTTCCAAGTGTGAGCCTGGTTTTCTTGACTGTATCAGGTCTGGATGAGCCGGACTCGAAAGAAAGATCTGAACTGACCTTGAGCTTATTAGGTTGACGTTGGTCGCATCATCACTCTCACACAGTGGAACATCACAAACCTGACACTCACTTATGCTTAGTTACATTTTGATTTCACGTCCATACGTTCAGGGACATCTTCTGCTTTGTCCCAAACTCCACAAACCGCTTCTTCACACACGATTTCCTTTCTTTGGCTCCTGACAAAACTGACACGGCTAACCTTGCTATGCTAGGTTTCATGAGGATGTCAAGCGCTTTCACCTTTGCCGTTGAACGTTGGTATGAAGTCCACAAACAAGCTGCGTGATAATGTGCTCAGTTTGTTGTTTTTTTTTCCTTTTGCACCTATTTATAGTGCACGACACAAAGAAATACTAGCACATCTTCGCAAAGGAAGTGAATCAGAATCAGAATCAGAATCAAATTTATTGCCATGGTCAGTGGGGAGCCCACTAACTAGGAAAGTGTTTTGGAATAAAGTGCTGACAAAAAGTAAATAAATAATAAAATAAAATAAAATAAAATAAAATAAAATAAAAAAAGTGGCTCTCAGCGCTAAATGAAAAGATACTATTGACTTACTCCCCTTCAGTTTGACTGCAGGTTATTTTTACAATAAGTATTCCAAAAACCAACGATAAAAGTAGAAATACTCAACTCATAGCTATGTATTTCGACTGAACAACCTCAGGAAAACAAAAAACTCACAACACAAAATAAAATAAAATAAGGCGATGGCACAATCTGTCGGGTGGACAATCGTCAAATAGATAAATAAATGTAAATTCAATGTAAATTCAATGTACTGACACACCTTTGCCAATAACAGTTTTTATGCTTGGGGCACTCAGAACACTGCACCTTTCTGTCAGAGTTCATTTAAAAAAACAAAAAAACAGGATGTGTTTTCTAAAAGTACTTCCTGTTAAAATTCACCTGAATCTCTGTCAAACCCATTTTTCTTCGGCGCTAAATGTGTTGGGCGGTCGGAACCGGTATTCAAGCCTTGGACTTAAGTTCAGTTCATGTTTCAGTAAAGTAAAGTGGACCATCCGCCAATGTTTTCAAAGGTCAAATTGTCTTTGTCTTTTGTGGGAAGTTCTCAGCTTCCTCTGCTCCCACTAACCATTGTGAGTATTCTGCTCTGACTCGTGCCAACAGTTCCATGCGACTTTAAAACTGGCCTTCACCTGCAGGGGGCGATCCTGGGGTGCTCTCCCAGGCCATGTGGCCAGAGAGGCCAACAGAGCTGTGGACCATGTTAAAGACTCGAGCGCTGCTAATGGATTTCCTCATCCCAGGGTTGTTATGAGGCACTCGTGAGAAAAGACGGACAAGCGCCTTCATAACAGCTTCCTCAGAGCGGCTGACAGGACGAGGGGAAGTCAAACAGCAGAGTGAAAAGCTCATTAAACAGATAAGTGACCAGCAGCGGCGGCCTGTCAGGGAGCTCCGTTGTCAGGCTGCGCCCGGGCTTCGCCGGCCTCACCTGTGACGGAGGCAGGTGAAGAGCTTCAGAGCGCTGCCTCCCTCTCAGTGACAGGTCCAGGCGGTGGGTGGTGGCGCTGGCACCTCCTCTCGCCTCTTTCTTCTTTCCCCCCGAACACACACAGATCCACACCCACACATGGGGTTATAATTAATACTTCTCTCCTATCCATATTTCATGGTGTTTGCTCAGAAGGAGCCGCAGCCGAGCAGGGCTGAGGGAGCGGGTGGGATGCTAAAAAAGATCTCCAAGATTAATTAATGGCACCAGAGAAGAAGAAAAGGGATGTGTCCTGAGAAAGGAGCCAGCTCCGCACAATGCCGCGCACTTCATTTGAATAAGGCATGTGTGTCGCCGCGACACCACTCTACCTGAAATGAAGGATAACTAGCCCACCGGATTAGAAAAGGCGCCATCTATCCTGCACGCCTTCCCCCTTTTTCCCCGCCATTATTTGTATTCAAGGTTTCCTGAAATGACATTGCAATCTGATGATGCACCAGCCCATTATATTGTCGCGCAGGACAAATACTCGGGCGTTTTTCTGCGCAGAACTAACACTATTTTTCCATGTCAGAGTGCGTGTGCGTGTGTGTGTGTCGAGGAGGGGTGGCGGTATTACGGCAGCGGCGGCGGTGGCGGCGGGGGGGGGGGTCCTGGGAACGCTGTCATTAATCCTGGAGGAGGGCCGTGGCGCACTCTGATTATTAGAGAAATACATTTGCATGCAGCGTATGAGCCAGGTGAAAAGCACTGAAGGCGCAAATGATATTTCCCCGACAGGCTGAGAGGGAGAATGGAAGCTGCCACCTTATCGTTACGACACACTCACGTCGACGCTCGCGCCGCTACACGCAGTCAGCGAGAAGAGTCGTACACCCAGGGATTATACACGCAGATTACAGAGAAGAATACGCTGTAGAACACTTCCCCATTCAGACAGGGATGTACACACTCTCCACAAACACAGCGCCCCGGTGGCGGCGGCTGTTGTGTTCGGCGGGGCCCCGTGGCTCCGGCCGCCCTCTCGCCCCGCCTGTAATGGCCCATGCAGGAGCAGCCTAATGGGGTGGACGCCGGTGTCAACTTCATTACTTTACATCTTCTGCCAAGATGAGAAGTCTCGTCCCCCGTTCACGCTCGGACCACGCTTCGTTGGAGACCCTCCCTCCCCGCGCTCCCCGCCGTAACCTCCGACAGAAATGTAAAACATTTCCAGAAAAGTATTGATGAAATGGAAGCTGAGGTTGGAGAGTTGTAATCGCTGCAAATGAGGCTACTTAGAGCGCCGATGCGCCCGGCTGTTACCGAGGTCGGACTCCATGTTTATTCATGCGCTATTTCGGAACGAATCACTGAGAGCTCTTTTGGAGTGTTTACAGTCCTGGAAAAAAAAAAAAAAAGATGCTTCCCAAAGTTCACTCAGAGAGCAAACGCCAAGTTGAGAGTGTGACCAAACAGATTTCTGCCCCAAAACAAAACGAAAAAAATCTGTAACTGAGTCGCGGAAAAACTTCAGATAATGACCGTGTGGGTGACAGAGCTGTGTGCCTGCTCATACAGAGGATCCCAGAGCATCTTTCCCGGGACTGCGGAGGTCTGATCTCACCACCTGTTCCGAGTGCTGCCACTTCTTTCTGGAGACATAGGAGGAGTATCAACGCTGGCAACAGATAGTCCAGAATGATGATTCTAAACACAGATCAGGCCTGGATGCTAAGGCTAGCTGCCTAGCCTCATGCTCGCCCCGGATTGGTCCATCCGTGCTTCACTCCTCGCACATCTCTTGGTAGTCGTGTCAGTAACAAGCTTGCTCTTCTTGAGAGATGACATGCTAAAGTCTCAGTGGTTAGCAGAGCCCTGTTCCTAACAGCTGACGTGGTGGAGAACAATGAACAGTAGTGATGGTGAGATGAAGCTCCTTGACGTACTGAGGCATTTAGAGGAATTGGTTCGACTCATGACTCGACTCTTCCAGAAGGTTCATCTGCGCTCTGGCACCGCCAAGTGGACATTAAAAATAAGCTTCTACAATCATGAACGTCTGCTGCCCAAAGCTTTCAGTAGGATTCCACTCATGTCGCCCAACAATATGAGACACAGATGAGGGTAAATGCTATAATGGTGTTCGAGAAGACATGGATATTATGTGCACACACGGAGCAAAATGGAATTATTAATTTATTTGTATTCCAAAATAGATTTTGTTTTTGGACGGAGCCAGTTTCTTTTCTTTGACAGAACTATATCTGTAATCCATCGTACTTGTTGGCGGAGATAAGATCGAAGTGTTCCCAAACCTTTCTCGATGGTTCCATGGCAACAGCTATCGATAATCGATACACAGCTGCTCACAAAACGTGACAAAACAGAGAACCTCCATTGCGATTTGTGCCGCTTAAATCGGGAATTGAACCGGCGGGTCCACTTCCTGAGCCGGTCACATGGTATGACCAGACCGTCTTCAGCATTCAGTCACTGGAGCATTTCTCGGTGCGCTGTTCATATACTCGCACCGAAGGGTCGACACATCTCTAATGAAGAGTGTTGCGAAGTTAGTTAGAGGGAGGAGGAGGAGGAGAGCGCGGACTGTGTGGTGGAACCAAAGACTGAGGTCTAAAACTGTCGCCCGATGGCTTGACTCTCACCGGTGACATGAGCATGATGGGACCCAACTCATGCAGGAAACCTCAGTGTAACGCTTAGCTAGAGCACTAGCTATTGCTGTGTATTCATATCCTGTGTCAGTCTGCCATGAGAATCGCAAAATCTCAGAATAAGAGAGTCAGTATTCATCCTAGTTTACGTCTAGTGTAGCGAGCGGCCATGTTTTTTGTGACATCAGACCAAAACAGCGAGCGGGTCCGAAATGATCGGAGTGGGGATCCCAGAACAGACGACTTGGACGAGTGAGTCAAGTGAGTGGATGGATGTGTGGCTGGGTGTGAGCACCGCACCAACATGGGACCAGTGGAGCGTGGACGCTAGTGGTTTAGCATCAAGCTGAAGAAGAAAAAGCACAAAAGTGACTCTTTGAGGTTCACCAAGTTGCCCGCTTGTGTACGTCCGTTGCGGCGTGTTTGTCAGCCATCTTTCATCTCTGCGCCTGTGCCCATGGGCAGAGCGGCAGCAGCAGGCGGTGCAACTCTCTTCTAAAACCGCTAGTTAGCCATGCATATATTCCTATTCTAGTCGGCGCTGCCGGAACAAGACAACAGAGAGCAAACAGAATGACCCTGAAATATTTATCCCTAGCCTCGCTTCGGAGAATTAAGTCTGGTGTCGGGGCAACTCGCTGCCATCCAGCTCCACTCACACACACACACACGCGCGTGCACGCTCGGCGGCGGCGGCGGCTTCTGTGGGCTGAGACAAACGGCTCGTGGAGCATCTTGCAGTGCTGAATATTAAAGGCGGTCAGGGAGGCGACGCTTTGATTGGGACAATAAAGGCTTGATGAGCAGGATCTTAGAGCATTGGAGAGGACCGTGTGCGCGTTTGACACGGGACGCAGCCAAAAGCCTCCATTGAAAGCCAGGGGCTGCCCTGCCCAGAAAGCGTGTGTTACTGTGTGTGAGTGTGTGCCAGCGTGTGTGTCTGTTAAAGAAGAGAAAAGTGACCCAGACAGAGCAGATGTGGGTCACGGCGCCATGGAAAGAGAGTTGAGCTCCACTCATACTTTTAAACCGGTTTGGAACGTGAACTCTGCTGAAGAAAATACCAACCAGTGGGCGCACGGAGGGCTCTCTTACATGGGGACGTCTCAGTCCCTCCACTACGTTCAGAAGATGCTCTCTGACTCAGATAAAAGCATTGTTTTGGTGTGCGTTTCTGCTAGTACAGAGATTTATCAGGCCACAACAGTGTGCTAGCATGAGTGTTGGACTCTTCCAGGCTTCGTTTTTAAACTATGATTTCTTTGTTTGTATCCTTCAACAAACCGTCCACCAGAATTAAAAATGTAAAAACAGCAGTAACAGTCAATTTTGAAACATACAATTGGAGTAAAATTGTAGAAATGTTATTACTATCCAATAAACACAAAAAGAAAGAAAGCCATTTTGAAAAACAGGGCAGTTTGATACACACCTATTTTTTTTTTTAATTTATTATTATTATTTTTTTGTTGACAGTTTAAACCAGCAAAAAGTTCTGAACAGAAATATATAAAAATATAATACAAATCTAACATTAAACACACACACACACATATATATATATATAAACAGTTTTATATATACAGTATGTAAAACTGTTTATTTGAAACATGAATTAAATAAAGTGAAAAGTGAGCAAGTCTTTGAGCTTTTGTGACCGTTGTGAATAGACTACTACTACTACAAGTACAACTAATAGTAATTCAAACATTAATAAGTACCGCACATTGAAAAGAGTGACAGATTTATTTATATATATGTATATATATTAATAAAAATATAACCCCCTTGGCAGAATCAGCTAAAATAATTATGTGTGATAATAAAAAGAAAAAGGAGAAAGTGAGAATCGGGGTCAGAAATGGGTCAGAAAAACAGTTCTTGACATGCTCCTTTTCAATTTCAATGGATTTTAAGACGAAATCTTGAGTGCACTCCATGCAATGTGTCAGGAGCCGTGTGACAGGTCACAGATAATGCGTAATAATAATAATAATAATGATAGTGATGTGAATTTAAAAACTGGAAATATTCCAGCTGAATGGTCTGAACCCTTCAAGATTCTTCAAAATGAGACGCGTCAAGAGTCTTGTGGCACCGGATCCTTCTCTGAAGCTTTGCAGAGGTGCTTGGCGTTGAGGGGTTTGAATGGCTGAGACAGAAGGTTGAGATTAAACTTCTCACAGAGCTGTTCTTCGATGCTCATGCACCATCAGCAAGTCACCACCTTTGAACGCCGTCCTGCTCTCACCTGTCTTCTTCATTCACGACACCAACGTCTGTCTCCACCCTGCCTGCACTCTTCTCTTCAGGACCCAGCTGGACTGAAAAAAGAGCCTGTATGTTTTCGTCCAGAAAACCACCCAGTCGACAGACTGGCTGAGCTCCCGTCATCCTGCCGGCGTGCGATTTCAGTTGTAAAAGTTGAATCCCAGCTGAGGCGCCGCGAACGTTTGAAGATTCAATCACTGGCGATTGTTCTTCCTGGCCACTCGGTTACTTGTGCTGCTGATTCATTGTGAGTCCTCCTCGCCAACGATCCATTACAGAGTATCTGAGGGGACGCCTGCCACTGAGGCGCCGCCAGAGCCCTCTTTGTTGTACTTATGTAATTGTGGCGTTGGTGGGGAATTTGTATTGAGACAATAACAAAGCACATGTCCGCAAATTAGCTTCATTCTCTCCCATTCAAGTCCTCATTGTGCACAAAGCCTGAGAGGCCTGAGGACAGCCACTGATTGGAGAGGCGTGCGGACCAGCGCGCTGTGTGTGTGTGTGTGTGTGTGTGAGACCAAGAACATATTGGCAGTGTGGTAAAGAAAAGCCTGCTGGATTGTTGGAGCGCAGCAGAAGGAAGTCTGCCAGCTTGAACTCCGCCGGGACGAGCTGACCCTTGGTGTGTGGGTGTGTGTGTGTGTTGCTGCTTCTTAACTGTCATCATATTCCTCCACACTCTGTGGTGTGAAGATCATGTCTCAACCATGACTCTGAAGGAGAGCGCTGAGCTGTCCACACTCCCTAACACCAGGTGGCGATGGTGGTGCTCTGTGATGATGATACCAGCATTTAAAGCAGAGAAGAAGTGGGCTTGGGAGGTATAAATCTTACGCATGTGGTAGAATGTGCCATCAAATCCTTCGTTTCAGCTCTCTATGGCTCATTAAAACATCCCAAAAAAAATGAAAATAAAAGTTGTTACTGACGGATGTGACGTCCTCAGGTAGGACGTGTTTGGTAAGCAGACAGGTTTGGTACCTAGAGCGGTCCTTTGCTGAATTACTCCCTTGGATGAACCTACGCCCCCTGGGATGGCAGCTATAGAGGAGCGACACCAGTGTTGTCATTCTTATTTGTAGTTCATTTTCCAGTCCGACTGCCAGTGTCAGAGGGCGACAGTCGGGTGTTGCACCTGTGTAACGTGGTGCCCCTCCCCCTGGTGGGATTTTACACATTTATTCATTTTATTTTGTGTGGCTCATGCTCCTAAACCGGCCTCTGGTGACGGGCTTTGGAGGACAGCTTCAGCCCCTGGCATCAGTGAGTCCGACGCCTCACCAGTCCAGGAGACTGAGCTCCACAACTGTCTTGGAGAAACAGTGGTTCTTAAACAATGAAAGAGAACAGAAACCGTTCTGCAAACTTTTCTTTGAAAGGCACCTTGGCACAAGGTCTTTCCGTCTAAAACCCCAACCACATCACGCCGGAGTAATCTTGTCCACACGATTCCCCCTAATCTCAAATTACCATATCTGGAGTCACATGATCCTGCCAGAGGAAGAGTCCTTCATTCGCTAACACGCACACGTGAGCTCACACCTGCTGCTGCTGCTGGAGTCTCCACGTCACCTGACGTCCCTGGACGCCTGCGGCAGGATGAAGAACGGTGGCTTGTCACGTGCGTGTCGGAGGTTGGAGGACGGACTGTTTTTGCCAACAGACGTGTCTGAGTCGTGAGCCGGCGCTGGCTGACCTGTCAGATCCAGCCCGGCGCCGACTCTCCAGCAGGACCGGACAGCTGACACGAGCGCTGCCCTGCCTCCTCCTCTAATGTGCTGTGATAAGGAGCTTATGTGAAGGTTTTCCAAAGCAAATTACCTCCTCCGGCTACTCTGACAGAGTGCGCTGCATGTCGGTGTCGCCTCCGCGCGCTGGCGGCGCCGGCAGGCTGACGCTGACCACGAGGGGCGAGAGACAAGCGGAAATCATCCCAGCCTGAAGCCACGGTGCCTTTCTCTCCCCGCTCACGCGTGTGAGCGCATTAGCCTGGAGCTGCAGTCCACTTCCTTCCCTCCTCCGTCTCCACACAACATTATTGAGCTGCGTGGAATTGATCGCATGCCAGCGCAGAGACAGGACAGTGTCCAGAAGCAGATGCCGAACTCAGGAAAGAGTCAGAGTCCGACACACTGGAGCAAGGGATGTTGGTGCTGCGGTGACGGCACAGATCAGGTCCTCTTTTGAGCGATGAGGCTGGCGGCTCCTGGCCACCGACTCCACGTCCATGACACATGATGCTGCGGTGAAGCATGTGAGGAGGGCATGACACCCAGGGAGGCGATGAGCAATGTGACTCCATTTTGCAACACTAACCCATGAAAGTTGGTGAGGACGAGGGCTGCAGCCAACCATGTTTTAGACCCATCAACTCATCGCGATGACCTTTGTTTGGACCGATTGTGAATTTCCGTTTCACCAAAAGTTGCTTAAATCATCTCAACTGTGACACTCTGACACTATACATAGAAAAAAAAGTATATTAAAATAGAGACACTGTGAAGCGTGAAGCATGAAACAGCAACAGAAATAAACACGTCTTAATGATTCCAGAGAATCTGATACTTCTGAATATCAACCACTTCTCAATGGCCAAAGCAATAACAGATTGAACACGTTGAGGTGCTGTGGTTCTGACCTCATGAATTCTGGGTAGGTGGGACGTTGTGAAGCAGCCAAGATGAGGATCAGCTCTTCTAAGTCAGAGGCCAAGGTGCTCAGTTGGAAAGTGTCCTGGCCTTCAACCATCTGGGGGTCTTGTTCACAAGTGAGGGAAGGATGGACTAGATGATGCCAGCGAATATCACTAGTTAGCTGTCTCTTCAAAGTGCTGTGAAGTAACGCTAGATTCTGAGGCGGAGAGGACAAAAGCCGCCCCCCTCTCTCTCGCTCCGGGGCCCAGAAAGGCCACGTTTGGCCCTGGAGCGGTCTTAAAGAAAACCAGAGAAAGGAAAAAAATGGAGTGTGAAGAGAGGGAGTCGGATTTCCACTCCACGTTTGATGACTGAAGTCTGAAACCACCGAGTCGCTGGCACCGGACAAAGAGAGTGGATTCAATAAATATGTGGACTAAGCTTCGGCTATTCAGACCCGCGTATTGAATTCCTTATTTAGGTCATTCGGACCGGCAGGATTGATGCCGCTCAAATCTATAGCTCTTTTTCTCCTCACTGTCTTTGCCCTTCAAAATAAATGGGAGATGAGTGGGTGTGTGCGCGAGAGAGCGCCTGCGAGTGCAAGACGAGCGGGGAGGAGGGGTTGGGACGCACTTCCCCCCGCCAAAAATGTTTGTGTACTTTGTCCAGAAAGTGAGCGATAGAGAAGAAGAGGGCATGAAAGGAGAAGACAAACGGACGGGAAGCTGACAAGCGAGCGAGTCCTGACTTCCAGTGGCGGCGAGGCCGAGGCCACGGCGCTCTGCTGCCTCCTTGTTTAGCTCGATATTAATTGGCCATTAGATTGAGAAATAGCCTCCACCTCTTTACCTCCCGCTCGCCGCCGCCCTTTCAGCGCTGCTTAGTGCTTTGATCTACTAATAAACACCAAGAAGCAGATTAGCGGCGCTGAAGGGCGCCCGGCGTGCTGCGCCTGATCTAGGAGCCGTCGCACCTCCGCAGGAACTGAAAAGACTGGAGCGGAAGTCTGCGTCACGCCAACCGTGAAGGAGAATAGGAGCACCACCACCAGGCGCTTCCTGTTCCACACCTGGTGTCGCCCTGTGTTTGGGATGATTCCACACTGACATAAGAGGAGGACACAAGTTCTTATTTCCCCATTTGACGCGACAAATTCCTCCTCATGCGGTGCTCATATCTGTGGAAATCATTCAGCACAAGAAAGAAACTTCAGTTGCTCTGAAAAGTCATATAGGGTTTGATTCCTAATGCTTCAACCTCTAGAGAACCAGGGCTCACTTGAAGTCTGAGGAGCTTCAATTTCAGGGCTTGAATACAAATTTTCCCCAAAATCTGTTCATAATTTCCTTCATTTTTCTCTCTGAGAATTCACTTAAAATGATATTTTGTAGGTTGGTCACGCTCCAAATGTCGGTTGTGTTCGTTTAAGATTGTTTTTATTGTTGCACTTGTAAATTCCCACCGCGGCATGGTCCTTGAATGCATCGTGAATATGTCAAGACAACAGCTGAGTGAGTTCTGTTTTTGTGTTTTTGTTTGTTCAGCAGTTGAGTAGTGACATAGATTATTTCTGATGAGACACATGTATGACTGACTCCTTAAACTTGTGCATCTGCATGGCATTTAAGCGTCATGTGTTCCTGTGGGAGTGGTGCAGAAACCACACACACCAGTAAAATTCATCTAGAGTGAACTTCAGTATGGACTCCTTTCTTCATTCTCGACCTACAGGCCCTGTATCTGCTCATGTCATGTGTTAGCTAAGATCCACATACAGTCCATTCTCCTACAGTCAGTCAGCAACCACACGGCCTCATGACGCCGTCCAGATATCCTGTTTTGGTCCCACCAATTCGATACACACGACTTCAGACTTGATCATTGCCTATTTCTGGACGTATTTGGCAACACGTTGCCTTGCATACCTCTGAGTCGTGGGAGTTTTTTCCAGAACATTTCATGAAAAATCATCACAAAAACTCCATTTGTCGTTTGACACAACACAACTAAACATTAAACTGGAATAGCACAAGGTTTTTAAAGCTTTAATAGATGATATTATTCAACACAGCAGAAGTTTTCATTTCCTGAGTTTCTTTTCAAGCTTATGAAACTATTAATATGATCATTTTTTCAGTTTATTAAAGACAAACCCCGACAAAAAAAGATAGATTAGAATGTTATTAAAAACACTGAGTAACACTGTCCATTTTCAGAGCTTTATTTCAAAGTCAAACCGCAATAAAAACAAATATATTCTTTTTAAATGTTTTTTTTTATCAACTTGGGTCTCTAAAAAACATTGACACACCCGACATTAACATGATAAATGAAAATAAAAGATACAAAGGCTAATAACAATAAATAAAAAAATAAAAATGTAGGTCACTGGACTTCAAAATAAGGAACAGAAAACACAAGATGGCTTGGAAACAAGTCACAGACACAGAAGTTTTGCATCTTTAACTTCTTATTTCTATCACAGCTGTGTGGTCCACCATGCTAGCGTCCACGCTCTTCGCTTCTCTCAACACACCTTGTTGCTCCACTCCACTTCTGGAAACACTGCTGGATGCTTCTTATCGTAACTTGTCCGTTAACGTTCCACGTAGCGAGAGCGTTTTCAGTTCACAATATGGCGCCACACACAGCACAACAAAACATACACATTAAATCCCGAAGACCCGGCGAGTGACCACGTCGGCGCGGCGCTGTAATTGCGTTGACTAAAACACAAATCCATCAAACGCGACTCAATATCTGGCCGGGACAGATATTTAAGTGAACACAATCTAATTAGAGTATCTGAATGGAGATTTGCATACTGTAATATATGTTATTACTAAGCAATTATTAATTGGCGCCTTGCCCGAGAGCACAGTGCTACGCGACGGCGGCAAATTACGTCCGGCGAGAGATTCATTCCATTTGGCGTCTGGACATAATTCACTAAATGGCTATTGATTCTCTCCCGGCTGGAATCAGCGACTACGTCTCTCGACAGCGACGACGGAAATAAAGTTTGGGATTCTGCCGCCGCGCTCCAGGCGCCGCCGAACCACAAGGTCTGAACGCTGCCTTTTTTCCCAGTTTCACCAATGTTTGTCCTTTAGATGCTTTCGACAAGCGCAGACCGATTCGGTGGACTTACTGGATGTGAACGCTTGTGGCGGTGGGTGCACGCGCACCTGAGTTAGCGCGCCTTTATCGGCAGCGTCCTTGTTTAACTGGTCTAATCGGCTGATAAAAAGGTGATTAGCTAGACAAGGCAACACCTTTTGAACTCCCACAAAGACGCCATCCTTGGATTTAAATGCTGCTCCGGCTTGGACAATGTTCCTCATGTTTCTATGAGCTCGGATGAAAGGGACGGGGTTTTTTTTTTTTTTCATCCGAGAGACCTCGCTGTTGACTCGTCTATTCAGAGACGATTGATGCCGGCGACGTCGGGTCGCATGTGTTAAATGTTATTTCACAGAGATCCTTGCGGAACGGAGATGAATGCAGGTGGACCAGGCTCTGGTTAAGATGGTCGGAAATTCCAACGCAGGAAGAGAAAGTGCCTTCCTCCAGGAAGAGCGGCCTTGCCTCCTGTGAGCTCCCTCTCCCCAGCCGACCTCTAAATTCCAGTCCAAGCTCACTGCAGCGGCTCGGCAGGCTGAGACGGTCAGGACCGAAGAGTCCCATCGGCGAATGAAAGTGGAACACACCTGAATCCTCCTCCTGTGGACGTGGCCCCCGACGCTGAGAGCAGGGAGTAATGAAGGAATTGATCTCATCTGCGAAGTCTGCGCTTGACATTTCAACTGAAACCTCCCCGCCTCCCTCACCCGTACCACCCCCTCTCTGTCGCCCGAGTTTGCTCTCACAATAAACTCTCTCCACGCTCGGCCGTCTCAAACTTTAATTGCCGTCTCGCCACGTCCGCCGTCATCGCCATCATCTCTTTCGTTCCCCGCTGTCACTTTCGGACTCGGCGGTTTCTTATTGTCGCTGGCGACTCCTGCCTGACTCCCGGCTGGTCCCGGGGGTCCGACCCGTATTAGCTTACTTGTTAATACCTGGACGGCTCAGGATCAATATTTAATCAACAAGTAATGGGATTCCTCGGTCGTCCCATATGATCTTTCAATAAAGACCGAATCTGTGTCTGCGCAGACCCCTCTCCGGCCCCCCTCCACCTCCGGGCGCAGATGGGTTGAGGCCTGGAGCGAGTCGTGCACCAGGGAGCTATTTGTGGACGGTTTTCCACTGAACGTGCCCTAAAATCCATTTTACAGTTCAGAAGAAGAAAACAGTGCAGACGTCCAGGCGACCGAAGCCAAATGAGTTGCCATTCACTCCTCATGTCCCTCCTGACACACTTCACATCGTGTTTTTATGATTTTTTTTCAGTTTTCTTAGGAACAAATTCTCATCATTTTCAATCCGTTTCACATCTATCATCATTGTATTTGAACAGTCTTGAGTGTCTTGATCATTTTCAGAGGGAGGACACAATTTCATGAACAGATTTTAGATCATTTCAGGTCATTGATGCCACTGACCTACATTCAACTCTCCCTCAACAGTCTCAGTCTAAAGACAAACAGAGCGCAGGTCAAGACACGACCCGAGGGCCACACCAGACCTTTCTACTGGATTTAACCGGAATGAATAAATTATTAGTAATTTGTTTTTATGTTGAATATTAAAAAGTTGACACTCTACTCGCATTCATTTTTCTCCTGGATATTTGTATATTTTTCATTTTTTATATTTTTAAAAACATTGTAATGAATTGGTATCTTTCTTGCTCAACATTCATTTAAATATTTTAAAATTCTATTATTATTTTGACTTGGCGTTGTATTGTTTCTCTCTTCCATGTGTCATTATTATGTTTTTTTTTCAGTTTCGTCGTGTGTTTAGTGGTGTTTCAGAACGAATGAGAGAATTGACAACAGTATAGTTGGTGACTGGACACAAGAGTGTGACCCCACGTTGCTATTGTAAACAACATGACTGACTTTACTCCAAAACAAGACCACGTTTTCAGGGACTATCCAGTAGCAAGCAACAGACATGTTAATAAACCCTGTCAGCTCGGTGGATTTACAGCCGTAATGATGTTTTGGCTACAAACGGATTGTTATTTTAGTCATCAGGTGCTCCGAATAAACTTTTAATTATCAGAACTAACTTGTTAGTAGCTGAACTTGAATGAATGACTTAATGAGCTTTCTGTGTTGCAGTGTTGAGATGCTGCAGCCTGCAGGTGAAATGTGTTTATTCAATTAGAGATAGACAGAACGTGGAGAAGCGAGTCGGCTAATCGCTGAGGAGCAGACGAGTCTTTGTGTTCCGAGTGTGAACGTTCACTTGTTTACTCTCTCTCACAAAAGACTGGAGGGAAAATCAAACCTTCACCAACATAAAAGAGTCTTTTTATGAGCAGCCGATCAATATTCTACTTTTGTTTCGGACAAACACCAGAAAATACCTTTGTAATCACCCGGAATCATGATTTCACTGGCTGCCTTTAAGTACGAGAGCCGAGGTACGAAACTGTGTCGAGGATGTCAGAGTTTTGTGAAACAAGATGGCGGACTGGTGCGTTTGAAAACCTTCAGTCAGCACGACCTCTTGTAGGACGAACCTTCTCAACGCTCGCGAAGCTGACGGATCGTTCTCCAGTGAACCCAGGCTCGAGTCATAGACCCACAGCAGCAGTTGTTGGAACAGCAGTTGTTAGAGAGATAGAAGAGCTGGAGTTCACCTTGAAGTGAGTTTGTTCAAGTGCTAGCATGTGAGAAGAAGACGGAACATGCTAGCACTTTCAAGTTAGCATTCTGTATTTGTATATGCTGTAACATATTACAGATATTTGAAACCTACGGAGCCCTGGAAGTGACAAGCATGTGTTTATGTTTTTGGATGTGACATGCATGACTTTTTTTTCTCCCAAGATAACAGTTACCTTCAGATAATTTGTATCTCAAGTTAATTTTTATCTCGGGATAAAAAAAATAAAGTCATGCATGTCGCTTCCAGGGAGGCGTAATATGTATAGCTTAGCCACATATGGTATTATTTTGAGTAGAAGGCACTTGATCAGAGTGTTAAAAGCGCACAGACTTGCAGACAGTGACTGACAACGTTGGCGAACAGTTACGAAGCCATGTTACGAAGCCACGTATACAAAATGCTTTGCCAGAGAGGCAGTTACGCAGGCGCTGACATTCACGATTGTATCTTGAGATAAACATTATCTTGAGATAGTTGTTATCTCGGGCAAAAAAATATAAAGTCATGCATGCCACATCCAAAAATATAAACACATGCATGTCACTTCCAGGGCTCAGTATAAACCACACCAAGAACGACTCAAAAAAAGTTGCCTTTAGTTAGTCGCAAAAGCGATGAAAAAGTAGTTCTCGTGTCTGAGTAGTGCTAACGTTTAAAAGGAGGAGGGTCTTCGGTCATTTAAAGAGCAGCTGTGGTGTTGACCAGTGTTGCCACAGTTACTTTGAAAAGGAAATCCGACAACGCCCCTAGAAAGTAACTTAGTTACCTCACTGATTACTTTAATTTAAAAGTAACTAAATTAGATTACAAGTTACTTGACAAGTTACATTTAGTGGCTGCCGACAGCAGCCGTCAACGCCCACGCAAAATTTCCATGGCAATGTTGAGGTTGTGTTTTTATATCGAACCTGGCCATTTTAGCACAATCTCAACTGCGTGAAAGAACAGTTCATATTGGGATTTGTTGAATGCATGTCCAAAGCCATTTTCAGAAATGTGCGCAAATAAAGGACAGTTGCACAAATCCTCAGTGTGTCATGCCTCCTGTTGGCCACCTGGAGGCAGTAGCTGCACCTGTGTGATTGCTGCAGTGACTCTGGCACCTGTGCGCTTTGTAGAACAGAACAGAACAGAACATCATCTCTGTTTCTTCCTGCACCAAACCAAAAATGATCCAACAAAGTGTGGATGGCCGAATTCATCGGACGATAGTTTTGATTCCGCACTTTCAGTTAGCGATGCGGCCTTTTTCGCTTTCTTAGTCGGTCATTTCTGGGCATCCATTGGCCCCGTATGGTCAGTACTGCGATTCATAGTAGTGGCTGTATTTTCAGCTGGAAAGAAGCGTCTCTCTCATGACTCTTCTGTGGTTGATGTCCGTTTCATTGGCAGCTTGACAAGTGAGTTACCCACTTCTTGAAAACATGTCCCGCACATGACGTCATGCCTAAAGTCTCAGTAGATTGAAGCAAAATAAATATTTAGCTTCCAGAAAAATAGTAACGCACAGTGGCTTAGATAAGTAACTTGGAGCTGATGATATAACCACAAGGTCACTGCTGTTGACCTTGTGCAACGTGGCGTCAGCGAGGTAACCAGGTCATTACTAGAGATAATACAGTTTTCAACGGAATGTGACAGCAGGTGTGGAGAGGCCGACATCTGTTCCTTCTCACCGCTCCGTCGGCGTCTTAGTGGACGACAAAAACAACCGACAAAATGAGTTGGAGGAAGAAAGTACTCTTAAATCCTGGAGGAGGAAACTCTGGTCCCCACCTCATCTCGAGTCGATAAAGACGACAGATTCAGACGCTGGTCCTCGGAAAGATCCTCGGCAGCTAAAAACAATCTTAAGATCATAAGTAGCGTTGGCCGTCTGCGACTCGTTTATTTATATCGAGGAACAGATGACGGATTTGGCTGCGAACCCACTTGAGAGTGACAGACTGACGCGGCGGCGCTCGACTCCTGTTCTTTGTTTGGAAATCAGCATCAGAATTAAAGCCTGGGTTTTTTTTTTGTTATTGCAGCTCAGGATTCTGGAAAACTGGAGCAGCTTGGTCACCCAGAGGTACGCTGAGAGGTAGACGTCGTCCTGGACTTCTGACATGAAAGCCTGCGGGTACGAAGAGAACACAGCTGAAAAGAGTGGAGCTCCCACACAACTCGGTGGATACAAGTCTTTGTTTCTCACGCCTTCCTGGAGATGCTGTGGACAAAGATCTAACTCATGGATGATGTGACTATGTGAACATCTATCTTTGCCTTTCTGGTTCTGTGGTGTCATCCATCCATCTCCAAAAACGTGTTGCCCCAGCAGGCAACAGAGTGAACCCAGACAGCCTGTTCGGGCCGCCCTGGATGCCGACCCACCAGGGGGCCCAGGAGCTAAGTTAAATGGACACCTCAGTTGCGCTGAGGGGGTCCTGATGATGGGGCACCCCGGGACCTCCATACATCTTGGCCAGGTCTCTGCCCTGGAGAGGTCACTTCTGTGGAGGCAGCAGTTAGTCAAAGTGAGTGGCGTGAGCGCGGGATGCCACAGGCTGCCTCCGACAGCAGGAGGGACGACGTTGGTGGATCACTGCCCGCCTCAGGTCAGACGCCCCATAGCCCCTGACCCGCAACACTCTGCCTGCTAATACTAACTGTAGGACTCAGCAAGAGGTGCTGCTCAGCAGGCTACATCCAGGCACCAATCCATCCATGTTGTTCCTTTTTTTTTTTTTTTTTTTTCTAAAACAAATGGCGTGTCATGGTTTGCTCAGGTGAACAGACCCAAGTGCTCGATTGCAACTGGCTTAAAGAAGACTCGACACTGACAAGGTTAAGTTTTAACAAGGTTTGATGTACAACACACAAAATTAACACGGCACAGACAGGAAACGAAGAACTAAAGACGGCGCTATCCAAAACACAGAGTGAGGGAAACACTCACCTGAAAACAGAAAAAAGGCAAATTATTATCAAGCCAACTAATGGGGAAAACTAAAACCCCTCTCGGATACATACACGAGTCCCAAACAACGAAAAACACTCGGTGGTGCAAGACTGAAACACGAGGAAGAAAAAAAGGGAAAATGAGACACAAGTCAGAAAAACCCTCGCAAAACGCACAAACACGACTATAAAAGATAGAAAATAAACTAGAAGGAAAGCAAAGAAACGGCAGAAACCACACGCACAGTAGAAAGTTTGCAAAGAACGCAGAAGAAACAGATCTTGAGGGGAACTTTACCGGAGGACGTGGAACAACCATCTGGAAGCGCAGACTGGAACCCAGGTATAGAAATCAGGAAGGAAAAGAAAAACACACAGAGGAAAATAACAAAATAAAAGCACAAGAAAACATGTTTTGTTTTGTCTTTTTCAAGACAAAACGCAACAGGTTTGCCACTGTTGACCAGGTTTAAGCCCCACTGCAGCACTGACTCTCCATAAGTCACATCCGTGGAGGATCACAAGTGCTGTTGACTCTTACTCTGAAACACAGGAAGGGGAAGTGATGTCAGCTGTGATAAAGGCTATTGGAGTCGGTAAACAATTAAGCTGAAAGATTGGTGTCAACCTCATGAATTACACATGAAGCAATACTTCCAGTGCATAATAAAACACTTATCGTTGCGACTCAAAAGGCTCATCGCGAGCTCCTGAAAGGAAAATCCGTCCTGGTCACATCGAGGGTAGTAAATAGCTTTATTTATTGATAAAGATCTTTGCGTTGGGCCCCGGATGAGTCAAGCTCCGATTCGAGAACGCTCTCTGCTCTTTCATTTTCACGCGCCAGTCGTTCAAACGTATGTTGCTATACTCTCGCTGGATTCCGGTTTAAAGGGCTGCGCTCAGACGCGGCTCTGTGTGTTGCTTGTTAGTGCGTGAGCCGATAAGCAAATTTAAATGTAGAGGAAGCGTTGTGAGCGTATTAGGTTGAGCAGCCGCTGACACGAGTGCGGCGTGATAAACCGCGGCACTGTCGCATGCTAAACAGCTCCAACCTGGCTGCAGCCGGCGGCTCCTTGTAAACAGGCTTTGTGTCACCATTGTCATATCGCAGCGGCATTATTATACATGAGCTCTTTAAGAAGCTTCACACAGAGCTGGCAGCTTCTTCGTCTATTCATCTCCCCAATTTCTTTCATTCTACAGCCGTCCTATCTCTCGCTCCTCGTCTTGTCTCTTCACCTGCCTCGGCAAACTACTTCCTCCAATTATTGCTTGTTATTCTCCTCGTCCATACAGATATCGCTCTTCCGACTTGATTTCTGTTGCTGCTCAGACTAGTTTGTAACTTGGGGCGCGACAAAAATGGCAAACAGCGGAGGGCGTTTTCAAAATATCCTGTTGTGAGTTTATCTAAAGGCCTCAGTGACAGTGGAAGGCAGCAATGAAAAAGAAATATTCTCTTTTTCAGTCAGGAGAGACTCCTAGCCAGCCCTCTTTCCCCATCCAAAAACAAAAAACAAGCCGAGTAAGGACAGTGCCTTCATGGTTCACCATGAGCTTGCAGCAAAAATGTGAACCGTCAAAATGTTTTTAAATGCTAGCAAGCGTTTCCAAGGAGCTAGTGAAAGTATGTCGCTAGAATTGAGTGAGTTGAGTTGGAACAGTCAGGGAGAATAGATGAAACCAAACTGCCACCGACCGGAGAGGAAGGGCAGTTGATGTGTCCTTGAATGGAATTGAAAACAACAGATAAACCCCAGGTTTTGGCATCTTCAATGTTCAACTTACTAAGCCACACTAAAGTGGCATTTTGGGGTCAAAGCAACAGTCAGGGCAGCTCCGTGGTGCGCCCATCCGACCTAGACTTTTGACCCCGTCGACACTCCTCCAAGGCTTGACCTCCACTCATCCAATGCCTGACCAGTGTGGCCTTGAATGACCTTCCTCCTCACGCCACCGTGGCTCATCTTTCCGGCCTCTTCCACTCACCGTCCAACAGCCCGATACCTGTTGCCACGGGCAAATGTTTGTCGCGGACCGCCACGTCCAGCAGCATCCACAAAACCAGGGAACACACCCCGTTTCACTTTTGAGATATTCAGCTGACTGTTATGAAGCAATTCACAATGAGTTTAATGTTGAACGACAAAAGTGCAGCGTGGAAAAGCAGTTTGGTCCTAGGAAGAGGTCGAGGCTTCGCAAGGCTGCGATAGCAAGACGCTGGAGCCTGGTGTTCCACTGCCTTCATGTGAAATCCTACGGTTTCTCCATGCCACACTTTTGTCCATCGCCTGCAACAACACCCTGAGCTACATCCGATTGTCATGGTTAAATATGAAGGAGGGGATTTTCACATGGAGCTCTCATGTCAACACTTAACACGCATGCAAACACCGACACGGCCATCAATCATGCATGCAGACACTCGTGCCACACCAGCACTTCCGCCGTCAGCCTGCACATATGGCGCACGTCTTAAAAGCAGCGTTACGAATGCAGAGGTGACGAAACAAGGATGGGCTGAACCTCTGTATCGTGAAGGCTCCATATCATGGACTGGAGTGTTGCTGGTGACGCCGAGGGAGTCGGTCTGGTCACGCGATGAGCACAGCACGGGAATTATGAAGTATCTGATGATTTGGAAGCGGAACACATCCGACCGTCCCACTCACCAAGGACTGACCCAGCCATGACCCTGCCACATGCTGAGATCACTGCTGACCCACCCACCGCCCTGCGTTTCACTGACTTCCCTGATTCTTCTTACCCATCAGCTGTATCTGGGGCTCTGAACCTTTCTGATCTTTCCCAGAACAAATGGAGCCGGGGCCCAATAACCATATTTACTCCACTCACACGTGAACAAAGCAAAACCTTGTGAAATGACATGAAACCAAGTGATCAGCGCAAAGATATTTGTCATGGAAAAGTCCAACCAGCAGCAGAAGCAGGTGCAAACCAGGCGATTGCCGAGGGCCCCCGACCCAACTATGGGCCCCCGGAGAGTTTACTTGGATGCAACATCAAATTGTGTGTGCCTTTAAATTAACTTGCAGTATTACAGAATATGTTTCTCAAATACAAAAATGCGCCAGAAGGTGTGGTTCAACACAGTCGAAGTCGAAACTATTTGGTCGGCACAGCAAATGTTTTTGATCACTTTCCCTATTGTTCGTGTTGTCATGGATCAAGCGAGAGTGTTGTCATGGTGACGTCTCAGCGTAAGTGTTATTCTCAGTCTGTATACAGGGTTAACCTGGTATATTAGAGTGCAGGAGAGCGAGAGTGTTCAACCAAACTATCTACTTCCCTCTGCTCATATTATTACAGTGGCTAATGCACTTCATATTTGTCTGAAGGCCTCATATATATCAAGAATGTTGTGTGCTTTTTTTTTTTTTTTTTTTGAAAAGCAAAGTCTCCTGGGTTATTTTTAAATGTCAAAATATGAAATACTTTCCAATACAATTTGCTTTGTCTCAAAGCAGGCTATTTTTGCAATATTAAAATAAATGAAGGAATAGTGGGAAAAACCGCTGATATTCTGTTGTCTTTGTTGATCTTGTTTTATTCTACTTCGTCCTCAGATTTTCATTTGGTGCATCCCTGATACATTGTTAACTGAATATATATATATATATATATATATTTTTAATTTACATGACGTTGCAAAAGCCTAACTTTGGATTTGATGGAGGCGGCGTAGGCTCTTTGCTGTGTTAGCCATTCGGCCCTGAACTAACTACACGATCGATTGCAATTGTAAACCAGCACTTCTGACCATTTTTTAAAATTTTGCCGTCAAAAACATGGCGATTTCGCAGAAGCGCACTGATGTGAAGTTTTATCCCTGAAAAAGACAAGGTGAGGTTTGTCTCTTTGGTCAGAAATAAAGGCCCCAGCAGTGGACGGGCGCTGGGAGCCTCGCTCTGCTCTGCTATCATCCAGTATCAGTGCCGCTTGTTGTGCTCTGTGTGTCTACCATCTGTCATAATCGGCCATGAATATTGCAGCGGGCGCCGTCGCTTTAAACGGCCTCTATACCCCGTGGATGTTGACATGCTTGGAAGAAGTGCTGTGTGCCAGCGATGCACTCTGTGTGCGTTTACAGTTGGCCCATTGATTTATAATTAACGGCGGGTTACTGCTCAAGCACACACGCAGCTGGCCGGCTCTCTGGGGTCACCACGCTCTGTGTGTGTGTGTGTCTGTGTGTGTGACAGAGTTATTTCAGTGACCGACAACATCGTGTGACAAAGTATTGTCATGTCTGCTTGTGTGTGTGTGGTGTGTGTGTGTGTGTGTGTGTGAAAGTTATTTTAGTGACCGACAACATTGTGTGACAAAGTATTGTCATGTCTGCTTGCGTGTGTGTGTGTGTGTGTGTGTGTGTGTGAAAGTTATTTCAGTGACCGACAACATCGTGTGACAAAGTATTGTAATGTCTGCTTGTGTGTGTGTGTGTGTGTGTGTGTGTGTGTGTGAAAGAGTTATTTTAGTGACCGACAACATCGTGCGACAAAGTATTGTCATGTCTGCTTGCGTGTGTGTGGTGTGTGTGTGTGTGTGAAAGTTATTTTAGTGACCGACAACATTGTGTGACAAAGTATTTTCATGTCTGCTTATGTGTGTGTGTCTGTGTGTGTGTGTCTGTGTGTGCGTGTGGTGTGTGTGTGTCTGTGGGTGAAAGTTATTTTTGTGACCGACAATTTTGTGTGACAAAGTATTGTCATGTCTGCTTGTGTGTGTGTGTGGTGTGTGTGAAAGAGTTATTTCAGTGACCGACAACATCGTGCGACAAAGTATTGTCATATCTGCTTGTGTGTGTTTGTGTGTGTGTCTGTGTGTGAAAGAGTTATTTTAGTGACCGACAACATCGTGTGACAAAGTATTGTCATGTCAGCTTGTGTGTGTGTGTGTGTGTGTGTTTGTGTGTGTGTGTGTGGGTGTGTGTGAAAGTTATTTCAGTGACCGACAACATCGTGTGACAAAGTATTGTCATGTCTGCTTCTGTGTGTGTGTGTGTGTGTGTGTGTGTCAACCTCTCCTGGACTCGACATATGCTCAGATTAAAGCCAGTTATCTGTGACTGCTTGTGTGCATAGGTGATCTTGCGAGTAACCATGGCAACCCAGCTAAAGACCGTCGCGCACTTCACCACTGCCTATTGATCCTGCTGCCTGCGTGAATTCGACGTTATCCGTTTAGATTCCATAACCACTGGGCTGCACTCCCGCCATCCCGCCCCGAAGCAGGTGAATGGATTTGTGCGACGCCAGTCACACAAAGCCCACAGAAGTTTCCAAGGCTTCCTCCACTTGCGAACACAAACTTGTGCAGAGAAATTAAAGATGAGCACTTGTAAAAGAAGTTGCTCCATCCCTCTGTTGTGGCAGCGCAGCCTGTTCAGCCACGGACAAGGTAAAAATGCTGCAGCATTCTTGACTCTTTACATTTTCTAATCGCACAAAAGGAGCTTCATGTTGTCGACGCCTTTTCTTTGTTTGTTGTCTCGAGGGAATCTTCCAGATCCTTTCACAACTTTCCATTCAATAGTCAAGGTCATCCATTCTTCATAAAGGTAGTTTATGAGGCTGCAAATATTTTTACTTAACTCCTCAGAACCACCAATAAAGAGTATAAGCTCCGCTGGTGGAGGAGGCCGACGTCACCAGTCAGGGATGATGGAGATGAACAGATGGTTTTAGTGGAAATGAAGATGAAAGTGTTGGGAGAAAGACACTTCCTTTTGTGAGACATATCTAGGTCCTTCTTCTCCTGTTTCTTCTTCTTCTTCTTTGGGCTTCTCCCTTCCTACAGCGGATCATCCTCCTCCATCTCCCCCTGTCCTCTACTTCCTCTTCTCTCAAACCTACAAACCTCATGTCCTCCTTCACCACCTCCATCAATCTCCTCTGTGGCCTTCCTCTCCACCTTCTGCCTGGCAGTTCCAGACTCCTTCTTCTTCTTTTTGTCCTTCTTTTCTTCTTCTTCTTCTCTTTTCTTGCTCTTTTTCTTCTTCTTCTTCCATTTCTTCTTCTTCTTCTTCCATTTCTTCTTCTTTCTCTTTGGGCTTCTCCCTTCAGAGGTGGCCACAGCGGATCATCTTCCTCCATCTCCCCCTGTCCTCTGCTTCCTCTTCTCTCAAACCTACAAACCTCATGTCCTTCTTCTCCACCTCCATCAATCTCCTCTTTGACCTTCCTCTCCACCTTCTGCCTGGCAGTTCCAACCTCAACATCTTCATCTACCAATGCACTGGCTCTCTCTCCTCGGTACATGTCTAGGTCCATTCGAGGTTCATCTGTTGAACTGCGCAAGGGTTTGGAGGTCTGGACCTCTTCGTCTGCTGCCCCCTCGACATGATATTTTTATGTGTTTATGTGTGTCATGACTGTGTTGTGTAGAGTGAGCTGCAGTGTCCTATACTCCAGTTCTCACTCTGGCCAGCTGGGGGCGGCTGCTTGAGAGTCTCTGACATAAGAAGACGCAGTCTCTGCGGTCAGTGGTGACACCTGCCTCTGTTGTTCCATAGAAACTATTCTCTGTCCAGCACCGTTGAATTGGCTGAAAACCTCAGCGTTTGAGAGATTCACTCTGGGTCTGCTGGTCACGTCACTTCCTGAGTTGCCTGGGGCTAAATTCCACACACCCGCTGTGCGTCTGCTCCAGAAATTTAGGGCGAAATCTGCGTCTCCAGACGGTCTGAAGTCTGGGGTTTGTATGTCATCACATCTAGGACGTTGACCCCAAACAGAGCCCGTCGTGTGAAAGCCCACGTCCTCCACACTCCTCCTCATCCTCTTCACAGCTCCACTCCTTCACTCCTCCTAATCCTCCCGTCTGTCGTCTTTCACCTCTGTCTTTCTGCCCGCTGTCCTCCCGGCCCCCTGGTCAGCAGCGCCCCCTCTCACTGGGGTCCTCCTTCTCTGAGGCCTTTCTCCTCCGCTCATCTCTTTATCAGGAGGTGAGGGTCCGGCTGTGACCAGGTGACACTCTGGATTAGGAGGGGTGCGTTCAGTCTCGTCCTCAGGGGGGGCTGCTGTGTGGCGTGTTGCCCACTGATCTGTCACCAACGGCCAGAACACTTTCCACAGGCCTCTTGATCCACGATCCTAATTGTGGGTGAAATACAGACTTAGATCTGTCTGTCTGTCTGTCTGTCTGTCTGTCTGTCTGTCTGTCTATCTATAGTCCATCCATCCATCCATCCATCCATCTATCTATCTATCTATCTATCTATCTATCTATCTATCTATCTATCTATCTATCTGCCTGTCTGTCTGTCTGTCTGTCTGCCTGTCTGTCTGCCTCTCTGTCTGTCTGCCTGTCTGTCTATCTATCTAGTCCATCCTTCCGTCCATCTGTCTGACCATCATCCATCCATCCAACCATCTATCTATCTATCCATCTATCTATCTATCTATCTATCTATCTATCTGTCTGCCTGTCTGCCTGTCTGTCTGTCTGTCTGTCTGCCTGTCTATCTATCTATCTATCTATCTATCTATATGTCTGCCTGTCTGCCTGTCTGTCTGTCTGTCTGTCTGCCTGTCTATCTATCTATCTATCTATCTATCTATCTATCTATCGATCTATCTATCTATCTATCTATCTATCTGTCTGTCTGTCAATCCTTCTATCTATCTATTTATCCTTCCATCTGTCTGTCCGTCCATCCATCCATCTATCTATCTATCTATCTATCTATCTATCTATCTATCTATCTATCTATCTATCTATCTATCTATCTATAGTCCATCCTTCCGTCCATCTGTCTGTCCATCATCCATCCATCCAACCATCTATCTATCTATCTATCTATAGTCCATCTGTCCGTCTATCCGTTTCCTTTAAAAATGACTACTGTTTCTGGTGCAGTAAGAAATAAATGTGTGTCTATATCTGACTAATAGACTTTGGCTTCTGTGTTCTGTATTCAGTTTAGTCTTGGTTTTGGTTTTGGTCTGTCAATGATCTTCTGTCTCGACTCGGTCAGCAGCTCTCGACTACAGCGCTAATGAATTGTATGATAAACAGAGAAAACCTTAGAAATGTTTAGAAATGAAACAAAGAAAAATATAATTTCCATAAAAAAATTGCTGTTACAGACTCGACTCATGTAACTCAAAACAAACTTAATGGGTCAAAGTATTGGATGGAAACACAACTGTTGACAGTAAAAACTAATAGCCTTTGCAATAAACTATAGATAATCTAAGAAAATTGCTAAAAAAAATGGGGAAAAAACAATGTTGGGTAACATAAAAATCATCTCAAACCATGGATCTGTTTTCCATGGATTCTCAGTCTGAAGGATTTATATCATTGAAAAACAACTTTTTGGCTCGTGGGGTGAAACCCTCCGAACTTCTTGCTGTGTCGGTAAGAATTCCACTTGAATCTAGCTAACTAACGTTCTGGATGTCACCCATGTAAAAGCACATCTTCATATTGGGGACATGAAAACACGGTCTCATGTTTACAGACGTCGAAAAATGGCCGAGCACTTAGCATCACCAGCGCTGTGTACACGACGTGAGGGAGCGTGAGTGCGAGCGAGGGTGAGCCGCCGGCAGCGGCGATGAAGACCTATTTTAATTCTTAACTAGCAGGCCATGATTTATTCATCTGGATTTGGAATAACAATTCTGGCGTGAAGAGGCCGAAGCCGTATTTACAGCGGGTGCACTGTTTCGTGGACGCTGCCGTCACGAGAGGCAACAGAACTGAGTTGCCCTCAGCTCAGCTCAGCTCGGACCCCGACCCAATAGGCTCCACTCGCTTCACTCACGGTGGAAATGTTGTGCCGCGTCTGAGTGTGTGGTGGAAACATGAGCCACGTTTTCATGTTCTCACTTTGACAGACAAATGAAACAGCAGCAGGTACCAGGACCGGATCATGCAGAGGCGGACTGAGCCCCTGACGGACGGACGCTTCTCTTCCTCTGCCAGTCACAGTTGCTCCACCATACAGAGATTGATCGAATGGATAAATATGTGTAAATAAATTCAGTATACACTGCTAAAAAAATCTATTTACACTTTCAACTGGATGTGAGTAACTGGGTGGGTAGCTTCATAAACACGTTTGATCAACATGTAAACATCTCATCTCAATCTCTGCTGCTTATTCCCCATTGGGGTCACGGGGGGCTGGAGACTATCCCGGCTGCTGGGACGGGAGGTGGGGGACGGGTCCACAGCCCTCTGCAGGGCGCATGTCGACAAACAAACATCCCCGCACACACACAAAATACAGTCACCAATTAACCTCTGTGTGTTCCGGGAATATGGGAGGAAACCAGAGTGTCGGTCCGGAGAAAACTCATGCCAGCACCCGGAGAACATACAACTGTCTTGCTGTGAGGCTGCAGCAGAGATCACTGCCCTGTGAGCAAATAAATAAATATGTAGGTCAAGAGAAAAAAAAAATAAGAAAATGCATAATTAATATTTTCATAACGTGATGGATGAATGGGTGAAGAGAGGACTCTTCTACATTTAGTGAAGAAATATGCAAAATATCAATGAGCGCTTGAATGACAATGGTGAAGAACGTTTATGGTCTGAGGATCAAAATCCATGATACAATATATATGTTGGCTAAAATAGACATCAGTGGAAACATGTTGAAAATGTACCTTGCTTTATACTGTGTCAGTTCTGAATTATAGCAAGGACACGTCGCATCATTTATGACTCACGGTACATTCAGTGCTTGAATAACTGGACCCAGTGGTTAATAAAACAAATAGATACAGGTGGAAGTGTATTGAGCGTTTGCCTTGCTGAATGCATTGTCATGGACACTGTTTCAGATCAGTGAGACAACACAGAATCACATCAAAACATGGAAAATAACTCACAAAAGTCGCATGAAATAAAATAACAAAGTAGAAAACAAAATCACATAACAGCAAATGAGGTTGTTGGTTGCAATATATGGAAACTCTTGTGTTAAAACGTAATAAAATAGTCAGTTAAAATAAGTCAATAAAAAGCAGATAAATCACTGAGTAAAGCTTCAGGTGAATCGACAGATACATTACTGAACAAAAATGATTGAATGTGTTTATGAAGAAGAGCTTAAATGACGGAACAAAATAACACATGAACCCAGATACGTCCGGAGAAATAGCTGGTGACTTGACACTCGGGTGTGTCTCACCTTCAGACAGGCTCCTCCTCCTTCCCGGTGCACGGTGGGAACCTGGTGACGCGCTGGATTGATGGCAGTCGACGTGAAGAAGTGCGGCTCCAGTTTCAGGATGTGTCTCATCTGGGTCGTTTAGCTCGCCTGCTATCACTTAGCGGCCCTTTAAACAACTATTTCCTCGTAGCGGCGGAGTGCGCGGCGGCTAATGGCATCTGTAATGAGGCTGACCCCGGGGCCCCGGCTAATTTAAAGAGCCCGTTAAGTGACTCGATGATTTTAAAGGTAATCTTTAAAAGCCACGCAACGCTCGACAAAGTTGTTTGAGAGCCGAGCCGCCGAGCTTTTAGAGCCTCGGCGGCTCGGATGTCACTCAGGTTTGTATTATCCAACTCTGTCAGAGAGGATGATTCCGCTCTCAGATGGGAATAAGAAAGTGTTTCTGCTGCTCTGTCACTCGCACGCGCGCGCGCGCGCGCTCCTATATCCTCCTTCCTTCCTCTCACTCTGCTCTGTCTGTTCTTCTGAGGGAATTCTCCATCCGTCTAATTCCCCTCCTGGTTCTTTTATATCGAGGCCGCTCGTATTCCATGTCAAAGGCTTTCTTTTTTATTGAACATCAAATCCTCTGCGTCTCGCCGCCTCTCCTCCCGCTCGGCAGCATGCATATTCAGCAGCCGAGCGGCCGCCACGAGGCCGTCGCACCTCACTACTGCGGTTTTCGGGCTCCAGCTCACATGAAGAGTGTTTAAGAGGCGCCAGAGGAGAGACACACTTCTGGTTCCTCCTTTATTTAACGGTTCTCCTCACCTCTGGTGAAACCCAGCCACTGTTGGAACACCACGCGGGAAGAACAACGCAACTCACGAATTTGGTCTTTTCAAAGGCCAACAGAGCGTGCGTTTGCAGTGTAACTACAACTGTAACTACACTGTCCGTTTCAAAACTGAACTGTAATAGTCACACCAGTCGAGCCCGGACACACCAACTATACATTTGTATGCACATAACATTGGAGAAGAGCCATGGCTGGATCTGAGGCGCAGTATTCTTCCGCTCATTTTGGCACTTCCTTGTCAAATCCCAAGTACAGCCATAATGTCAACAGCATTTAGGATTGAAGAACAAAAAGCCCAACTCATGACGAGCAACACAACACATGAAGAACAACACAACACATGAAGAACAGCACAACACATGAAGAACAAAAGGCTGCACTCATGACGAGCAACACAACATGTGAAGAACAACGCAACTTAATACATGAAGAACAAAAAGCCCAACTCATGACAAGCAACACAACACATGAAGAACAACACAACTGAATATATGAAGAACAAAAGGCTGAACTCATGACAAGCAACACAGCTCAATACACGAATAACAAAAAGCTCAATTCATGACGAACAACGAAACACATGAAGAGCAACACAACTGAATATATGAAGAACAAAGGGGCTGAACTCATGAAGAACAACACAACACATGACGAACAACACAACTGAATATATGAAGACCAAAAGGCTGAACACATGACGAACAACACAACTGAATATATGAAGACCAAAAGGCTGAACTCATGACGAGCAACACAACACATGAAGAACAACACAACTGAATATATGAAGAACAAAAGGCTGAACTCATGAAGAGCAACACAGCTCAATACACGAATAACAAAAAGCTCAATTCATGACGAACAACAAAACACATGAAGAACAGCACAACACATGAAGAACAAAAGGCTGAACTCATGAAAAGCAACACAACACGTGAAGAACAAAAGGCTGAACTCATGAAGAGCAACACAACACGTGAAGAACAACGCAACTTAATACATGAAGAACAAAAAGCCCAACTCATGACGAACAATGCAACACATGAAGAACAATAAAACACATGAAGAACAACGCAATTCAATACATGAAGACAATAAGCTCAACACATGAAGAACAACAAAACACATGAAGAACAACACAACACATGAAGAACAACGCAACCTAATACATGAAGAACAAAAATCCCAACTCATGAAGAACAACGCAACACATGAAGAACAACACAACACATGAAGAACAAAAAGCCCAACTCATGAAGAGCAACACAACACGTGAAGAACAACGCAACTGAATACATGAAGAACAAAAAGCCCAACTCATGACGAACAATGCAACACATGAAGAACAATAAAACACATGAAGAACAACGCAATTCAATACATGAAGACAATAAGCTCAACACAAGAAGAACAACAAAACACATGAAGAACAACACAACACATGAAGAACAACGCAACTTAATACATGAAGAACAAGAAGCTCAATTCAAGACGAACAACACAACATATCAAGAACAACACAACTCATGAAGAACAACGCAACACATGAAGAACAACACAACTCAATACACGAGTAACAAAAAGCTCAATTCATGACGAACAACACAACACAACACATGAAGAACAATGCAACTCAATACATGAAGAACTAAAGCTCAACTCAGAAGAACAACACAACACATGAACAACAGAGCAACTCATAAAGAACAATGCAGAACAATATATGAACAACACAACTCACTACATGAACAACAAAAACTCAACTTCTGAAGAACTACACAACACATGAAGAACAGTGCAACTCATGAAGAACAACACAACTCAATACATGAACAACAAAAAGCTCAATTCAGGAAGAACAACACAACCTCTGAAGAATGACACAACACAAAACTAAGATGACGAACAGCTCTTGAACCAGACAAAGTAGGAAAGAAAAAACACTAATGTGGGACTCACAGCACATGAAGTAGAAAAGACGAAGACAAAGCGCACTCAGCACTACGATCAAATCAAGAAGCGGCGACACAACTATCAGACCAGAGCAGTGATGGTGAGTGATGAAGGTCATTGACTGGTGAAGACTTCAGTTGTTAGTTTCCTGAACTCATAACTGTGCGTTTCCAAACGCTCTGGAGGAAAGTGCACGAGGAGGTGTGTTCCGCGTGGCTGTAGATGGTGTGAGTGTCCTCTCACGTCACGTCCATCGCTCCCCTGGAACTTTTGTGTGGCAGCTCACGTGAGCAGCTTTGTGGCTCAGACTCCTGGTGGCAGCGCGAGGAGAGGCTTCGTCCCTCCTCTCTCCAGCGGCTCCGGAGGCGGCGCTCAGTGTCAGAAAGTTCCAGAGTAGCTCAGAAGGCGAGGAGCCGCCCCACTGTGACACTTTGCATACTGATGTGAGCTTCAGCGCCAACTTGAAGGGATGAGGACGGGGAGGGAGAAAAGCTGACTGGTGCGAGCTGCCTCTCCCCGTCAGAGAGAAAAGCAGCTTCTGTGTCCTGCTTGTTTGACTTCAGATCTTCAACATAATAATCACATATTTTGTTTTCCTGACTTCAACTAGGTCACCACTGTGGAAGTGCATGGTTCTTACCAGCCACTGCACCTGCTGCACTTCCTGTGGCAGGGCCGCAGCCGTCAAAATAAGAGTCTCTGTCAAAGTCAGTTCGATATCAGGTCACGTGATCACAAGACATGTCGGCAATTTCTGGAGTCTAAACGTCCGAAATATGAAATCTCTTTGCAAACAGCTATAAAACAAATGTCATGTAAAATTCAAATATGAGGCTAATGTGTTAACAAACACAACATATGAGCTTGAAAGAAACAAACAAAAAGTGTTTAAAACAACATGAAGTAGAAACAGTTCATAGACACTTCTGCAATATTTGGTGGACAGAGCACAACAGTCAATGTCGAAAAGGCAACACCGAAGGAAACATCATCATCAAACTTTACAATAACCATGGAGGACACAACTTGCAAAACAGGAGTGTAGAAAACAGGTGTAAGAGAGAGCTGAGCCAAAAGGCAAGGCTGTCTATTTACTATTCACCCCAACCATCTCCTGTGGACACGAGCTGTGGGCCATGACCGAAAGAACAAGATCCCGGATACAAGCGGCTGTAATGAGTTTTCTCCGACGGGTGGTGGGTGTTTTGCTTAGAGATAAGGTGAGCAGCTCTTTCACTTGGGAGAGAGTCAGAGTAGAGCTGCTACCTCTCTGCAATGGGAGGAGTCAGTTGAGCTGGGAGGAGACCAAGGACCAGGTGGAGGGATGAGATCTCTTCACTGGGCTGGGATGGAGTTCAAGGGATGGAGCTGCTGTCTCAGTGACTCGGTATCAGATAAGTGGATGAGGATGGATGGAGTGTAGAAAACATAAAGCACGGAGAACAAAACCCCCACAAAATGTCTTATTCCTGAGTTGGAAGTTGCTATACGAACATCTACTGCTTTGCAACAACTGCTGTATTCGAAAGAGAAGACAACAGCCATAGCAGGATGCACGACAACAACGACGGCAAACCCAACTTCAGAGGAAGAAAACAGCAAATGAAGCAGAAGCTTCATCCCGTCATTCGGAAAACACAGCCTCCAAGGTCAGCAGCGCATCACTGGAAACTCCTAAACAGATCTCACATAAGAAGAAAACCGCAAGCTATCAAACAACGACAACAGTAAATGCATCCCACAACACTGTAGGCACAGCAGAACACACAAGGTAAACAACAGCGCACGACAGGGAGTTGAGAACAGAACGCTGAATTGCCTTTCACTGTACGTCACCGAGATCGTGTGTCGGCTCTGAGTTGTGCGCTTGTTGTTTGGGCGGCGTGCGCACGACCATGTGTGAGGATGCTCTGGAGTGGTGACCACGTTGGTGACAAGTGTGTGATTTCATCTGTTGCCATTTGGATGAGCAGCGAGGTGGCGCCCAACAATCCTGCTCCCCGAACGTCCAAAAGATCAACCTCGTCACACGACCTGGGTTGGAGAGCTTTCCTAATGGAAATGGAGTGTCCTCTGGATGTGGAGTGCTCGCTGGGCCGCACACACTCTGGCACAGAAGCCCACACGGCGCGGCTCGGCACAGCTTGCCAGCGTCCGAGCGGCCGGCTCAGGCAGATGGCCAGCGACCAAGCTGCACCATTAGCATTTGCTCTGGATTAAAGCAGGCGCCTGCTGCTGGAGCAGCGCTGGGATCCCAGTGAGTGAGTGGACACCAGGAGGGAGCGAGGACGGCGGCCGGCCCACTTGGCCTGGACGCGTGTTCGCGATGATGGTGTTTATCTGATTAGGAATTAACCAGAAGAATCTGGAGCCCATGTCGAAGGTACTGATCGCTCACTTGAGTGAGGAGAGCGAGGACGGGCTCTGGGCCAGTGTTGGGCCAAGTGTTTGGACTGGAGAGGGAGAGTTCCTGAGCTCCCACTCCTGGTAGTTTGAGTGTGTCTTACAAGACTTACTCTCCTGATATCAGTCTCAGACTCTCTTCTCTGGGCTGCTGTCACTCAGAGCAGGGCTTCTGAACCTTTCTGACCTCGGGGCCCCAAACAAATGGACTCAGGGCCCATTCAAGTCATAGAACTGAGTCATGACTCTTGAGTTCACTTGTGATCAGTAACCATATTTAATCTACTCACACGTAAACAAACCAAAACCTTCTGAAATGACATGAAACCATATGACCATCGCAAAGATATTTCTCGTGGGAAAGTCCAACCAGCAGCAGAAGCAGGTGCAAGTCATATTCATCAAATTGACTAAAGAAAAAAAAAGGAAAAAATACTCTTGATGCAAACTGTTACAAAACTCCAAGTGAAGTGTAAATAAAAATACTGCTTCAACAGGTGCTTTCATGAACAGTGTTTACTGTTGGGGCGACATCACTTTCTTTATCATTGTTTCTTTCTAAGAACTTCTCCATAGTTGGTAACTATCACAGATCTGCAGCTGTCAAGTCAGTTCACTGACTCACTACTGACACCATAGGTGGCTCATGGATTTAAACTGAGCGTCTCACAGCCCAAAGGTGTGAAACAAAAGAACTTTTTGGTGGCCCCCGAGGAGGCGCTGGTTAACAATCACTGACTTAGAGACCTCTAGAGCTGGTACTGCAAAGGTCCAAAGTGGCTTTATAGGACAGTCCTGATGTATGGTTCAGAGACAACCTCGGTATCTTCATCTCTGACTCCTCTAAGAGATGTTAGAGGAGTCAGAGACGACTTCGCATGTGAGAAGTTTGGACACAAAGCTCAGGAGGCCAGGACTCATGGAGCGGAGCGACTGTGTTGACCTAAGAATGTTGGTGATGAAGAAGAGGAAGACCAGCAATGAAGGTGATGATGAATGAGGACATGGAGGTGTGACGACAGGATGGTGTTGGGGATTTTTAAGACAATGAAAACTATCTTCTACTTTTCTTTTCCTTCCAGCTTCTCCCTTCCTACAGCGGATCATCCTCCTCCATCTCCCCTTGTCCTCTGCTTCCTCTTCTCTCAAACCTACAAACCTCATGTCCTCCTTCACCACCTCCATCAATCTCCTCTTTGACCTTCCTCTCCACCTTCTGCCTGGCAGTTCCAACCTCAACATCTTCATCTACCAATGTACTGGCTCTCTCTCTCTCCTCTGTACATGTCCAAACCATCTCCATCCAGCCTCTCTGACTTGGTCTCCTAAACACCTGAGCACATGTGCTGTCCCTCTGATCCTATCATCATCCTGCTCACTCCCAGAGAGAAGCCCAGCATCTTCATCTCTGCTACCTCCATCATCATCATCATCATCAGGGAGAAAATCTTCTTCTTCTTCTTTCTCTTTCGGCTTGTCCCTTCAGTGGTGGCCACAGCAGATCATCCTCCTCCATCTCCCCCTGTCCTCTGCTTCCTCTTCTCTCAAACCTACAAACCTCATGTCCTCCTTCACCACCTCCATCAATCTCCTCTGTGACCTTCCTCTCCACCTTCTGCCTGGCAGTTCCAACCTCAACATCTTCATCTACCAATGTACTGTCTCTCTCTCTCTCTTCTGTACATGTCCAAACCACCTCCATCCAGCCTCTCTGACTTGGTCTCCTAACAATGAAAACTATCAGTTTACATTGTTATTTTTTTTTTATCATTCTTGATCCAAAAAATGTCACACAAATAGTCAAATGGATTGATGCGCAGATATTGTGCTCATTCATTTATCAATTTTATCAAAGGTGAAACAGAGAAATGGAACAAATGAATGGGAGTCGGTGACCAGTTTTTCATATCACACATATTCACACGTTAAAACCATGAACCAATGGAGATAAAAAAGTCCCCTCCAATGTAAACAAAGTATCAGACACATGAAAAGTTGAGCATGTTGAGCCAGTTCAGGAGAACTCATTTCACTGAATGAATCGGTTTAATAATTCTGATTAGCGCTGAACTTCTCGGTGAGGAGTTTGACATTTGAGAGCTCCACACATTCGCCGCCAACACAGCAGCCCTGAACCTGCGAGCGTATTAATCATGCGTTCAATTAAAAACATTAGCATATTCAGGCGCGGGGCCCAAGTCTGCGTCGACGGGCTGCTTGCGAGCGGAGCCATGAGCCGCTCTCTGGAAGCTGTGAGCGTGGAGCGAAGCTGGAGAGTGAATGGAGAAGAGTTGGTGCAGTGACCTGTCACGCCGCCGCCTCGCTCTGGGTCAACACACACACACACACACGCGGTCACACACTCACTCAGGGGCAGCGTGCATGTTAATCTGAACTGATTGCATGTCCACTTACATGAATTATGGACTGTGCAGGATGCATTATTTACTGTGTGGAATTAAAAAGGCATGCAGGGGCTCGGGATGCCGCTGCAGTATCACGACACACACAGACACCAACACAGTCTGTAGTCTCTCTATTCCATATAAACATCGTTCCATATCTACAATGTTCTTGGTTTCTGTGTCTGTCCAGGTGATGCCACATGGTACACAAGTTTCTCTTGATCCCACCTGTGAGGGACAGGAGACCTGGCCCCCTGCCTCGTGACCTTGTGACCCCACAAAAGGAACAGGCTGGAGAATGTGAAAGAACAAGTTCTGTTTGTGAGAAAACCACCATCCAGCTGGAGGAGCAACCAGGATTCATCTCTCATGATGTCAACACCATCGCGACAGGCCCCTCTGAGGGCCTCTTGTGCAGGCGTGTCCAACCAGTCAGAAGCTAAGAGCCACATTGTTTTACTGTGTAGCTGAACAGAGCCACATGCTACAAACATGTCAAAGTCTTAAAAATATTTTGACATTTTGCCGGAATAGCTCTTACTTTTTCGTCTTACTTCCTGTATAAACAATCATCTCAACACCAACTTGACCAACATCACCGCCAGTTCTGTGGCTCATTTGGTGAAGAGCCTCATGAAACTGGGGCTGGGGTTAGCCAGGCCTGCTCCACTGCGACCATCAACACTTCTTCAGAGTGGAGTCTGAAGACTGACTCGGGGAGGAGCAGGGAGAACACGGAGGCCTTCATGTCCGACTCCTCACACTCAGTGATGAACAGATGGATCGTCAGTCAGGCACTCATCAGGAGATCTGAGGAGCCGTCACAGTGTGGTACCTCGAAGCTTCTAGCCGATCATCTCTGAGGACATGAAGCTTCACTTCAACTCTGTTCAGGCTCAGTCTTCACTGGTTCCATGTAACCGACGTCTAGTTACAGGCTCCTGGTTCAAGGAACTATTGATCCCCTTATGCTATCCACCTTGACCCTCCTGCCACTCAGATCCTCCTGTCCGTCCGTCATTGATCTGCTGCAGAGGTCTGAAATCTCACCTCACTCCTCCCGTCTTTCAGGCCTGCTGACCTCCACAACGTGCTGGTCATGTGACAGCGCCTGGTCGTCTGCTCATTCCATTTCAAAACAGACGTATTTCAACAAAACCTTCAGGGTTTGTTGGTTAGGAAGAGGCTGACTTGGACGTGATTTAGGTTATTATTATTATTTTTATAACGTAAACTCTTCTTATCTCATTCACGTGCTGCGGTCTTTGACTAGTGATTCTCACAGTTGAGGGCGAGGTCCAGACAATATCACTGAGACTTATACTTTGAATGACCAGTTGTTTAAGCTGGTGGCACTTGCCATTCCTCTCCAGCTGTGGAACCTTCCTCTAAACTCCCCTGACCTGGCTGCCTCTCCAGGTTCACGGCACAGGAGGTGGGTTCAGAACTGAAAATACAACTGGTTGTGTTTCAACACGCAGCGTCCTCAGAGAGACATGCCTCCTTTCCGAGTGTGTGTGTGTGTGTGTGGGATCAGCTCTCCAGCTTGTCGTCTTTTGTGTGTTTCAGTTGTGCGTCTCAGCCTCCTCCTCATTATCATTTCTCTCTCAGCACAAGACGACGGTTTAACTCCCGCGGAACCAAATTTAGAAGTCCAGCATCCGGTTTTAATGACTCGTAGTCCGCTACACACGAAGCGCGTTCCGCCGCGGCCGGGACTCAAGAATAGGCTCCTGCATAGGCGCTGGCCTGCGTGGGCGCGGGGCTCTGACACGGCGCGTATGGGGGCGCAGCGCACTACAAACATCTTGGTTAATTGCTGAGAAGAAAGAAGGAGCGCGAGGACGTCATTAACTAAAACCCGGCATGTGTTCATCTGGGTTGGTAATTGATATTTCCGCTGCCCTCTCAGGCGAGCGGCGCCGCCGGCGCTGCCGAGCGGCCGAACCCTCGCCCGACGCCCACGCCGCCGCCACTGACCTCTGACCCCCGGGAGAGTGGGGGTCGCGCACACAGGTGTGCCGCGGGGATGGAGGCGCGACCTCCCTGTCAGGTCACATGGGACGCTTCCTCATCACCCACCGCCTTTGTGATTCCGCTAATTACAAAGTGCGCGGTTCAGCGCGAGCATGTTAATGACGACCTGCATCTGAATCTGCTCTCCGGCAGTGACCACGGAGAGCGCAACTGTTGAGCGCCAACTGAACCACACACATACCTCTGGTTCAGAAGGAGAAGACAACAAAAAACAAAACACCCAGACTCAGCCAAAATATTCCACAAGCACCACAAACACTAGCAAGAAAACAGGAGGGTGAGAAAACACAGAGGAAACCCAGCACTTCACAAGTCGTCCAAAACACATCATCCTAGTGAGTCATTTCGTGTCTGCTTTTATTTTGTGTAACCGATCCCCTGCTTCCTGTCCGCTGTGCCAGACACCATCACACGGTCACATGACCACCAGCCAAAGGAGACGACGAGGATGGATGATGTGACAGAAGCGATATTTCACATTTTATGTTGGATCTATTTCGTCTTAAGCTCAAACATGTACATCATTTGTGGCGTAAGCAGCGTTATACAGTAATTCATTTGTATTCATTACTGTTCTGCTTAGGTTTTTAGTGTGGTTATTGCTGACATTTGCTGTCCTCACCAGCGTCAGGGACACATTTAGCTGCGTTCCTTCTGAACTGGAGTCTCCAGGAATCGTTCTCCAACACGACAGTGGAGACTTGACCCTTGTGCCGAGTGGTGGTTGCCTCTCTGTCCACTGCATGGACGCCACTGTAAAGTCCATCTGGCAGAGTTTGGTTTACCATTACTCTTTTTGTTTGGTTGAAGACGTGAAATTCTCTGTGTTTAAAGAGTTCATTTAAATATATAAACATATCGTGGGTTGATCTCTTATGTGTATTTCCTCTTGGGCCTCCACCTTCGTCTGTTTTCCGTGTGCGAGTCTTGACTCCCGCGTTCCTTTCTGTTTTCATTCCCTTTGTTTCTGCTCAGGTTTTATGCCACTCACTGCTCTGTTCCTTGCACTTCTATTTCAGGTTCCCATTTATAGTGTTCCTCCCAGTTCAGTGACACTCTTGATTCCACCACCTTATTGGTCCTGACTGTGTATTGTGTATTTTAAAATGTAATAAATTGTTACTCTTAACCTTGTCATTTTGAGTCTTCCTGCCTCCAGTCACTGCACACACTTGGGTCCAGTTCATATATGCATGTATAAAGGAATATATTTGTGAAGGCAAAACGCATAAAACTACATGTTGATGACAACATGAGCCAAAAAGCAGACACGACAAAAGCCAATGAGAAAACAGACGCAAAAAAAGAACCTTAAAATTGAGACAAAACACTAGAAAAACAGAGGTCATACACACACCAACCAAGTATGTAGAAGAATGTGGAGGGAAAAAAATAGGGTGTAGCAGACAAAACGCACAAAATAACAATCCGAAAACTACTGGAAAAAAAAAAAAAGGCAACATCAGGAACATGAAACGCAGGTGGAAACCAGAACAATGCACAGAGCGGCGCTGGGCCGCACATTTATCGTGGCGTCAGTTCAGCGAACACCAGGAATAAAGAGCGTCACCTTCCTTTGGAGCGGCGGCGTGACTCCGACTACCTTTGATACCTCGCGGAACTCATTACTCCCGGCACCTTTGGGAAATTCATTTTCAAATATCTACACAATCTCAATTACGCCACTTAATTGATATCTTTATTTGCTTAATTGGCGGCGTTATTTCTCGCAGGGAGGAAGAGAACTGACTCTTTTTTTTTCTTCCCCTGCCCAGCTTTTTTGCGTCGCCGCGCCGCACTTCAAAGGCTGTTTTCGATCATTCCACCGTCGCCTCGTTATTTCCCACATGTCAGGAATGTCACAACATATCCGATGTAATTTTAATGAAGAATGACTTTGACATGTTTTCACCGCGTCTTTTTTTTTTTCCTCTCCTGAACGAAGAAAAGGTGAACGCAGAGTCGTTAGCTTCACTGCGGCACCTGACTTTGACTCCAGAGATAATGAACTATTTTTTTATCCATCGCTGTTTAAAGACGTTGTATTGACAGCGCTACGAGGGCGAGTCACTCCTGAGATCAGCCTGCGGTCGTGAGACTTTGGAGCTTTCTGGAGGGCCAGATCCTCCATGAAGGAGGTTCCGAACTGTCAGTGGAGCGCCAGCTGCTGGCTTCACTTGGGTTCACCTCGGACAAACATGTCCACAACAGATATATTCACTTTTCTCTGATCATAATAAGCAGAGAACAAATAAGCCAACCTTTGAAAACTGTAAATAAATACATGCAGAAAAAAAGTGAGAAGAAAACTGGCTGGATATGAACTAGAAAGTAATGAAATAAAACGCACACATGTACATGTTTTTATGTTTTGTTCATTGCCATGACCCTTTCCCCAGCCTCTCACCCTAAACCTAACCATCCAAAACACATGGCCTTAACCAGGACTGTGAACCAAACGTAAATTCAACAACAATGGCCCAGTTACTTTGAAGTTTTAACCTTCAAATTGTGGCTTAATGTTGCGGGGAAATGTCCAAAAATTAGTCCCCACTTGTGTAGCTCAACCACACACTCACGCACACACAAAAAAAGTGTTGGTTAAAAAAAAGTCTCAAAAAATGAAACACTTTTATGTGTGAGGAACGACAGTGGAAAAAAACAAACATCAAAAAAGTAAATGATTCGACACTAAAGTAGAAAGAGAGGTCTATCAATGTCATGAGCAGAATAATAACAATCATTAAAAAAGGAAGCTGAAGACTAAAGAATGGACTGTTTACATCAACTTGAATAGAAAGCCATTCAACTGGATGGTCACAGTCGTGGTCGCCTGGTGAACTTCTTCCAAGTGTGTTGGAGGTGCACGTCTTTGACATCACCGTCTTGTGAGGGTGAGGACGTTCCTGGCTCCTCGACTTCTCAGTTGGACTCCTGAACGTCTTTGGCCCACAGAGATGAAAAGTGACCTCTGCCGTCGTTCTTTTCCTGCCTGAGCCACAACTTTGCCCTCAAGACACCTTCGCAGCCTCATCTCCTGAAACTTGTCTGAGCTGACGTGGAACAGGAACAGGTGGTGGAACAGGAAGACATTGATGTCCTCCTCTTCTTGGTTTGGACATGGATGGTTTGGACATGTACAGAGGAGAGAGAGAGCCAGGACATTGGTAGATGAAGATGTTGATGATGATCAAGATGATGATGTTGAGGTTGGAACTTCCAGGCAGAAGGTGGAGAGGAAGGACAAAGAGGAGATTGATGGAGGTGGTGAAGGAGGATATGAGGTTTGTAGGTTTGAGAGAAGAGGAAGCAGAGCACAGGGTGAGATGGAGGAGGATGATCAGCGCCTCCAGCACAGGAGAAGGTGGAACAGGAAGACATGGATGTCCTCCTCTTCTGGAAGACTGGAGCCTGTGGCCCAGCTCTCTGAAGGGTCGGCGAGGAGGTGAGCCACAGATGGAGGGAATTGAGAAGACCTGTGACACAAGACCTTCTACGCTCCCAACCTTCTGGTTCTCAGCAGCAGAGAGCAGCTGGTTATTGCAACACCACACTGTTTAAAACATCACGTCTTCTGTCTCACCCTCCTGTTTCCGCGCTCAAACTCTCGATCTACTTTTATCTACCGTGCAAGTTCACGGTAGATAAAAGTTAAGTAAGTTGCCACCTGACTACAACAGAAACAGAGCCAGAATCCCATTATTCATAAAGATGTGCGACAAGATCCATAATAAGTCGCCTTCGCCACCAACCGAAATGCTCCGACTGACTGTTGACGTCATGTTTGCTCTGGTTGGTGGAAGCAGGACTAGAAACGGGCCTGGAGAGCGAGTCACATCTGACGGAATATCGCTGATAATTCGGCGGCTGTCGAGCCAATTAGACTTCAGCCTACTTCTCTATGGAAATTCAGGACCTATAATTACACACAACAAGGACACACGTTCGCGCACAACAATAAGACGACCCCCTGGAACGCCAGCCCCCCCTCCTCCCATCCCGCCCCTTTGGACAGCACATGAGAAGCCAAATCTCTCAAATGGAGAAATAAACAAAACAAACCAAAATACACGAGATGAAAGAAGAGAGACAATAAAAGGAAAAGTGTCCCCGGTGGATTCTTCATCCCTCCTCCTCCTCCTCCTCCTCCTCCTCCTCCTCTCAGTGTTATTTTATTTGTTTGTTGCCCGGCCATTCATTACATTTTCTCTTTCTTATTGTTGTTGTTTGCGTCTCCCACGTCTTCGTAATTCTTAAATGATTTCGACTTTTGCTTTGATCTCATTTAGAAAGTGAAAGAAGCCAAAGCTTTGGAAGTTATTTTGATTAGACTTTTATTAACTTCTGTCGGCGCTCTTAATGCTGCCTCTGAAGATTTCATTGGAGAGTCCTGCGACGGCGCTCCAGAGAGAAAACACTAATATAGAAATAATTGTGTGCGCCGTGCCAAGCTATTGTTCAGCTCCTGGAACTTTAATGCCGCCCCTCATTCTGCGGAATTCATACTCCATATATATTCAAATCGTGAGGAGGTGAGGTTGAGTGTAGCGCGTTTGTTTCAAGTTAGAATCCAAACTGTCTGTGCATGCTGGAGATCCAGTTCCAGGTGAGTCTTCAGGCCTTGATCGTGGGAGGAGGCCCCAGGTCCGACCGAGCATGTGCTGCAGAGATGACCAGGGAGCGCCACGATACTTGGTGCAAACTAGTCTGACTCGTTTTTTTAGCATTCAAACATCATATATAACTGTCCCTTTATAGCAGGGGACACATTATCTACTGTGACTGTTGTGGGAGGTCAGACAGAAGAATACGTCTGAAATTAAACTCGGTTTTTGCTACTAATAATCTAACAATTGAAGATAGAAATATGGCCATGACACGAGCTGATGTGTTTAGGAGACCAAGTCAGAGAGGCTGGATGGAGATGGTTTGGACATGTACAGAGGAGAGAGAGAGAGTCAGTCCATTGGTAGATGAAGATGTTGAGGTTGGAACTGCCAGGCAGAAGGTGGAGAGGAAGGTCAAAGAGGAGATTGATGGATGTGGTGAAGGAGGACATGAGGTTTGTAGGTTTGAGAGAAGAGGAAGCAGAGGACAGGGTGAGATGGAGGAAGATGATCCGCTGTGGCCACCTCTGAAGGGAGAAGCTGAAAGAGAGCAAAGAAGAAGGAGGAGGAGGAGAAGAAGGAGAAGGAGGAGAAGAAGGAGAAATAGAAGATGTTGAGGTTGGAAGTGCCAGGCAGAAGGTGGAGAGGAAGGCCACAGAGGAGATGGATGGAGGTGGTGAAGGAGGACATGAGGTTTGTAGGTTTGAGAGAAGAGGAAGCAGAGGACAGGGGGAGATGGAGGAAGATGATCCACTGTGGCCACCCCTGAAGGGAGAAGCTCAAAGAAGAAGAAGAAGAAAAAGATGAAGAAGAAGGAGAAGGAGAAGGAGAAGGAGGAGAAGGCGTTTGGAACTGCCAGGCAGAAGGTGGAGAGGAAGGCCACAGAGGAGATTGATGGAGGTGGTGAAGGAGGACATGAGGTTTGTAGGTTTGAGAGAAGAGGAAGCAGAGGACAGGGGGAGATGGAGGAAGATGATCCACTGTGGCCACCTCTGAAGGGAGAAGCTGAAAGGAGAAGAAGAAGATTGATATATGAATAAAGTAAATATATGTAAAATATTGTTTATATAAATCATAAAAATACATGAGAATGATGAGGTTTCATGAAACAATGTCCTCCATCTCATGGCTCACTAGGTGGCGCTCTCGGTTTAAAAAAAAAAAGATGTAAAATAGTATTTATTGCATTGTTCAATTGGTTGGTCAGTGTTGGGTGTTCAAATGTCAAGATTTCGGAGCAGAGAGCGCCATCTGGAGGGCTCTGAAAATGAGCACACTGTTTCACGCCGCCCATCTTTGATTCAGCTGGTTTAAGCTGTACATCATGTTGGAGTGTCATGTTGTCACTGACTTCAACACAGTTGTTCCAGTTTAGTACAATACTGTGGTGGGTTAAGTCAAACACCATTATGCTGTCATGATAATAAACCCAGTCGTGACTGTTCGGAGCAGATCTCCGCGCCGCCTCTTCTCCAGCGCTGACAAGTCCTGATCAATATTGTGTTGCAGGTCACCTGATGTCTCATTAAAGCCAGATTAAAGAGGCTCGGTGCGGAGCTCAACCATCCTGGTGAAGGTCCTGCGTGGATCTGTACGAGGCCCTGAACACCGGCCGCCGCCTCTGAAGGCACTTTGTTTGAACGAGATCATGTGATTATGATAAGATCAATTAACGGCCGGCCGTATCTGCCGCCACGAGCCCGTCGTCGCCGCCGTGACATTTGCGCTCGCTCTGCTAATGTATGTCCTACGGTGATAATTAAGACGGCGGCGAGCTGAACGGCATCGCACCCGGACCTCTGGGCGATTAGCATCTCCGCTCCAGCGCCGGCTTCAAGTGGCGCTTTTGAAAAAGCCCAAATTGATTCCGCCTCCTCGCAGGATGGTAATTCTGGCGGTGTTTACTGAGCGAGGTGACGCCCGGCGGAGCTGGAGACGGGAGATCAAACATTTAAGGCACTCACCACTGTGTCAATATTGCCCCACTCCGGAGCCTCTGGACCCATGCGGGTCACTTCGGGTCGACTTGGAAGGAGCTACATCTTCTTTACAGGACGTGTTGCCAAGCCATTGTGCCTCTGATGAGTCACTTCACCCTAGACGTGGTGCGATGGTCAAGTTTCTTCCAGTATTGTTTCTTGTTCAGATGCAGACAGGTTCAAACTTGCATGAACAAAAGTTATTTTCGGTCGCCATCTTGAATCACTTCCTCAGAGCTTTGAGTTTCGTCCACGAAACGGAATATTGTCAAATCAATAGATGAGCTTTTCTATTCACCATGTTGCGTTGCTTGTGATGATGTCAGTGAATGCAGCATTGTGAGAAAAAGTGAGGCATATTCTCAGCTAGTCCTTGTCCTCAGTAGATGCTGAGCAGCACATAAAACACATTTTCATTAACAACTATATTCAGAGAAAGTTCAGATTCATTTGACATGTGCTTTGTTGTTCACGTGTGTCAACCTTTTTTTTCCAGCAAGAAAACGTAGGTAAACAACAAAGCAACTTACATTGACTTCCATTTTTATTAGCATTAGCGTTAGCGTCAGTTAATGTTTAAGTTCTACGTTTTAACGTCTAGTATCGAACTATTATTTCTTAAAATGTCAAATATTTATCAAAAGTTTCATTGTTGCTGGATTCCCAAGAAGCATGTAGAGCTTTCTAGAGCAAAACCTTGAGGAGAGTCAGGTCTATCCGACACAGAAATAGTAGGTCTAGGACTGACTCCGCCTCCGTGTGGACGGGGTGTCAGCTGGTGAGCTGTGAACCAGAGTCCCAGCCAAGGAAATGCCTCATGAGAGATGCAACACAGTACAGGGAGACGTTTGAACCGCCTCTCCAGGTGTAAAACTAAAACTCACGGTAGCAGGGACTTGGACCACAGCCTTCTTGCTCCTGGTTTATGCATGTGACTTCCTTGGTGAGCAAAGACAAATGAGGTGGAACTGAGACTTAAAAGGAAAGCACTCGCTTCTCACACTAACTTTGCGACATTCTTGACTGACAGGTGGCAGAGTGGACCTTCACGTGAGCTTTCTTCTTCAGCAGGGCCAGTGAAAAGTGGCTCTGGTGGTTTTGACTCTCAGCACGACTAAAGAGTGAACTCCGCCAATGAGAGCATTTCTCATTCTAACCTGCAGCAGTGGAGCTCAGATCCTCGGGCCTCTGACTCACTCGCTGAATCATGAAAGTCTCCGACTAGATCTTCCCTGCGAGCCGGTCCCGAGCGTCTCTTCCCCGCAGAGGCCCGGGACGTTCATTTTAGACGGGAGCTGAGACTCTATTACAGATGGATCCTCGTGTGTTTATTCATGTGGAAATGTAGCCCGACAAAAAAAAAAAAAAAAACAGCCCGGGGCACCAGAGGTTAGGAAACGTGCTCATCACTTATTCATATCTACACGACCTAAAACTGTATTATCAGAGGACGCACCCCAGCCGTCTCCCTCGTGTTGGTCTTTGAGCGCGAATCACAGGATCTTACATACGTCGCTGGTCTATCGCTGCAAATGAACCCTTGATGTAATTCTCATCAAGGTTCAATCCATTTTCTCTTCCTTCGCCTGCAGCATTCTATCAAAAGGACTCTTCATCATCTCTCCTTCTGTTGCTGCCTCCTCTGAGGCGGGGGGGGGGAGGTGTCAGAGGAGAAGTTTGCAGAGGAGTCAGGTGGTGATGACGACTGCAGAGAGGTGGTCGGGAGATGACCACTTCACACCGCTTTATCCCAGCCCTCGGACCTCTTCTGAGGAAGCAAGGAGAGGGAGCGTCGCACCAAGTTGCTTCTCTTGAGGACCATCAGCACCAAGGCTTGGTCCGGTCCTGTTGTCCTTCTATTGACACTGCTCTTCATCCCTCCAGCCAGATGAAGGTGAGTCTGTCGAATGGTCAAAGGTGCAGTCAAAACAACCTGGAGCTCAGAAACAGGAGCGATGGTTCTAAAGCGGTGATTCTTAACCACAGGGTCGGGGCCCATGGTTGGGCCGCGAGAGCCTCCTTGAGGGTCCCAGGAAGGTTTTTTGTTTTACACCTTTGGGCTGTGAGACGTTTGCCACGTATGATGTCAGCAGTGAGTCAGTGAACTGACTTGACAGCTGCAGATCTGTGATAGTTACCAACTATGGAGAAGTTCTTGGAAAGAAACAATGATAAAGAAAGTGATGGCGCCCCCAACAGTAAAAACTGTTCACAAAAGTATCTGTTGAAGCAGTATTGAAAATTTATTTTTATGTATTTATTTTATTTATATATTGTTATTTATATTTTAAATGTATTTTATGGCAAAACGTTCATTGACACTTTACTTATATCTTATTTTGAGTTTAAAAACAACGTACAATTTTTTATTTTTAGGATATTTAGACATGGTTTTATAAAATGCATTTAATGTATTTTTTTTATTTTATTCAGTTTTTCCAATTTTCTCATTTTCTCAGGTTTGCATTAAGTGTATTTTTTCCCTTTTTTTTTTTTTAAGTTAAGCTCCACCCTGTGATGAGGGGCCCATAAGTTCTTCTGGTTCAACTGTCAGTTTGACTTTGGAGGTCCAGAACCAGTGGTTCAGAGTGAAGGTTCAACGGCATCATGGCGCAGTCAACGTCAACACACTTAATTCAACGGGTTTCTGGATTGGAACTCGCAAGTTCCAGAATTAAACACAATATTCAGGACACACTGTTGTCTTTGTATTGCAATAGTGATAGATGTCGAGCAGCACAGAGTCACGCTTTTGATCATTGGCGTGAACTTAGCAACGTCTTCCTGTGAGAACGGAGGATCTAAACAAGTGACGGTGGTTGAAGACAAACCCCAGATTTGTTGAACTGATATTTCAGAATGACAACTAGCGCGAGGCAGATTCTAGAGAGCTTCAGTGTCTACAGGAGTTTGAAGTTGCGTCGCTGCTAAAGAGCAACATCAGTCCCCTCTGGGGCCACTGGCCAGCGAGTGAGGGGCCCCATGTGGGGGATTCCCGATGCTCTGTCTAAATCAGCGCCATCACCATGTCATTGATATGGAACCATTTCAGCTGGAGACTCGGGGGAATTGCCAGAGCTGCCTGCTCTGTTGCATCACTGCACTGGAGCTGTGCGTCACCGAACCCTAACTGTCGAACGCCTGCTTGTTTGTTCGCAGACGGCACAACGTTTATCACACATGTTGATACACACATGTTCATCACCACAAACATCTCTGCAAAGAACGCCCAAACACAGTGTAGTATTGGGACCCCTCCCCGGCCCCACACCCGGCTCCGTGGTGTCAGTGCTGATGGTCAAATGTTGGGGTTAAAGGACAAGTGTGGACTTGAACTCGAACCTTCCTGGTGATGAATGACCATCCTGCAGTGAGCGCTGTGACCTTGGACACACACACACACACACACACATACGGTAGGGACCAACACATAGCTCACCTGAACCAGGACTCTGAACCAAACTTAAACCCAATTACAATGGCGCAGTTATTTTGAAGTCATCCTCAGATTGAAGCTTCACCTCGTGGGGTCCAGCCAATGGTCCTCACAAAGCCATGTGTTTTGTCAAGAATTGGTCCCCACCAAGTAAGATAAAACGCACCTACGTGTATTAATATTTGAGTGAGGACCAATCTTTGACAAGAAACTGATCTTATGAGAACATTTTGGCCGGTCCACATAGAGCATTGAGGAGGAAACTGTCAGTATAACAGGGTCATTGAGATTGGTTCGGTTCAGAGTCCTGGTTAGGGTCAGTCATGTGTTTTAGACGGTTAGGTTAAGGGTGAGAGGCTGGGGAAAGGGTTATGAGGTCCTCACAAGAATAGAAACCCGTTAAAATAAATAAATAAATAAATACAACATGAACTCAGAGGACGCATTTAAAGTTCCCCTCCGCTCTTGTATGCAGCTTCTCTCCACTGTGTGGTGCTTTACAGACTGTAATGGAAGAACTTTGCATTGCAACCAAGAGCTCGGCACCTGACAAACAGCTCAGAAAGACAGCTCCTGCTTTACGTACCTCTCTCAGCCACTTCTTGTATGGACCCACAGACCTTCTCTCATGGACACACTGAGCAACTATTGATGAAAACAGAGATAAATGTTGTCAAAGGAGGAGCTTTCCAGGAGGCAGCTGCAAGTCATATCTACTCTTTTTTCATTTCTGCCTTGGACCTCAGCCCCAGGAAGGTTATCTCAGACCCGACCCTTCTCACCCTGGTCATGGACTGTGCGTCCCTCTTCCCTCTGGCAGGAGGCTACGGTCCATCTAGTCCAGAACCCTATTAGTTACTTCTATTATTGTTATTATTATTATTATTATGTTTTGTGCACTTTCCTAGTTGGTGGGCTCCTCGCTGATCTTGGTAATAAAGGAGATTGTGATTCTCTGACAGTCAAACTGCGTCCCTGCCTCAGCTGCGAGCTTCAGTCAACCATTTATCGGTGCTGCCGATAAAGTGAGTCGGATGTAAAAGTTCCATTTTAACATGAAGCAGAAGCCTGATTATTGCACCTTAAAAATGACCCTCAAACACTTGTTGAAAACTGTGGAAGATAAACTTTTGGGAAAATGTCAAGCTTTGAAAAAAACTCTAAATAACTGCTTGTCGGGAATAAAAAGTGCCTATTGGTGGATTATGCCTTTAGAGGATGAATCAACAAGAAGTGAATGAGTGAAAGTGCCTCATTGTTCTGTCGGTTTTTGTGCTCTTTTTTGGCTAATTAAATGGAGACTTGACAGCCCACGGGACGAGTCACTGTCTCAAGGTTGACCGGTTGAAAAGAAGCATGTTGAAGGTCGGCGCGTGGCGTGTTGCTCGGCGAACAAGGAGGCGTTTTCAACCAAATGGCAGGCTTTCTTGCCCAGAAGAAGGTCGCACACCTGAAGGTTTCCCCGCCTTGTTTTCAGGAAACTTTCACTGTGGCATTGTGTTGGATGTGACACGATTCCCTTACAGCGTTGTGAGCAAAGTACTGTGCAGAGAAGAGGTGACGCGGTAAGCAACACACGGCAGAAAACAAACAGAAGTGACTCACAAGCAAAACATTGGAAAAAGAGGTTGGGTCAGATATAGAGCACAGTCCTGACTGGATGGTCCCAGTCCCAGTCTTCAGAGCTTCTGGAGAGCAGTAGAGCAGCTGAACAACCCACATGAGTGTTGTTCTTCTCTCCTTCTTCAGAGTGGAGGCATCAAGCTGAACTTCTCTGAGTCTCTCCTGGATGACTGAGGGACACTCCACACTTGTGTATGGGTTTGGATCACTACATAGCTGGCGACTGAAACAGTCTACTGCCATGGTTCCATTGGAACATTGATCTCACTGAAGGGCTGTCGAGCCGCCTCATGACCACCATGGTATCAGTGAGTCTAGGTCCAGATCAGGGAGGTTTTTGGGCCTCACGCTGGGTTCTTCAGTCGCCACCTTTGCTTTAAGAACTCTACACATCTTTAGGTTGTGTAATTTGAGGCGTGCGCCGACACACAATCTCTTTGTTTGGCCAGCGTGCGCTCTGGGAGCGACTCAACCTGCTGCTTTCAGAAGTCCAGCTCAGCTGGGAGCCAGTCAGACGGAACCACAGATTGGCTGGCTCACCTCCTGCCCCGCTCCTCTCTCCTCCCTCTGGTGTTTCCGTCAGCTGACCGCCCAAACCGCCCTGCACTGATGAGTTTGTGTCGTGTTGCCACGGTTACTGGGAGATGAAGAGGAGTTAATGAGAGGAAGAGCAATTCCCGGACGATTCACTTGCTGTCCACTCCTTTGTTTTGGAATGAAGAAAAGAGCAGCAACTTCACCTCAATCCACCAGCCAGTTGTGAATAAACACGGATGGGAGTCTCGTCCCGGCGCAGCATCGATGGTTTGGAATCACCCGTCACCTGCGCTCCTCCTACGGACGGATGCTTCTCTCTCTCTCTCACACACACAGACACACACACACAGAATCCTCAGCAGTCCTAATAATGCCAGAGTGTTGTGGCGACGAGGCTTTGCGCTACAAATTGACTGCGAGCGGCGGGTGGGCTCTTGTAGCCGCTCACAACTGCGACTGCAGTGTCGTCCGTCCAGCCAGAGGAGACTGTTAGACGGAAATATGGCCACTTAATTGGCCCATGATGGCAGAGTGGCGAGTGGTGATCGCCAGCCGAGTGCGAGACACCGCGATGATTAGGGGCCCGAGTGTGTGAGTGTGAGTGTGTGTGTGTGTGTGTGTGTCCACGGAGGCAGGATTTAAAGCCAACAACCACTTCTGGTTGTGTTGTGTGTATGTGTTGGTTTGTGTTGTGTATTTATTTACAGGATAGTTCTCACAGCATATATGTATCTGTGTGTGTGTGGTGAGTGTGTGAGTGTGTGCGTGAGTGTGTGTGCGGCCCAGCAGGACAGCGCCGGGCCTGGACTTATTAGTCACTTCGTCTGGAGCTGTCAGCCCACACAAAAGGCATCAAGCGATTAAAATAAAATATCCGCACACTTGTGCTGCGTGTCAGGTGTAGACATACCAGTGCGTGTGTGTGCGTGCGTGTGTGTGTGTGTGTGTGAGAGAGTGTTTTGATGGAGGCCGATTTTCCCTCCACTCTTCCTCTAAGTGGGGAAATCAATGCAAATAAGAGAGGCAGCAGGAGAGAGCGAAACAGAGAGAAAACAAAGGTTTGGATTGAAGAAGTGAAGAAGTAGATGTGAGTGGAGGGGCGGGGGGGTGAGGGGCGGGAGGGGGGGGGGGGGGAGGCCGGGCAGCGGAGGGGGGTGATGCCCATTAAGGCGGGAAATTGAAGCCCTTTGCTGTTAAGCATTCCGCTTGCGCCCGGATTTCCCCGATGGTGTTGCGAGATTCACCGAGCGCAGAGTTATCCAGATGAGACGAGTTTGAATTAAAACGCCATATGTTCGGCGCAAATCAAACGCCGGCGTAATTTCTCTGGATACAGACGAGAACTCTCGAATTAGTCTCTACGCTTTACTGGTTTGTTTGTCCCACGCGCAGGCCTTGGTCACGGCGGCGAGGAGATTTGTTTCCACTGCCGTCCAGCGTGGCACGCTAGCTGCTGCGCTGGTGGCTAACAATTAGCATCGGCTGTTTTTAGCTTCAGTGTCACATCCGAAGTAAAATCAAAAAGTCAATAAAACATAAAAAAAAATGATCAAAAACAACAAAAAAAAAGAACGTTTGTCAAAATATTTTTTTAACATGAGCACAGGCTGTAAAAAAATAGCAACAATGCTATATATATATATATATATATATATATATATATATATATATATATATATATATATATATATAACAAACCTTTACACTTTCACTTTCACCCTTAAATCCCTGAAGGCTAATGTTTACATAAGTCATTTAATAAATAATGTAGAATAAATAGATAGGAATAGGAAGGTTCTAGTAGATGTCACACTCTTAAAATAAAATAAAAATATTATAATAATATATATATATAATAAATATATATTTATTTTATATATATTATTATATATATATAATAATATATATATATATATATATATATATATATATATATATATATATATATATATATATATATATATATATATATATATATATATATATATATATATATATATATATATAGTTTATTTTTATGGTATATGTATATATATATATATATAGTTTACATTAGATGGATAAATGACTTAACATGGGTCTCTGATTCTTCAAAGCTGTGAACACCTTAAAGGGAGCTTCATGCTATTTAGAACACAAACATGGCTCTTGTTCTGCAGAAGTCGAGAATCAAACCTTTTGTGACATTTAGTGTCCTAAGAATAAAGAAGAAGAAGAAGAAAAATCTATATCTGAAATCCAACCTCAACTCTTTCAAGTCGTTCCAGGTCCTGGCAGGTCCCCACAGGTCCTGGCAGGACCTCAAAACCTTGGCTTGCTGCAGTAATTGTGTGTTTTCAACCTCTGCTGCCTTCGACTAATTTACCCACAGATTGAAATGGAATGACCCTCCTGAGCGGCGACACACACACACACACACACGCACACACACGCCCACACACAAAGCAATCATGATCGGGAGAGGAGTGTGTTCCCTCACAGACTGATTCCAAAGCTAATAGTTATTGTTTGAAGCGACACTGGCGCCCTGGCATTTGCTTAACCTTCTGTCTGGTGCACGCCACGCAGTCGTCGCACCGTCCCAGCTTAATTAATATCCTCCCGCTCCCCACCGCCCTCGCCACCTCTGCCAGCCGCCAAAAAACAGATACTGTCATTTCGCAGAGCGTTTTCCTGCAGCAGTAAATGGCGGTTAACCTTTGGACCTCAGACTCTGGAGTGTTATAAAGTCTGGACGAGTCCAGTGGCCAGTGGAGTGAAGTGAACTGGAGTGAACTTCACAACTCACAGTGAAATGGAGCTCTGTCCTCTGGCTCAGCTCTGTCTTCACCTCAGATACACGCTGGAACAAGACCCCAAGATACTTGAACTCCACCAGTTTCTGCTTCACTGCATGAAGGAGCCATTGTGATCCTGTTGGACAAAACCTCAGCAAACTGACCTGTCAGAGATCTGAATGATGCAATGACAATGGCACTTTATAAAAACATCAGAAGTAGAATAAGAGGAGATGATGTCCTCATTTTCAAATGTCAGTAGGTGGCGCTCCCAGTTAAGACGTGATGTGCGGTTTCTAAAGATGAAAACGATGTTCAAGAAGGTCTTTTGAAAGACAAAACATTTGTGGTTTAAGTCACTACATATTGAAAGAAATGGCTCAAAAGCACCTCAAAAGTCACCTGGAGTACAAAGGTAAAAATGAGATGTCAAACACACAGAAAAAACACACAGAAGTCAACATTAGAATAGACAAAATCAAATAGTCGATTGAAAAGTCACAAACAAGTAACAGCAAGAAAAAAAGTAAGTAAACATGGTGAGTCAACACAGGACGGGAGCACAGGAAGTAAACATGGAGAGTCAACACAGGAAGGTAACACAGGAAGTAAACATGGAGAGTCAACACAGGAAGGTAACACAGGAAGTAAACATGGAAAGTCAACGCAGGAAGTCAACGCAGGAAGTAAACATGGAAAGTCAACGCAGGAAGTCAACGCAGGAAGTAAACATGGAAAGTCAACGCAGGAAGTAAACATGGAGAGTCAACGCAGGAAGGTAACACAGGACGTCAACACAGGAAGTTAACATGGAAAGTCAACGCAGGAAGTCAACACAGGAAGTCAACACAGGAAGTAAACATGGAAAGTCAACGCAGGAAATCAGCACAGGAAGTAAACATGGTAAGTCAACACAGGACGTCAACACAGGAAGTAAACATGGAGAGTCAACGCAGGAAGGTAACACAGGACGTCAACACAGGAAGTTAACATGGAAAGCCAACACAGGAAGTAGAACAAATCTGTGAAGGGAGGAGTGTCAACCAAAAGTCATGCTGATACTGAGCCCTTCTAACAACAGGTTGCTATCGCTGCGCCGCAACTTCATTCACCGGCAGCTTCTTGAGGCTGTCTGCCGCTCATACTCGCTCATGAGTCACAAGCTAGTCAATCGCCGACTGAGACATTTGCCAACTTGTAAATAGGACTGATCCAGTGGGAAGAATCGATAGGCTGAAGCGCAGCTTAAGCTCTCCCACCCTCCACACTTGGTCCAGCGCCTCGTCGCACCCGGACGATCACCAACAATGTGGTTTAACCTGCTCCTGAGCCGCGGCGGCTGCAGACGTGATTAAGTTCTCACCGCGCCTCTCGTCCTCTTCTGTTGGCGGCTAAGCTCTTCTCTGCAGCGGCGCTACATTAAGCACCTTTAAGACTCCGCGGAGGGACAACTCCAGCACGCAGAAGCAGATCAGCGTTCACGGCGAGGAGGCGTTCGGGGTCCTTTCATTTGCTGGAAACTTCCGTCCTGGTTCATCTTTTCTATTTTTAAGTAGCTTTCTAGGCCGATCATTACGAGCTGGGATCAGCGCGCCGTCCACGTGAGGGAGGGAGTGGCAGCGCTAAGACGCAGCTGTGAAATTGAAGCGACCTGGTGGTGTCAGCAGAATCTTCTCCTGAGCTGTTTATCGCCCTCGACGCCATGCTCGCACCCAACGCCCCCCTCTCCTGCCCAGATCTTACATGTAGGAGACACACCTTTTCACTTGCACATTTAAATATTCCATATTTGTTATTTTGACCCCTTTATTCCTTATTTTTCCATCATGCGTTTGACTGTTGTTGTTCTTATTCTTGTTTTTATTCTTATCCTCTCACATCAAACATTTTATTAAAGAAGTTTTTTTTCTATTTTTTGTATTTCTAAAAATGATATTTCTAAATGTGGAGTTGAATTGTGGATTGTTAGTGTTTTTGAATTGAAAATGTTCCCGTTTTTACCAGATGGGAAGTGGCACAACAAACTTTTTCTTATGAATATATGAGCTGAAATCAAAGTTATTTGAAATATACTTATCCCCTCCAAAATAAAGAAATAAATAAAATTAAAATTTGAAATCGAATTAACATTTTTATTGAAATGTTTTCTTTAGCTTATAATAACATTTTATTTTAACCGCCGTTATTAGCTTTAAGGATTTGAGGTGTGCACAATCCATTTCAAATCCTCGTGAACATTTGCGTTCACTTTCTTTTCCACAGCCGTTCTCAACATGACTTTTCCAGATCGGCGTCTCAGAAAAGTCACCTCCTCTCCTGCAACTCGTTGACGTCCTGGCGTGGTCCACGTGCGAGCCGCCGCGTTCCCACACACGCGGCGCGGCGTGCGATGAGGGAACGCGGTAATGCGAGCATCTGCTCCGGCTTTTGTGTTCAAAAGATTCAATTAAAAAATAATTAGCAAAAGATTAGTGGTGGTCCGGCACCAGTGTACCCACTGAATAGATGTTTCCTTTTCATCTGCTGTAATAATAGAATGCTTTTTTTAATTAAAGAAAGAGAAAGAGGAGGAGGAGGAGGAAGAAGAAGGCGCCGCCTCACTGCTCCCTGACTGAAGACAAAGTTTGTTTGATGTGCAGCAAAATGAAATATTTTTTTGATCTAACAAATTAATTTCCACTTCCCCTCACACTCTGCCACTTCCTTCTCCTTCTGAGGAGATAAAGATAATTCAATTTAGATACCAGAGCCAGCGGAGGAGGAGCTGGTCAGCCTGAGACACACCGCCGCTTCAGCGAGGAGGATTCTCGGTCAGCCGCACGCCATCCCCGGGACCCGACCCGGCCGGCTCCTCGGCTTCCTCTGGAAACGATGTCCCGTCAGAAAATGGTGTGGAGCAGAAACGTCTTCAGCCGAAAACTCACCAGCTCAGAGTGAATATAAAATCAAAGTGGAGACTCTGGCAGGAACGTGGACCTGTTGACGCTCCGGTCGAAAAAGCCATATATTGTAATCCACGGTGTGAATATGAAGTTCCAAAACTGTGCAGACGACTGAAAATGAATCCGTCAACTCAGACTCCCGCGAGGCTGCAGCGCGCCCTGAGTGTCAGAACCACCCAGAGAGTTGAGTTCAGTCGCCTCAGGGGCCAACTGTGATCCCTCCGTCTCCGCTCCTCAAACACAACAAGATGGTCTGTAACGTTTTTTTGCGCCATGTTACAGGAGGAGACGGTTTGTTTGTAACTGCGACTGCAGCAGACGATCGCTGTGACAGGAGGAGGCCTTATTTTTTTCCTAAATATTACATGAGCTGAGGGTTGGTTTGAACGGTTACATAAAGATCGGAACGTAATAACAGGAGAGGAACTGTTGTCTCTATGTGCAACCCATCCTTCCATGGCTTAATACATTGATGTTGGGAAAGTGGACTTTTGCATCCTATACTGACGCCAAAGGCAGCCTTCAGCGTTGCATGTTGACTTCTTAGGTTTTCAATTGAAGTACAGTTGAAAATGTTTTTATGAGATCAAAAGTGACACATATATATATATATATATATATATATATATATATATATATATATATATATATATATATATATATATAAATGTACTTATCACCTCAAAAACATTTTGTAAATTAAAATTAAATTTGAATTGGCATGTATATATATATAATATTTTATTTTAATTTATATTTGAAGATTTGAAATGTACTCAACACATTTTCTCTTGTACATTTGCAATTCGTCCTCACTTTTTAATTCACATGAAGTTTGTAACGTTGTCTCTATGTGTTCTCATTCTCATTCCTTTCATATATAGATGTATGCAGGGAAAGTGGACTTTAAAGTCCTTTGCCACAGCGTTGCATGTTGATGTGTTAGACTGACACATTCTGAGGCTGTGGGCAGCATGTCATAAAAGAAAGACAGAGGTTGGAGTTACCTCTTTGGCATGGGCTTCTTTCTTTCCACAGGCAACAACGGGTCAGTTGCGACTTCAAGCTCCTCAAACGGCTGTGCGATTTGGACGCACTGACTTCCTGACCGCGAGACAGGAGGAGAGCCATATAAGGGGTTAAATATTGCGTAGCTCTGACGTCCAACTTCACTACTCCACCAGCCTGGAATCCTACGTAAAACAACCCTCACTCCATTGAAACGTCAACATGCAACACGGATGGCTGCCTTCGGCGTCAGTATGGGACTCCAAAGTCCACTTTCCCAAGGTCAATATATGACGCCATGGGAGTGAGGATGGGTTGCGTGTAACTGTTACAGGAGGAGGCCAGTGGTTCATATTGTAAAAGAGGAGCCGGTTTGCCCATAATAGTGAGGCGTTAGTGTGAGAATAAAGTTGGTTTGCAACTGTTGTGGAGAGGAGGAGACAATGTGTTCGGACAAGCTGCTCTGAGAGACCTGTTCTGTTCCCAGAGAGTTGAGCTGAGTCTCCTCAGGGGCCAAATGTCCCTCCATGTCTTCCAGTGAAACACACTGCGGTGGTCTGGAACAGCAGGGGATTTGTTCATGGCCACATGTGGATAACTCTTAGCTCATAGCACTTGCTCATGACTGTAGCAGAAGGAGATGATTTGTTGGTCACAGGAAGAGGCGGCTTGTTCGGAACCTTCTCAAGTATAAGATGCGTCTGTCACAGGAGGAATCGATACGTTGAGGACAGTTGCTGGAGAAGCTGAAGACATTTATTCTCTAACTGTAACATGAGTTGTGAAGACAGTTTGTTTAGGAGATCTGGAGTTGGGGATTGGTTCCAAAGTGAGGGGGGATCTGTTCCGGACAAGAGACAACGATTTGGTGAGGTGCTTTACAGGAGGCGATTTGTTCGACAGTGCTGCACCAGTTTGTTTAGGAGGGGAGGTCAGGTAGAAAATATGGAGCAGCCAGTGGAGAAGCAGGTGAGAGAGACAGAGATGTCATGGACTCTGTGTCCCTGCGGCTTTGTACTCGCCATGCTCTGCAGCACAGAGCCAGTGTGCCCTCCAGCAGTGTCTCTCTCTCTCTCACACGCACACGCGGTATTTGGCCTGTCAGCCGTGGCAGCACCTGTCAACTGCTGACCACTTCATTGGGCACCCGAGAGAGTGTGTGTGTGAGAGAGAGAGGAGGAGGAGGAGGAGGAGGCAGGTGACCTCTCAGTGCAGAGGAGGTCGTCCACTGTACGACACTGAGCACAAGGAAAGCTGCACAACACTCCAGGGTCTGTGGCTTGTTCACAGCATCATCGACAAGTGTAACCATCAAATGGTCAAACGCAGGGTCAGAGGTCGAGCAAAGGTTTGAGCTGAAGCTCTTTCCGTCTTCGACCTACAGGGACACAGACTCACTGCGCAAAATCCACCTCTGCAAAACCAAATCTGCGGGTTTTCTCTGCTCCTCGCTGCACCTCGCTGACACTGGAAACCTCAGCCATCTGACCAAACAGAGGCGGCTACCTCCGGGATTATTTTCACCCTACATTAGGAGTGTTGCACCCGACTCGCAGCTTTCAACCTCAGTGGCAGGTTTGAATCCAGAAGACATCTACTTGCGTCAAACGAAAACCCACCAACTCTGAGGATCCTCAACTTTCTGACAAGCCGCGATCAAACCACCTTTTGTTTTCAATTTAGAAAAGATCAAGAATGCGAACGACTGGAGCGCAAAGTCAAGATGAATCAGGAGGCTGGGTGAAGGGGCGGAGGCCACCGAGGGCTGCGTGTGAGAAGGAGAGATCAACAACGCCATAAACAACCTTGAGGGAAGTCGGTGATCCACCTGCGAGCGACGGCGCGTCGGCGAAACAAATGGGTTGTCAGAGTCGTGTGTGCCAGTGGCCGAGAGCGCCGGGATGGTTCTCGCACTCCGACGGAGGAGAGAACATTTTCTTTCCATTTTTAATGTCTCAACACTTTGAAGGCATCCACTTTAGTGAAATAGACACGGCAAGACGACGCACTGGTGACACACACGTGACACACACTCCTCACCTCAGACCGTCTCTCGCCGGACTCCAGGTGTTCGGTTTTCATCCTGCAGCGGAGAAGCCGGCACAATATTTACCCACAGTTCAATGGGCATCAACGTCGCGGCCCGCAAACACCGCGGGGGGAAGTGAAGCGCTGCGTGTCGCCGGATCAACAGCTCGGAGCGATGTGCACAGTGTTTATCAAATTACAAACACCTTTGTTAGAAAAGCGTTTATGCCAGAAGACGCCTGTCGTGTCGTGACGAGAGTGAAGATGAGTTTACTGGAATGTTCTCGACATTTCCGCAGATGTGGTGTTTGGACCGCTGGAGGATTCATCAGCGACACTTAAGTAATTTATGTTTCTGCAACTGTCACTCAAAGATCCTGCAAGAGGCAAAGCATTTTCAGGAAACGAACTCCAGCTCGCCTAGAAAACTCCGTCCCCTAGTGGCAGACAGTGACATAAATAAATACATTCAGATCCATAAATGGGTTGTAACTTAGCATATAGAGAAATATATATGACTAAAACAGAGTGAGGAGGTGAAATGAATAATACTTTACAGTCAAAAATAACAACAAAACAACCACCATTTTTGTCTGACACCAATTGCAAATTTATATATTTTTTTCCTCAACTAAATCACACGCAAAAATCTCTATTTTTTTAAACTTTTTCCTACTAAATAACAGTATTATTGGTCAACACAGTATAGAAAATGTTACAACCTTTAAAGCAAATCAATAACAAACAATGAATGGTAAATAAATGTGCTTTATTCCCTTTTCAATGGACAATGAAGAGAGCAAACCCACAATGTAAACTCCACCTGTTCAACTCCGGAATGTTGCCTTCTAACCTTTTCATCGACTGTCCATTATCATCCGTTAGCATTGGTTTGGCCTGCCGTTAGCTGCAGTTAGCATTCGTTCATTAGCCTCTTGGTAGCGCTTGAATTTGGTGCAGCGATTTGAGGCCAAGTGTCTTGTTTTGACGCTGAGTCTGTGGTGCACATGTGTCGGTCTGCACATCTGTCGGTGGTCATTTTTCTTGACAGCGACGTGTTGGCAAACCATCGGCATCATGGCTTGCTCACGCTAATGTCTAATGGAATAAGAATATTTGAAACCTCATTTTTCAATTTGAATGAATGTGGTATATTACTGAAGCAAATGATGGACCCACACAGACTTTTAAACAACAAAATATTGTTTATTTTGCATCAGTTTGACAATAGCACAATAAATCACGATGGTGGCTATATTCAAGTTTTTATATCGCCCACATTAAAAGAGCGAAAGCTCTTTTAATGTCTTGAAAATATTTGTATAAGAATTTCAATGTTATATAAGAATTTCAAGTCCATTCAGAGTAGTGGAAACCCTGGACATTGTGTCGCGAAAAACCCCCTTCATCGCAGTGATTAAACACAATGCATTTGAATACAAAATAAATAGACTGTGACGTCAGGAACAACTCCGAAAGTTGAAACATTTGAAGTCAAAGTCCAGAGTCTGGAAACAGAAGGCGCAGCATGGCTGGTCTGCAACGCCACTGACAGAACAAAAACAGCGGGGCAAACAGGCAAAAACTACATCAGGACAAACCTCTAAAAGTGTCTAAGAAGAATAAACATAAACACAACAAAGTACAAAGCAAACTCTCTCTTCCGCAGCATCAGACAACAGTCTTAGAAGACAACAGTCAGGTGGGTTGGAGAGCTCCCTCTGAAAAGATGCACCTCCCTCAGCTCCGAGAAGCTGAACCCAACAAGGAAGCAAAGAAAATTAAACCTTCAAAATAAGAGCCCGGCAACGGGACATGACAGAGCACGAGCAAAACACATCTGGCACAATAAAAAAAACAAACCTATGATGGAGAGCCAGCAAGTCCATACTTTTGAGGATAAAATCAAGTATTATTTTCAGAAAAGTGTCAGGAAAGGAGTCTAACGGAAATATGAGTTTCAGACAAGAGATCTATATTTAGAGTCCAACAACAGAGGTGGTCATGAGGATGCGGCCTTGTCAGTTAGACTGACTATTTCACGTTCAATGCTGAACATTCTAATGCTATTTTTGTTGTCTTGCTTACTGCTGTGATTGTTTTGCATCTTTGATAGAACAGTAAACTGCATATTCTTTTTCTATCGTTCAACAATTTAAGTAATTCTATGAGACACTTTATTATTATTATTTCATGTATGATTGAATTAATATTCGTTTGTTGATGTAAAACAGTGTAAAAACTGACAGTGTTGGTACATGAGGTCAGAAGCGTGAGGCGCTGGCTCCGCTCTCATGTAGTCACAGTGTCAGAACGATAATTTCAGGAGTGTTTTCTGAAGTTCCACCGAGTCTTTGATGAAGGTGCCTCGTCAGCAAAAACGGTGACGAGTCAAAGCACATGAGCGCAGCACATTCCTCCAATTGAGAAGGAAAAAAAAAGTTTTATATTGACAGTGTTTCCATTATTTCATTTGCTGCGGGGTTTGGAGCGACTTCACAGAGTGAACTCCCACTTCAACCTGCGATCACGGAAACACGGCTGCGGACTGGATTCCATCCTCCAGAAGTTCTGGGCGGAACACAGGCAAACCCGTCCCACTCTGACTTCAGACCCTCGCTGAAGGCGCCGCACCTCTCGAGTGCGCTTACATCACAGAGCTGAGCGTCAGGGCCAGCAGGCACAACTCGCAGCAGCTACGTTTCCTCCGTCTCATCGTTTTTCTGCCTCATCTGGAAAAAAAAAAAAAAAAAAAGGTTCTTGGGGCTCTTTGAATTTCACACTGCGTCGTATTGTGCTCGGTCTAAAAAATGAAGCGGGGAAATGAGCAGAAAGGGACGGAGCGAGGGAAGAAAAGAGAGAGAAATCAATAGTGAGGACATCGCCGGGGGCTTTCCATATTACATTTTGCATAGATGTTGGCTGTAATTTGGCTTTGATCTCGCTCCCAAGATGACTCACTGAGGCCATCTTCCCCAGCCAGGCGGGGGAGGGAGGGTGCGTGGAGACGAGCATTAAAGATGAGAAAGCGCGCGGGGGGAGGGATGGAGACCACCACGCGGCCATGACACCAGGCCTGGCGTCCGGCTTTTTCAAGGGTGTCGGAGCAGCAGGCCAGAAGTCCTGTGACCCTGTTCACACGAAGGTCTGCTGCTCGCTCACTCTGTTAAACACTGTGTTCCCCTCATGGTTGATCGAGACGGGACGAGAAGTGGCCTGCAAAATTAGCTGTAGCAAAGGGGCATAAATGTTTTATTCCACTCATTCCCTTCGTGGATTTGCAGGGGGGAGTTAACCACTGCATGTCCTGGGCTGTGGAAGGAGAGTCCGCACAGTACCCATCTCAAGGTCACAGGTTTCGGATACCCTAAGAGCAAATCCTGTAAGTCACTTTTCGAGAAAGTGAAGTGAAACCAACAACACTGACAAAGGTAGTTTTTGGGGGCAACGTCCTGGTTGAGTCCTCAGTCAAACGGTTAAAGCCAAACAAGCTGTACAGCCTGCTGCCGGACTCCCTCCGCAGGTGGACTTCCTGACCAGGCGGAGTCAGCGCATGCGGCTGGGGACGACTGTCTCCGACACTCGGACCCTCAACATCTCCTCAGGGCTGTGTTCTCTCTCCATGGCTCTTCTCTCTGTACTCTAACTGATCAAGTTTGCGGATGACACCACCATCATGGAGCTCATCTCAGATGGAGATGAATCGGCTTACAGGAGGGAGGTGGAGCGGCTGGTGTCCTGGTGCAGCCACAACAACCTGGAGCCCAGAAGACAGTGGAGATGGTCATAGACTTCAGGAGAGTCACAGTTTCTCTGTCCCCTCTCATGTTGGCTGGTTTATCCATTCCTGTCGTAGACTCCTTCTGCTTCCTGGGCACCACCATCACTGAGGACCTCAAATGGGAGCCGACCATCAGGTCCCTCATCAGGAAGGCCCAGCAGAGAATGTTCTTTCTGAGGCAGCTACGTAAACTACGGCTGCCGACAAAGTTGCTGGTGGAGTTCTACACAGCCATCATCCAGTCCATCCTCACCTCCTCTATCACCGTCTGGTACAGCAGCGCCACCTCCAGGGACAAGAGCAGATGCATCAGCAGCGCATCGTACGTTCTGCTGAGAAGGTGATGGGTTGCAGCCTCTTCAGGACCTGTATGTCTCCAGGACCCAGAGACGTGCAGGTGGGATCAGAGCCTTCGACCCTTCTCACCCTGGACATGGACTGTGTGTCCCTCTTCCCTCTGGCAGGAGGCTACGGTCCATCCAGACCAGAACCTCCCGTCACAGGAACTGCTTCTTCCCTCGGCCGTCAGACTGTTGAAATTGTGATCAACCTTTATTTTATTTTATTTTATTATTTGACATATACAGCTCCAACTACAAGCCTCCATCTGCTCTGTAACAGTTCTGCAGCACATCTACATCAGCTCCGTAACAGGTCTTACAACAGCTCTAGAACAGCTCCACCTAACTCTCCATCAGCTCTATAACACTTCTACCACACATGGACACCATCACAGCCTCTATAACAGTGCAGCCGCGCCTCTATATCAGCCCTGTAACAGCTCTTCACACGACATCGATTCAGCCAATTGACTGTAGATGTAACACAGCTCTATTACAGCCCCTCACCTCTATAACTCCTCCACATCACTTGGCGACAGCTCTACACCGTCCCTACCACTGCGCCATAACAACTCCACTCCCCTGCTCCAACCTCAGAATCAACCCTCGCACCGCCGAAGCAAAGCCACTCCGGCAGTGGGATCGGTATGAAATAATAAATGAAGTCGCACAATTAATGAAGAGATAGAGCTGTCTCCTGGAGAGAAGAGCGGAGGATTCGTCATCTCTTCTCCACACAATGCCATTGTTCGCCGCAACATTCTCCAGTCACTGTGTTATTAATGAGGCTGCCGCCGAACATACATTTTTCTCTTTCTGCTGGCTCGCCTGCTCTGGAAACTTTTAGGAGCTTCACTGTGCAGGTTTCTCTGGAGCACACCAGGGGCAGCTGCCGAGGGTTTCCCAGTTTCTCCACTGGAGCCGTGACGACAGCCTCAACCCTGAAGCCTGAACTTTATGGGGGGGTTGAACAGACGTGAGAGCTGTTCTGAGGGAGTGTTTGCTGTCACATCCCTGTGGAGGGTCTGCCCTCAGACCACAGGTGAGGACGGAACCTAAAGCAGCTGATACTCTGGCTCTGCTCCGATGATGAAACTCAGGTCCCATCATGTTGAGAGGCTCCACTTTTCCACAGCCTTGACCAAGAAGCTGTTCTTATCCTGGAAAGAGGGCCACCAAGACAAGAAAGTCCATGTCAGCCTGATCCTCCCTACACAGCTTCACTCCACCATTCCGTTCGGGCAGTGTTTTCCAACCTTTTTCCAGCCATAGCAGCCTTGGTTAGCCATTGAAAAAATCCCAGGCTCACCACCAAAGGAACCTGGGCCAAAGTGCACTGGTGCTTAAAGTCCTATAGAAAATCCCGATTCATTTGTGAAGAACTGTAGCTACTGACACTCACTTGTTATTTTGCCAGGGTATTGGCTGAAACACATTCCATTGTGTCCAGAAAAGGGCGACAATATGGCAAAATATATCATGATTTATTTATTTATATACCTGCTTTAAATAACTTTTTATCATTTTATCACTTGTCTTTTTAGACTTTATTGTAGTTTTGAGTTTCCATACAAATTTCCAGACAAATCCTTAGCTTCTTTGCCTGAACTTGCCTCATAAAAACAATGATTCTTTCTCTCTTCTCATTTTGGAGCACATTTATTTTGTTGTGCATTTAGTTTTTCACCACTTTTTAAACCACAAAGCAAACTTTGACAGTCCATGACTATCAATAAAGTTTGGAAGTGAGACACGTCAGGTTAGCCGCTGTGTTAGCTGCAGACAGTCTTTGGCCTGGTGGCGGCTCTGACAAGGATCCTTCCCTCCCTCCCTCCATGGTTCTGTGGTGAAAGTGTGTGGTCCAGTTAGAGGTGCATCAGCTTTAAAAACAGCAGGAAGTTGTGCATGTGAGCGGCTTCTTGGCTGTGAGTGTGTGGGAAGAGGAGCGCCGCGCAGCACAGCAGCGCTGCTTTGACTGACGGACAGATCAGCGCATCAACACACTGGAGCTCTACAGTAGAGTGGAGAGAAAGAATGTCACAGAATCCATGTGATCATCTCCTCACCTTGGTTGCTCCTCAACACCTTCTCATTGGCATCACATCGCCCACCTCTATCTCCGGACACATGAGGTGAAACGGGATCATCTTCCCACAGCACACCTGACTCTCTATCACGGCTCACTAGTGTGTTGAAAACCGCAGTTTTACGGTATTTCACCTTGCGGTATCTCTGTCACAATCCCTCTGCAGTTTCTTCAAACACTTCAGAGTATTTTCAAACAAGGCAATTCTGAACTGAAGAGACCATAATGAGTCTTTAAATGAAGTAATTTATCAAGTTTATCTTCAAGTGTTACCTGGAAATGAACTTGTGTCGAGATCACGGCCAGAAAATGAAACAATAGCGTTGAGAGTAGCTGCCGACAGACGCTCCTCTGCAGAAAGACAAGCTTTTCAAACAGATTTTATTGGTCCAAACTTACTAAAGAGTTGTCTTTCTGAATAGACCAAGCGAGAAGTTGAATCAGAAGCCCTTGACATCCTCCTCTTTGCAATCGCGTGCGTCACACTTTACAACATTTACCACTCGCTGCATAAAAAGGAGTTCAAACGGCTTCTTCGGCAACACAAATCATCTCCGTCCTAAAACAAGCGCCTCTGACATCGCGACACGCGGATGGCTCTAAACTTAACACGCCGTTGTGTTTGGAGGAACATCGAAAGAGAGCGGAGAAGTTTCCACCTCTGCTGCGTTTGTTTGGCCACCGTCGCCAAGTTGTTTTTCTTCCACAGCCTCGCAGACGGTTTCTGGGTGCGCTGCAGAATTTGATATTATTTGAGGCTTATTCCGAATCATCCAGACGGTAAATGTTGCACACTTGCGGCGGGATAATGGGCGTGTAACTTTATAGGCAAACATGTGAAGTGGTATTCCTGCAGCGACTCGCAGCTCAGAGCCAGTGCCAGGCACTCCCTGAAGATGAAAGACTTGTCAGATGGCTGCGTCTCTCGCTCGCACACTTGTGGGAAACAGACCTTCAGCAGAGGCTAAGTGTCCAATCTCCCGCCAGTAAGAACGGTGATCGAGCTGGAAATGGACGAGGATTTCGCCAGCGGAAAGTGTTGCTCTCTCCGTGTTTTGGCGGCGTCCCCCGTTCGCCGGCCTCCGAGAAGTGTGCGATACATGATTGCCACTATTACCACCTCATAAATCCTCTCCGCGCCCTGGTTTCCCACTACACTTTTTCACTATGTTTTAAGCCAGTTTGAGCGTATTTATATCACGGTGAGTTAGAGAAAGTCAACGAATAAATTCAGGCCGTCACCTGTCCTGCCACTTGCTTGCTCCCACTCCTCCTCCCTGGATGACTGGATATAATCTCTTCCCAGTCTTTTCTCACCACCTGAGAGAGAAACCATGCTGAAGGTTGCTCTACTGATTCAGTACATATAACTCAAACGTGATAGTTGTGTTCCCTCAACTCTTTAGAAAACATTGATATCTTAATTACCGTAAATTCCAGACTACAGAGTGCACTGGAATATTAGCCCCACCCCCTAAATTTACAAAAGCCACACCGGTCTATAAGCCGCAGGTGCAGTGGTGCTGTCTGCACTGTAGAAAAGTGCACCAGGCTTAAAAATGCATGTGGATCACTGCCAAACTAGTTTTGAAAACAAACTGGCCAATGTTCTGAACTTGAGTCATGAACTCCTCACATCTTTTATTGACATTAAAGCACTCAAAATGCGCTGTTTCATGTTCCGACACCACAGCCGGTCTCAGCTGCCGCATCTCGTCTCCGGTCCTCGTGGAGATCGGCTCTGCGGGCGGAGCTGGAGGTGCAAACGGTGCATTTTGAGTGCTTCAAGGTGAATAAAACGCCTGTCATTTCATCAGTTTGGTGTGAGGAGGCTCAATATTTTGGCAGCATGATGCACTTTAGCCTGTAAAAATCCATATATCAGCCGTGTCGTCGTATAAAGCCGCAAGGAACAGACACTGAGAATAAAGTAGCGGCTTACAGTTTGGAAGCCATCTTTCATTCTCAACACCTCAGCTCATCCACTGTTCCCACATGAGTTCAGATTCTGACAGTGGGGAAGTTGACTGCCCGTACGAGGTTCACATTGTCTCTCTGTGGAGGTGGGGAAGCTATCAGGGCAGGAAAGATGGAGTGGAAAGTGAAAGTGTGCCTGGTATAATGCCGTCTGGGCATTTGCAATGTTGATCTGTGACTGAATTGTTTCTGAGAGACTGTGATACATTGACAAATACTCACAACCTGTTGAAAGCGACAGAGGTGAATAGCATGAGTTTAAGGAGGAGCCTCATTTGTAAACGCTGCGGATGAAATGTGTTTAACTTGTAATAAGGCCACAAGATGGCACTCTCTGCTCTTAACAACAATATCTGTCAACTGAGAGCGCCACCTACTGAGCTCTGATTATTAGGACACTGTTTCATGAAGCTTCATCTGCACCTCACTATGTAGATCTTTTGACCACTTTCAGTTTTCATACATAATTCTGAGCATCAGGAGGCTTCATAGAAGGTTCTCAGTCCGCTAAGGCTGGAACATCCAGTCCGGTATTGAGAGGAGATCATGTGGTGGTGGCGGAGTCCATGAGAAAGAGAAGGCTGGAGATGGAAAGATGGCGCTTCAGTTTGAGGAGCTGTCATGGTGAAGACAGAGCTGAGCCTCTCTCTGTGGTCACAGCCTTTGTTGTGACTAAAGATCTCAGACACTTGAAGTGGTGTTGGACTAAGAAGCGTGCACCTTGTGGATGCATGACATTTCTCAGCTGAAGCGCGAGCCGTGGCTCAAGAAAACCTTGATGTAAAACCCAAAGCGCCTGAGTACAGCCGGACGTCGTCGGCGTAGGCGCAGAACTAGCGAGTGCCACGAGTGACTGCAGCACGTCTCCAGCCTTCTCAGCCCTGTCCGTTCTGCCGCGTGGTTCCTGGCAGCTGAATTTGCATGTGAGCGTGAGGATAATCCGCCCTGGGTCCCTCCTGGCCCGGTCGGCGCTCCCTAATGATGAAGTGAATTACAGCCTCTATTGTCAGAGTGCTTTAATCATATTAGCTTGTGCTAAAACGACAGAGCATTGTTCAGGGCCCCAGACAAAGGAGACACATCAGAGCTGCAGCGGACCTTCGGATCTCACAGTGAATTACATTAATTCTAAATAAGGCCGCGTTAAGCTGCCTGTCCGACGGAGGCTTGACTGGGACGGCACTCGCACCTTCCTCCTCGCTCCTAATAAGACTCCGCAACACTGATAGATGCCGGTGGACGGGGGGCGGGGGGCGGGGGGGTCTGTCCCCCCGACTCTCTCTCAATAATGGACTCATTACCTGTCTCCTTCCACGGCTGATTATTGTGTCAACGCAGCGACATCTGTTTCACATGATTTTAAAGAAGACATAAGAGAAAGTAATTAAATTTGTAATGAATGTCTGCAAATGAAGGGACTCATTTTCATCCCCCGGTGTCGCGGGTGAGAGCCAGGTGACCAAGACGCGGTGCCGGTGAAGAACGCGTCTGCTTTTGCGACTTTTTGCAGGAAACCATTATGTCGACAAAAGACAGACGGAGTCGAGCGTCTATAAACTAAAGAAATCACCTTTATTTGTTTATTTTACCATGTTTTTTTCTGTCCTCTTTTTTTCCCCCGACTTTCGATTGATGCCCGAGTCGATCTCGCAGGTAGAGAAAATCGCACTCGCCGATGAATTATGTTTTTGTTGTCTCTCTTCTGTGACACGTAAACATCTTTAAACAAGTCAATACTGAGTTTTTGTTTTCCATTGAACAATGAAATATCGGCGCGGTTCACAGCCGTGTTCCTTCAGTCAAGGTCTTCAGTTGAGAGTTATATATGCTATTGATTTCCAATTAATGATGAAAAACTTTGAAAGAAATCACACGGTTTGTGAGACGGACTACTTCAGTTAGAACAACGGAGCATTTGAAGTGAGTTTGTTAGAATGTTTTGCCACTAATTTTACTGAAAAGCAGGTCCTCGAACAAGGTGACTCGTGGTCGTGTGATGAAGTGCCGACGAGAGGATGACCCTCTCAGCATTTTTCTGATTTCCTCCTTTTGTGTTTGTTTGTACCAGTTGTTGCCGTAGAAGAGGGACAGGTTTTCTTTCGTGATGTTAATTCTCAGTCGTCGAGTTCTTCAAAGAGAATCAGAATTCCCGCTGGGACGACAACTCCTCTTTCTCTCCAGGGTCACGGCAGGCGTGTGGCGTTCAGGAACAGGCAGGTGAGTTGGAAATACTAAAAGAGTCAACTCCCACACAGCAAGAAGAAGATTCAGGAAAAGCAACAAGACGAGGACAGAGACACAAAGACATGGTTACTGTGTCGCAAGCAAGACAATCTGGCGCCTGATCGACTTCCTGCAGGTGAGTGATCAGCAGGTCGAGAACAACTCCGAAATAGTGAAGGCTCCTACAGTAGAACTCTGTCATGTTACTGGGGAAAAACGGGAAAGCAAAATAAGAGCAGACAGGAAGTGACCGTGGCAAGGCAATTGGAATTAAAGAGTCATGACTGGGGAGTAAATGTGAGATCTATAATGGAGTTTCCATCAGTCAAATTTATTCAAATAACAAAAATAGACATAGATGGAAACGAAAAAAGGCTGAAAATTCACCAAAAAATGCTTGGAGGATGTGGATTTTCGGCGTATTGATAAAAAGAAATTCCGACTTTGTGAGTTGCAAACAGGTTTCGAGGATAAACTATGACGTCTAGGCCTCATCTGTCTCCCCAAAAGTTGCCTCTTCACAACACAAAAAATGAGCGTACATCCAGCGATAACTATTCTGGATATTGCCAACATAAGCACTAAATGTTCCGCTAACCTGTCATTATAAAAAGATTGTTGAGACCGACGTGTTGCGGACACGTCAGCAGCACTCACTCTCGAGAGAAGCTAGTCACAAATATATAGATCAATATTTCAACGTTTATTCTTCCAAACCAGAATCAAACGGTTGACCACAGAGCTGGTAGAAACACGGACACTCTCTCATGTCTCTGACTCGTAATAAAAGCTGAACTGCATCGTCGGTAAACAGCGGATCCGTGTGGACGACACAAACATTGTAGTTTTTATGGAACCCTTTTTTTGGAAAATGACTGTATAAGCCTTTTCTCATGCTAATAGACGAGAAACAGCAAAGCAACATCAGCCGAGTGTGTGTTTTGTGCCAGACAGGCGCTCACTGATGACATCATCTTATGGCGCACTCTCCTCTCAATGATCGTGAAATAATAACATATGGAAAGTCGTATCGTCTTTTTGCACATTTCGCTCAACAAGTCAAACCATTCAGCCATTATTGTTTATCTTATTCACGTGCGGATCGACTGACTCTTTCATTCAGAACCGTTGAGCTCTTCCCTCACACATGAGCAACATCAGTGACACAGTGACGTCACCAATGTTATTGCCAGACATTTCTAACCATCAAGTCGTCAGACGACTTGTTAGTCTGATGCTTGCAGTGGAGGTGACGTGTGTCGGGGGCACGGATTGGACGACTCCTTAATTCAATAACATGTCGGGGAGCACCCCCCCCCCTCGTTGATGGAGCCACTTAAAGGCAAGTAATAGTTAGCGTAGCCGACTAAACGGCGCTAACAAGCGCCGGCTCACATCCAGTTCCAAATGAATAAATAATAAAGAAGAAGTGAGATGTTGCGAGCGACTCCTCGCTCCTCCGCTGATGATGGCGTGCACTTTATGTAAATTGGTGTCTGGGGACAACAAATCTTCTCTTAATACTCCAGCAGACTTCATGAGGAAGAGGGGGAGGAGGAGGAGGAGGGGAGGACCGCACAGAGGTGCTTTTGTGTTGGAGGAATCCCCAACTTTGATTGTTGGAATGATGCGTGTGTGGTGTGTTGTTCTTGTACTTGTAACTTCTTAATCCATTCTGGCAGGTCCTCGCTTTGTTTTGAGGGTAAAAATCACAAAATATCGATGTTGTTATAAGGTTTCAGTTTGGTTCAGAGTAAAGGTTTTACCTTTGATTTAGATGTTTAGGGGGAGCATTATGGCAATGACGGTCCTCACTAAGTTAGGACGACAAACGTGTGTGCGTGTGTGCGAGTGGTTGTATCATTGTGACACTAGCTATGGACGGACTGTAGTAGTGTAGGCTTATTTATCCTTCTCTGTGGGGAGCAATTATTGACAAAACACTATCCTTGTGAGGACTGTATAACACTGTGGGGACATTTGGCTGGACCCCATAAGGTCAAGCCTCAATCTGAGGAGGAAAACTTCAAAATAACTGGGTGATTCTATCTTGGTACAGAGTCCTGGTTCAGGTGAGCCGTGTGTTTTGGATGGTTAGGTTTAGAGGGAGCGACTGGGGAAAGGGTCATGGCCATGAGCGGTCCTCACGCAACATTAAAACATGATTATGTGCATGTGCTTAACCAGATCTGTCCGCGTGACGTCCAATTTGGGGGAAAACACCCCCCCTTTGTGGAGCCCTATAGTTGGACCCCACAAGTTTAAACTTCAATTTTAGGATGAAGACTTCATCCTAAAATTGGGTTCCAGTTTGGCTCAGAGTCTTGTCTCAGGTGAGGCATGTGTTTTGGATGGTTAGGTTTAGGATGAGAGGCTGGGGGAAGGGTGATGGCGATGAGCGGTCCTCACTAAGTTAGGAAGACAAAGGTGCGTCTGTGTGAGCGGTTGTATCGTTGTGACACACGCAGAAACATCAGCCTCCTCTTCTCTGTTCTCCTCTCCGTCACATGCTTCTCTCCTCGTCCATCTGTCCTCACCACTAATGTATATGGTCTGCGTCCGCTCGCTCGGCATATGGACCGGCCCCATCACACCTGCTCCGTCCCCCGCTTCCCCGTCCCTCACTCCTCCTCTCTGATTTCTTCAGGAAACGTTTGAACTCTCCGGCTTGCTGATGTTTCTGAAGCAGAATATGAATCACTCCCCTTCTGTCCCAAATCTGGCGCTCCACCCCACCACCTCACCCCCCACTTTCTCCCCTCCATGCATAAATAATAAAACAAAACAAAAGGAGAAGCAGATGAACGAGGAGCTGCAGTTGCACCGATGGTTCTAAACTTCCTCAGTGTGCACGTGTGTGTGCGTGTCTTTGCACTGGTACAGCATGTGCGTGAGTGCATTTGTGTGGGAATTTCTATTGTGCGTGCAGGTGTGTGTGTGTGTGTGTGTGTGTGTGTGCATCCACACAATAGACCCTTCTTAAACTGGAGTCAAGCTTTACACACCAGCTGTTTAGGTTCAGGATTCTGACATGTCTTTTATATATATATATATATATATATATATATATATATATATATATATATATATATATATATATATATATATATATATATATATATAATAGCAGCTCATTATGTGAGTGTTTGTGGACTTTGGGAAATATAGACCGGTGTTTTTCACCCTTATTTTAAACCATGACACACTTCATTCGTCCCGAGAAAAAATCCCGAGGCTCACCACCAGAGGAACCTCTGCCAAAGCCCAGTTGTGCTTCGTCAAAGGTCCTGTAGAAAATAGTCTACAAGTGTCAGTACAGGTTTGAAGTGAGACGTCATGTTAGCCGTTAGCTCTGTTAGCTCTGCAGTGGTCCGACAAGGATCCCTCCATCATTCTGTTGTGAAGGTGTGGAGTCAAGTTAGCGCAGTGCTTCTCAATTGTTTTGTGTTGCATCCCCCTTCACGAAGAAGTAAATGTTTCAACTCTCTGCTGCCTCTGTAAATAGAAATATTTGTAAGTACATCTCATCATAACATTGTACTTAAAATGCATCAAGTTGCTGTATGACATTGTGGGGACATTTGGCTGGACCCCATAAGGTCAAGCCTCAGTATGAGGAGGAAAACTTCAAAATAACTGGCCGATTCTATCTGGGTTCCAGTTTGGTACAGAGTCCTGGTTCAGGTGAGCCGTGTGTTTTGGATGGTTAAGTTTAGGGGGAGCGACTGGGGAAAGGGTGATGGCAATGAGCGGTCCTCACGCAACATTAAAACATGATTATGTGCATGTGCTTAACCAGATCTGTCCGCGTGACGTCCAATTTATGGGGAAAAGACCCCTGTATAGGACCCTTAGGCGTTTGTGGGGCCCTATAGTCGGACCCCACAAGTCCAAGCTTCAATTTTAGGATGAAGACTTCATCCTAAAATTGGCTTCCAGTTTGGTTCAGAGTCCTGGTCCGGGTGAGCCATGTGTTTTGGGTGGTTAGTCTCAGGGTGAGAGGCTGGGGAAAGGGTTATGGCCATGAGAAACCTCACAATGTCCCCACAAAGATAGAAAAACAAAGATGTCCGCGTCTGTCTGTGCGTGCTCTGCTAGTCACCAAAGCATTAAGAATCAGCTCCGAAATGCATTACCGTCAAAGGAAAGCAAGAGTGGGTCGCACATGTTTGACACGTCCTCACGTCAAGGCTGTCGCATGCTGCTCTCACTGGCCGGTGGAAGTTTCCTGAACTGCTTGGGACTTACTCCCCCTTAACTCGTGTTGAAGCCTGCTGTTGCCCGGAGAGGTGGGGGGTGGGGGGTGGTGTGTCCACGCCTGCCATATCAATAGTGGCACCGTCGACTCGACACTGTTCTGGAGACCATCAGCGCGGAGACATCCAGGCCAGTCACAGTCAGCGTGTGTGTGTGTGTGTGTCCCGCTCTGCCTCCATGTCTTCACCATGTGCCCTTGAGCAAGTGCAAAGTGGCTCAGTATCAAAGTGAGATGATTGGAGTGAAAACGCCGAGACAAAACAAGTGTGTGTGAGTGTAAATACATGTTTGTCAGTGAATCAAAGTGTGTGCTCTAAATGTTTACGTTAGCGCTGCGTGTGTGTGTGTGTGTGTGTGTGTGTGGAGGAGCAGCACGAGTGTGTGTCCAGCCAGAGAGATGTATTGGATTTCAATAAAAGCTGAATGAGGAGTGTGCAGCTTTGGCGATTTTTCAATCTCTCATCGCGGCGTCTTGAATGAGTTGTGGTCCACTCGGTTCTCGGCGGCCCCAGCTAATCCCATCCCCGCGTGTCCCCGGGGCCTCCCCTCATTTGCTTGGTCCCGCGAGTCATGTGCCAATCAAATTGCTCATCAATGTGCGCGTCCCTGCGCCGCTCCCCGCCACCACCTCGCGCTTTTATGAAAGTGTGCCACTGGAAGAAAAAAAAGATGTTATTGAAGCGCGGAGGCCACGTTGCGATGACTATCAGTGCTTAAGTGCAGTCCTCCTCAACCACAAGGGTCAGAGTGATACTGTGCTATGATGGAGGCTGGTCCTGATCTGGGTTCAAGCCTCAAACCTGACATTTCATACAGTCAAGATGTGCTGTGATCCATTCACAACCATAATAATAATAATAATAAAAAAGAAAATATGTACGTCTGTCCTGTCCTGGTGAAGGTGTAAGCATCGGATTTCCACGAACTTTTCTTCACCAGTGAACTGAACTTCAACTAAAGGGCTCTTACCACACACGGAGCATCTCTGTCCACAAAAGACACCGATCTTTGTCACCGATCATTGCCGAAGTTTCTGTCAGACCAAGATGTAGAGCGGACAGGAACTTAGACAACGATTCGAAAGGCCTTTGTTGATATTATTGTTTCGTGTGTGAGGACAGTCCCTCAAATTCTTTGTTCACCCTTTTTTTTTCACCGGAAAAGGATGGGTTGCTTTCTCCAAGTAAGGAATGAGTCTCAGCCTCAAGTGGAGAAGTTTATTATCTTCAGGTCTTGTTCTTGAGTGGGGGGAATAAGGGAGTGGGAGATTGGTCGGCGAATCGGCACAGAAGGGGCGGTATTGCAGTCGCTCTACCGCTCTGTTGTCTGCATCGACCACCTCAAGTTCATCATTAAAATGGTACGTCAATAACGTATACTTTTTAAAAACAATCTAGTGTGGCGCCTGATGATGACGTCATAGACATGATTTCCTTAGATATAACAGTGCTATAACAAGTACTGGCTGCAACAGTAAGCTTGTTCCAATGATAAGACTTGGACTCGTGACCAATGACTTGAGACTTGACTCGGACACAGGACCAAAGACTTGAGTCTTGACTCCCACCTGGGACGAAAGACTTGAGAGTTGACTGGGACGCGGGACCAACGACTTGAGACCTGACTGGAACACGGGACCAAAGACTTGAGACCTGACTAGATCATGGGACCAAAGAGTTGAGACTTGAGTAGGACACGGGACCAAAAACTTGAGACTTGATGGGACGCGGGACCAACGACTTGAGACCCGACTGGAACACGGGACCAAAGACTTGAGACCTGACTAGATCATGGGACCAAAGAGTTGAGACTTGACTAGGACACGGGACCAAAGACTTGAGACCTGACTAGATCACGGGACCAAAGACTTTAGACCTGATGGGATGCGGGACCAAAGACTTGAGACTTGAGACTTTTACTTATGAGTAAGCCCAATCCAGTTATTCGTGAAATATTGATGAGGTTTCATGAAACAGTGTCTTTAAAAAGGTTCCAATCCAAATCCAGAGATCTCAGAGCAGAGAGCGCCATCTAGTGGGATCTGAACATGAGGACACTGTTTCATGACTCCTCACCATCCCATCACAACCAGTTCCACCTATCGCAAACTGCCTCCCACTAACCCTGGACCTGACCCACACTGACAAGTCATATAGCTTCATGCTTTTATTCTCGCACTGGATGAAGAAACGTTTTTTTTTAATGTAGCCATGAGGCTGACAGCTGGGAATGAAAGCTGGACGGAACAGTAGTCAACACAGAATGTTTCCTCCGACTCGGAGGTGGCCAGTCAAAGCGTGTCATGGCGATCAACACAGGACAAACGCTCTCAGTTTCCGATGAATCTCGTCCTGACAAAAGCGAGCGTTTCCGACGCTCCCTCCGACATTTCCACGAACATCTATTTCAGGCAGGATTTACAGTCTCATCACTCCGAGATTAAAACAAGTTCCCTCTCAACAATTACACTGTCGGGGAGAAGCGCGTCCCATTTGGGATTTGGAGCCATTTACACAGATGATTCCAGTAACGCCACGCAAATAGAATTTAATTCAAAGTTAATTCAGCCGCATTACTTTTTAATAAAGAACTGATAAATTGTAATCTCCGCCGCTATTTAATCTATTTATGTCGCCCGTCACCGGGAAGCGAGTCTCTCGCCGAGGACGAAAGGAGGAAGCAAATCCAGCAGGTGAGTCTGTGATCTTTGTTTGAGGGAGAAATCACAGTGCAATGAATTGGTTTCATGTTTAGTCCGAGGCGTGACACGCAGCGGTCTCCGCCTGCAGTGGTTGGCTCGCCTTTCACTGCGGTAGAGATTCGGCCCTTTGACTGTCGCATCGATTCCAAACACCACGCCGCCCTGTGAAGCTCCTCGCCAGGTGGAAGACCCAAAATCATCTGCTTTGTTATCTTTCACCGGCCTGTTGGTGATTCAGCACCGACCCCAACTGCCTCCTCCCCTGCTTCTGGTGAGGAGGAGATGGATGGATGGATGGATGGATGGATGGATAGGTAGATAGATAGATAGGTAGATAGACAGATAGACAGATAGATAGGTAGATAGACAGATGGATGGATGGATGGATGGATGGATGGATAGATAGATAGATAGATAGATAGATAGATAGATAGATAGATAGGTAGATAGACAGATGGATGGATGGATGGATGGATGGATAGATAGATAGATAGATAGATAGATAGGTAGATGGATAGATAGACAGATAGATAGATAGGTAGATAGACAGATGGATGGATGGATGGATGGATGGATAGATAGATAGATAGATAGATAGATAGATAGATAGATAGATAGATAGATAGATAGATAGATAGATAGATAGATAGATAGATAGATAGAGAGATACTCTATTGATCTCCGAAGAGAAACTCCCAAAAGGAGAGACATTTACAGGCTCTTCTGGAATCGTAACACATCCGTGGAAAGTTCCGGTCATGTTATTCTCCCACTGTATTTAGCGCATCACAAAGCTGGTGCTGCGAACTGCGAGGCCCTGGCTCCTCTTCAGTCGTGCCTTCCACATCAACGTACAAGTTGTGCCGCTTGACACAATTCTACTTGACTTCTTTAATAGAGTGAAACTTCAAGTCCTACAAGAAGGAGATCATTGAGAGATAAAAGTTCAAACAAGATAAAATGAGAGTGAATGTAGACCTTAAGCGAAGACGGCCTAACTTATGATAGAATATGAAGAAAATGAAGACTGAATGAATGAATAGACTTGAACTCAGATGTCATGTCTTCCTCGTGTGCTTTTATTTTCATCCTCTCGTGTGTTCAGTTTCCTGTTGTTCGCCTGTCGCCCCTCCTCCTGTAATGGCACGCAGCTTTGTGTAGTTCAATGCCGTACATGGTGGTTTTCCTCAGGTGAGTGTTCTGTAACTTACATTTTTTTCTTGTTTTTCTCCTGTTTGTACTTTTCTCCACACAGCGTTTTCTGTTCTCTCCGTGTGACGTATTGTTTTCCCCTGTTTTCTGTTTCTTTTCCCCTGTGTGTTTGTCTCCTCACTCCAGTCTTGCTGCGACGTCTTCAGTTCAGGTTGTTGTTTATGTTTTGTGTTACATGTTCAATAAATGTTGTTGTATTTTTACTCTCTCTGTTACGCATCTTCTTTGTACCAGTAACGATTGGCGTCTGCGTCTGGCTCTGTGTCGGAGACCGATGAAGTAAAGGAAGTTTGCTTCACAGAAAACAAAACTGTAAACGTAACAGAACTGACATAAAAACACCAACGGAAACTGATTTAGAAAAAAAGTCCTATTCATGCTCCCTTTCCTCATGAAAATGTACCCGTCGTTTTCAAACAATTTTACCATTTCTGATGCTTCCATGCATTCTTGGTATTGGTGTTCATCAATATATCCACCAGGGGGAGCAGCTCAGAGACAAAGGTTTATGGCTAACTACAAAACCAACATGGCGACTGTGGAAGACGTATTTATCATGTAGCTCTTGCACAAAAGGTGAAACGGACTCAGCGTAGTTGGAGGCCGTGAAATATATCACAAGTAGAGGACGGAGAATTGTTGTCTTCTTCATGTCTCATTGGAACTACGTGTCTGGTAGTAACAGCAACACTGCCCCCCCCCCCTCGGTTTCTGGTGGTACTGCTCTGTTTGGTCCGTATTGGTTAGCTTAGTGGAAACGTGCAGAAATACGCAGAGCACGGTCAGAAAGCAGCGCCCGCACCCAGATGTGTGTGGAATATTTAACATAAAGAGGCCTTTAAGTGAACAATTTTAGGGCGAGGGGGGATAAAAACAAAACTTTTTTTTTTTTTACCTCAGCAAAAAAAAAAAAAAAAAAAATGATTAAGACATTTGAAAATCCAAATAAAAGCCAAATTGAGCAACAGTGAAAGCCATAAAATAGAAGTCAACAATGAAAAAAATAAGAATAATAATTGTAAAAAAAAAAACAATTTGCTCTCCAGACTACAGGGAACCGTTGTCAGTGCAGGAGTCCACTGATCCCACTGATGCACAAGACACGTGGCAGTTAGGATGAGAACAACAACAACAAACATGGAGGAATCATCCCTGAACAAAAGCAAACAAAAGCATCTGTTTGCTTTGGTTCAGGGAGGTTTTTCACTACACAATGTCCAGGGTTTCCACTACTCTGAATGGACTTGACATTCTTACAAAACTGAAAATCTTATACAAATATTTTCAAGACATTAAAAGAGCTTTAGTTTAAATAAGCTGATATAAAAACTTGAATGTAGTCACCATGGTGATTTATATATATATATATATATATATATATATATATATATATATATATATATATATATAAACCAGAAGGACTTCATCCCTCAGTTGTAAGTAAGACACGTGGCCACGACAGAACAGTGCTGTGGACAGGAAGACTGTTGTTGACTTATTTGTATGGAGATGTTCCATTAGCCGTCGACACTCAGAGAACCTTCAGACGCTCTCGCCGAGCTTTCATCACTAAATTGCTCCTCACATAAACACCGCTCTCTCACGACTCACATTTTCTAACAATTTCCAAACAGATATGATGCAAAACCCGGCGTAAGTGGTGACCATTAAGGCACTGAAGGACGTTTAAGTCTGAGCAGCAAACATGCAATTTGTGAGCAAAATGGACACAACTTGAAAAGTCACATTTATCGCAGCACTCGTCAGGAGGCAGCAGAAAAGGTGACTCTCAACATTCCTTTGGCATTAAGGGAAGCGCTCTAAAGTCGGCCTCGTCCTCCTGGCGACCACGCGCCTGCACTCGCCCGACACGGGCGGCGGATTCATGCTGGGTCGCTGCAGTCGTCTGGACTCCGAAGGAAACACCGAAAACAAACGGAATAAATAAGGGATCGTCTTGCTCCTCGAGACAAGCAACATTACACAGTCAGGAACTCACCATGCTGGGATCCCAACTACTGACACATCCAATCCACGCCCTGTGAGGCGCTGCAATTCACCACGTCTTTTCTGCAAATTCCACCAATCACTTCAGTCTCCTCTTTACGCAGCATTGTGCGTCATCGTATTTGCCCCCCCCCCTTGTTGAGATGAAGTCACAGCGACGACAAACACTCACAAGTATTGCTGCCAAGGCTCACAATTCAGACGTGAACGCCTTATTGAAATGTGCAATAGACATACGTAAAAGCTAAACTCTGTAACGCAGCACGCCGTCACCCGAACACTATAGGGGACGGACGTAAACAAACATGGCCGACCTCCAGCTCCATCTCTGTCCAGGCTGTTTCTGACCCTCTACATCCCGACCCTGTGGAACAGATCAGCAGCTACTGTTCTCCGGCCACACACACCCAAACATTCTCCACCTTTTTCTCTCAGACTCCGCCTCTATCCAAACCTCTGTCAGGCTCCGCCCTCGTGGTGAGCTTTGTAACAAAACATCGAGCGCTCACTACATGTCACGTCAACTAGTCACGGAACATCACAATGAAAAAAAATGTACTTATTATATTTAATATTTTTTGTGCGTATGCTTTGCTCTTGCAGTAGTTGAAATACGTTTTGTTGTAGCCCGGAGCTTTTTGTTTGGCTAAACACAAACACAAAGACACAATAACAGAAATTTTTGGCCACAGCACTTCTCAAAAAAAAAAAAGAAATAAAAAGAAAAACCCAAAAATCCTAGAGGGACTGCATTGAGGGTTTGGCTCTTTTTCGCACCCCGTGTTCATGCGGTTCTCGGCCCAACACTTCTCATTACAGGTTGTAGAACATCTTCATCCACTGGCTGCTGTGAGGAAAACAGCCACTGCAACTCAGTTTCAGATCAAAATATTGCACTCTGTTGCGGATGTCTTCCAGGCCCATTTTATTTTATTTTATTATTTCTTTTTGACTGCATGTTATGTACTGTTCTTGTTGGTGGGATCCCGACTGACCATGAAAGCTGATTCTGGTTCCGACTGTGACCCACGAGCGTATTGAAGTCGGTTCTTCTTCAGAACCTACGACCGTCCCTCACCATGAGCAGGCGACCCCTGCAGACCAAGCTTCTCCAGAGCGTCACCATGCTTGTCCTGCTCTCACCAGCGCTCACTGCCTCCCACTGACGTCACGGTCCTCCGCAGAAGGCACACATTGAGCCCTTGGCTCGTGAACGAAGGATGGAGGAGGAAGAAAAGCGGCACATGGCAGCGGAACCAAGGACACGAGATCAAACCTGATAATGTTCAGAAGCTCATTTTGTTCAAAGATCCTAATTGATTGGTTGATGCTTCTGCCTGTGTTCATCGGCTCCTCTTTAATAGCTCCGTAATGACGGCGCTGAACTGGACGTGTACGACTCAGTCAATTAGAATAGTAATAGGCTTTAATTAACTAAAAAAAGGATTTTCAATAAAAACCAGGAGATAGTGACTTTGATTACGTTTGTTCATTAACTTTTTTTTTTCCTTCTCTTCTGCCGTCTCCGGAACTTTGCTCCTTTCGGTGTGATGAATGTTTTATCGCGACAGGCCACGTCGGCGGCACTTGCCGACGCAGCGCCAAGAAAGCGCCGCAGCCTTTTGTTTCTGCTGAAGAGCGAGGGGCCGACGGACGCGCAGCTTCACCAGGAGTCAAATGAGATCTTGACTGCTCCGATGTACAGAGTTGTGATCCGCAGTCGGAGCGATGGAGCCGACGGACAGCGCCGCTTCAGTCCTGGACCCTCACAGCGCTTTCAGTGGAAATGTTTCCAATTAGAAAGAAAAAAAAAAAAAACTTTATTCCACAATAGCAGAGGTGGAAGGATAATAAAAAATCAAATCATCATTTTAAGCAGAAAGACCACACTTCGTCGGTCGACCTGCCACAAGCAAGTCTCACATTTTCTCTCTTCACTTTCAAGGTCCGTTCATTGTGTTCACTAGACACAAGGCGGCGGAGGAGGTTCCTCGATTCTTCCGTCCACCTTCAATGAGGCTGCCGCTGCATAGGATCCGAGGTACACAATAGCAAAAGCTGTAAAGCAAACAGACCATTTAAAAAAGTCCTGATCAAAGGGAGCAACTTTACGTCGAGCTTTTGTCCTTCAGCTCGACTTCACCTCAAATCCAGGCTCCCGTCCACTTTTCTGCTGTCAGAACTTTGTGCTTCAACCGTGCGCGATACAGCAGCAAATGTTTGGTCGAGCAAAAGTGTGAAGTCGGGCAACAGTGAAAAAGAAAAGCGAGTAAAGCAGCGCTCGCGCAGGTACCAGGTTTGACTGAGTTGTGCCGGCGCCGCACCTTGGCGGAGGCGCTGAACGTGAGCTTGTGCCAGCAGGTGCCTGTAACGGCGCATCAATAATTCCCAACAAGTTTCCTCTCTCCCTCCGTGGCATTCTTCCCTCGCTTGTTCTTGCCTCGGGGTCACGTTCGCAGCACTTAAGGACCACCGTGTGGCCCCCGATCGCCATATGGTTTCTGTGTCTCTGCAAATGTGTGTGTGTGTGTCTGCTCGCTTGGTACCTGATGCCTCCAGTCGCTCCGAGCCAAAGCATGTCACCTTTAGAGAGACGAAAACAAAAACACCACAGAGCAAGGAGGGGACACGAGGTACACCGCCGTTCGCCCGTGTGTGTGCGTGTGTGTGTGTCCCACCTGCAGGCTGCTCCGCCACGAGACACGGCCAGATGGTCACCTCAGGCGAAGCAGGTTGGGCCTGTTTACCTGCTTCACTCCGGGTCACGTCAGCTCTCCTCCCTCTAACTTTTATTCCTCACTGCACAAGGCAAATGTGTTTTCAGCGGCGAGGACTGATCCAGGACTGGAACCGGAACCTTTCTCTGGGTCCAGGATCTGCTGCCACGGCTTTCACCGAGCGAGACCGAGTCAGTCCTGTTTTCACTGACTCATTTTCCCACGTCTGTTCCGGTGCGCTGAGACTCACTTTGGTCCCACGTGGTGACTGACGCCAGGGGCTGACTGGAGACCAGGAACCATGAGAGACTTGAACACTAGCTCCTCAATGCAAAGTGAGTTTGGCTGATGACTCACTCAAATCTGGAGTCAGTTTAACTATAAAAGCTGAACTGAGGAAGTCAGCGGATTCAAGAGTTCAGTCCACTTCTACGGTTTGGAGATTTTGGGCCTGGAGTTGGGCTCCACAAACTCAACTAGAAGTCATAACAAACCATTCGACAGCATCATAAAACTTGCTGACTTTAATTTAGTTCCTCGATACACATGCTTCCAACCACTAGGCGATGTCACTTCCTGTTCCTGTACATCAGAATAAGAGCGTGTGTCAACAATATTGAGTTATCTTTAGTCAGAAGAGCAATGTTTTGCTGCTGTTACGAGGAAGTTAAACCTGCTCCCCACCATGAGCAACAATTGACTAAGGCACAACTAAACGCACCCAAAGGGATTCCCCCCACAGACTCTGTATATTTTCAGCGTAGAGAATTCAAAATACATGGGGGACAAATTGGAGACCAACACTCTGAGTCTGAAGTCTGGCGAACTTTGTTTTCACCTGCTGTTAGCTGTGTTTGTGCAGACTCATTTCAGTCAGGGTTGAAAACAGCCAAAGAATCGAACGCTTCACTGTGATGGTATATGTGATCGGCATCCTCACGCTGACCTTCTGACTGGTGTGGATTGTTTTCACCCTCGTGGGAGGAGTCCGTCCGAGAAGCAACCAACCATCAAGAGCAGAGCTGAAGGAGTCATCTCCGGTTCAGGAGAAAGGCGTGCGACCAGCTGAACCTGCGGAGAGAAGCTCGTGGAACCTACAAATCAGGCTTGGGACGACTGCGAACGAATGACAGATGGATCAGCCCTCACCTGCGAATACTTCATACCTGCAAAGTTTGGAAACGACACGGCCTGATGGAAGTACATCTTTCATGTCAACCAATACAAGGGATGACACCTTCCCTTTCCACACAGCTCTTCAATCATCGCCACTTCAAGAGTGACTAATGGATTCAGAGGGTGAACAGCAGAGCACAGTGGAACAGAACAGCCCCCCGCATGTTGCTACCCGCTGCAGCAGCAGTCGCTGGCAGCGCGGCCAAGCATGATGTCCGGCTGTAGCGGTAACAGGTGCCTACATGTTGCCTGCTGGCACCGTGCCTCCGACAGCAGCCATCTTGGCAGCCTGTTCATCTCTCACTCTCGGATCTCGCCAGCTGTAATCCGCCTCGTCCAGCAGTCCGTTTAGCGGTCGCGCTCGCGCACTTGAGCGCAGTGAGAGGATCCTGTTGATGGGTCACTTTTTCCGAACATGTACGTGTGATTTGTCCTTTTTTTTTAAATTCTCTCTGAGGATTATTTTTATTTTGGGAAATATTTTCATGAAGAAATGTCTTGACACCAGAGCTCCTGTTGGTTAGTGCTACACAGTCTGACAGAAGTTAGGAGCAGCCGCCGCGGAATGGTGCAAGTCTTGAAACAAAAACACATTTTTACATGGCGGCGGAGGAGCTGTGGAGAAATGAGTCACAGCGATAAGAGAATGCATGACTGAAATGGGAATCAAGTAAAAGTTAAAAAAATGAGGGGCACCAAGCAGACACCAAACAACAGATGCAAATACATCAGTTACAGGAAAAGATGGCAAAAAGAAAAAATGAATATGAAAACATGTTGACAGTGCCATGCGCACAAAGACGCCCCACAACAAAGAAAACACACAGCATCACAAAAGACAAACTGTACCAAATTTTTGGCTTCCAAAATTTGGCAATGATAATGATAATAATAATAGTTTCTGCATCAACAAAAGAAAAAAAAAGACAAACACTGATAACAATATGAAAATAAAAAAATATTTATAAAACAACTGTCAAAATTCTGCAGATTACCAAAATAAATAAATACATAAAAATAACAATAACCTGTGTAAAACTATATGAAAAACTGGGTTGTCACCGAAACCTGGAAAAGCAGACAGAGAGTGCAAACCTCCGCCATGCAACTTCAGTCCCGCTAAAATAATCTCCCGATGTTAAAGAATCCGGGATCCTGACAAAGATCTGGATCAATATGACAACAATGTAATCATCAACATTGTTTTTTCTGGAAAAAGACAAATCAGACCAACCAACGGTGTGCGGAACATAACTCCTTGGCCGGCCTAGAACAATAAAACAATAAAAAGAAGAGTCACACGAGCCTGCCGGTACGTCACTGCCATCCTGTTTCACTGTAAACACACCAGATGCAGCGACCTCATCTCACAACTGCCACATGACCGTCCCCCTCAAGTCCACCCCGTCCTCCCCCCTCTCCCACCACTCACCCTCCACCCCTTCCCTGTTTGGGATGCAAAGCCGGGGCGAGGCGAGCCGTGCATATAGTCACAGCGGCAATCTCATCTATGTCCAATCTGTCATGCCACTGCCTTTCATTATTCTCCTGCGTGGGGGGAGAGATAACGCCGAGGCATATTTTATGGACAGTCGGCCGAGGGAGGGAGCGACGGGAGCGAAAGGACAAGAAGAGGGAGCGAGAGATGCCAATATGGTGGCGTAATGGCTGAGAGATATGAGGGGTCCCACACTGGCCAGCCGAGAAGTGTCACTCATTGCTATCTGGGTCAAGGCAGCGGAGAGGGAGGAAGAAAGGAGGCAAATGAAGCGATTGGAATTGAGGTTCTGGGGTGATGCGCGGAGGAGAGAGGGATGGGGAGTGTCGGATGGTCAGCGCCGGCTCGTCTTCATTAAAAATGGACAGCCTCGGGGCCCGGGCGTGGAGGGGGGTGCAGTCACTCTTCACAGCCACGGCGAGGTCCCATAAAATCAGGCGGGTATGCATGAACGCCGCCGTTGTTGTTGAATATGGAGGAGTGAGGGAATGTGCGGGAGGGGTGCAGCGGGGTCAGGTATTCTCTCCTGTCACCTCTCCTCACGCCGGGCTGAGTGGCTGCCGGAATGATCGGGTCCTGAACGGGCCGGCCGCTTTTACATATGTACATATATCACAGCTATTCTCTCTCCGTGTGTGTGTGTGTGTGTGTGTTGCATGTATATTATATGTGTTTGAATATGCAAATGAGGCCCGGCACTACCTTCCGTTCGGTGTGTGTGCGTGTGTCAGTGCAACATCCAGGTGTCAACGCAGCCTCATTGGGTGTCTGTCATTGAGACAGCGGGGGTGGGTTTAAGGTGACCTGTTTTAAATATAGACAGTGTCACGACAACATGCCCGGCTCGACTTATCAAAGCCATTTGCATAGCGTTTCTTCCTTCTCTTTCTGCATCTCCTCCGTCCTCCCTGGAGACGGCCCGAGCAGACGCCGTGTTGCGCCTTTGTCTCGGCGCCGGGAGTGACAAGACAAAAACGCCGACCACGTCAAACAAGGCGGTGAAGTTAGCTAGCACAAAACCGCGACTCCAGGAGCGCCGGGTCAGGAGGCGCTCATCCCGCCGCTAAACCCGTCAAGCTTTTTCAAAAGTACTTTAGCGAAGGCTCCGCTGCTGGGCATCTTTAAACAGACCGCGCAGACCTTGGACTTTGATTTCCGCTTAACTTTTGCGGCACACCTCGTCCTTGGTGTGCATTTGTGCGCGCTAGTCCTTCAATCTGAATGCACACTTCACTCTGGCAAACTAATTAATTATTCCCCTCTTCACCCTCCTTTATTCGTCCATTTGTTGTTTTACCTGTGTGAAGAATACACACCACATTCCTTCAATACCTTTCCTTCTCGAGCCTATTCATTAGGAATTCAAATGAATCCGTATTTACTGTAACGCTTGCCAGCGCGGCTCTCAAGTGCAATTTCTATCAACAAGGTTGAGTGGGCTTTTGTTTTTGCCAGCCAATTGGAAAGAGGCTGCCTCCTCCTTTGTGGCTTTATTTTACATGTTAAATTGAACACATCTACTAGCCTGGCACATAAGATGGAAGCGACGGTCTCGCACAATACGCCGCTACAAGGCCTTTTCCATTTCAACATCCGCTCAACTTTAAAATGAAGCAGATTTTCCTCCATACTTAAGAGGCTCAAGTAACAATTAACCAATCTCCAACTCCGCACTTGTCTTTCATGTCAAAGACTGGATGGAGTGATCAATGGTTCGGGCCCAGATGAACTGACTCAAAAACCGCCATTGAGGAGTGATTTCAGAGAACGTGCCACCTCAGACCGGATGGTGGACGCCGCCGTATTAGCTTCCATAGCAGTTCAAGCCGGGATTTTCTGCAGTGCGAAATATGGAGGCGGGAAGAGCGACCCCTGCTCCTGACCTGGGTTTAAGGTGGAGCCCTCTAAGTTCCGTGATGACCGTCATCAGCCAAGGCCAGAAGGTGATGGCCTGGAGACGTAAGCTTGAGCTTCTCAAACACAGTATCAGCAGTCAATCTGTAAAATAGCCGTACGCAGCAACCTGAACCTGCAAAACCTTGGCAGCATTCGCACCTAAACAAGGTGCATATCAAGGGAATGGCTTGTTGTTATTGTCAGAGTCCTGCACTTGTGACGCCCTCACATGAGAATAATCGGTAAAACCCCAAATGACGGCAAACTCTATAGCCTTTACAGAAGACAGAGCTGGTTGGATCTCTTCCGACACCATCTTGGTTTCGGTGCTTTCACGCCGTTCCAGAGCGGACCGGCAATTGTACAGTCTCCAGTTAACCTACTTTCTTTTGACCTGTGGAAGGAAACCAGAGAAAAGCCACGTGCCCAGGGGAAGAACATGCAAATAAGTTCATGCAGAAAGGCCACGGGTCCGACCCAGGAATGCAAGAGCGAGCCTCTACCTGTCTTGATATTTGATGGCATATTATGCGTATTTATATATTCCTTTTTTATATATGCTGATGCTTTGTGGACATCTTTGATGTTTGTCGTGTATCTTTAATGAATTTGGTATGTGTCAGTGTCTTTGTTGTCATTGGCTGCTGTGACACCTTGAATTTTCCATCCATCCGTCCTCATCCGCTCAGCCGTTGCCGGGTCACAAGGGCAGCAGCTTCAGAAGGCCGCGCTAAACGCTCTCCCCGGGAACATCCACCAGCTCTGACTGGAGGATCCCGAGACGCTCCCAGGCCAGTGAAGAGATACAATCCCTCCACCTGGTCCGGGGTTGACTCCTCAGACTCCTCCCAGCTGGCCGTGCCTGAAACACCTCCACAAGGAGACAGCCAGGGGGCGTCCTCATAGATGCCCAAACCACCTCAACTGACTCCTCTCAGCGGGAAGAAGCATGGGCTCTACTCCTAGTCTCTACCAAGTGACCGAACTCCTCACTCTCCAAGGAAGACAGCTGCCACCCAACAGAGAAAATGCGAAACATTATTTAACGCTAAGTTAGATGGCTAAACAAGTACTTTGGCCTCCTTGCACCATAATGTCTGCACAAGTAACATCTGGGATCGGATCCAACCAACCGGTCGTAAGTCAGATTGGACCTAAGTCGAATGCCATTCAAAATGGCCGACACGAGGGTTATAGTACAACTGTAGTAGTAGATCCCTCTGTGAGAGTGAGATGCTGGGATACTGTGCTGCCGCAACTGTCGTACGTGTTGCCGGGCTGCGAAGTGCTGCAGTGCCAGACATTGAACAAAAAAAAAAAAAAACGTAAAAAGCACCTGCTGGCTGTGGTTGTAAGTACGGGTGGACGTAAGTCGAGCAGGTCGTAAGTCCGATGTCACTTGTATATACTTGGATACCGTCATAGACTCCTATTTTTCTTGAGCTTCTTTTAAAGCAACATTAGCTTTGTACCTGTGGGCAGAAACTGTTAGCTGTTAGCTGAAAACAAGGGACAGCAGAAAGGTAATATGTCACTTGAAATGCATGCATTTCTGTTTGGTTGTTGAAAAACACCAAGAAATGTTCAACAAAAGAACCTGGACATAGTTGGATAAAGTTGTACGCTATAAACCCAGTCGGATTCACAGCACAGAAGTATAAACTCGAGTCTAGTCAGGGCATGATTTTTCTCTTTTTTCTTTTGGACGTTCCCCTCTGTTGATGCTTGTTGTGCTACTCCACTGCCAACAGACTGAATGAATATACAGAATCAATGAAGCGAAACTGACCTAACTTTGATCAGCATCTTCCAACTTGTGTCCTGAAAGAGAGGTGGAATCAAAACTAGGCTCTTTGGCAAACGCGAAATGTTTGAATGAAGTTCAAACACTCGTACAACTTTCTTTCTTCAGCATCTTGAGGAGAGGCAACTTTGACTTGAATAATTCGACACCTCTGACTTCCTGAATTGAATGCGCTCTTGCTAAGTTTCACCTCGGCGTGCCGACTCATTGTTCCGCCGTGGCACATTTCCACGCTTGCTCGCGTCGACGTCGCCCAGCAAATTGTTTCCCAGCTCTTCTATTGAGAAGCCTCGCGCGGCAAACGTAAAACCTGTATAAGTTTAATTATGCAGATAAATGAAATATCCATGACTGTAATGGTGTTGGAGTTTGCAAATGGGTGATTATTTTTCATAACCCTTGCTTGGAGCAAGGTTTTTTTTTTTCTCCTCCTCCAGTGCGTTTGCTTGCTTCCTTCCTCCAAAAGCTATTTTCCGAGCCAAGGTTGTGATTACAGGGAAAGTTATGGACTGCTTTTTATGTTTGCGACCCTCGGCTGGACCTAGCCTTTTGGCCTTTGCTAGCTTCCTTTCTACACAACTTCTTACTTAACAAGGCCGGCGGAAAGCCCACAGATCTAATTGAATATTGATATGTGAGTGTGTATAGAGGGCAAGAGCGAGGCCTGCCCATGCTAAACCATTCAGTTCATTCTCTTGATTGAAATTCCATTAGCTTGTTAGTGGAGAGTCGCTGAATACTTAGCCTTGTTAGCGGAGGCGCAGGCTAAATGAGTGCGCGCGGGGTCATTGTCCACTTAAAACTCACTCTGCAAGCCGGCGACCAGCCTGAATAATTCATGGAGCGTGACCCGTGCTAACTGAGCTTTAAAGGAGTGTAGCTTCTCTTTCACTCTGTTTGGATAATATCTCCACCCGAGTTAATTAGGTCTTTGCTTTTTATTTCAGACAGCTGTGTGTTCAGCAGTCAGGGACTCGTCCCCGCGGACACATTGAGAGCCTCATGAAAAGAGGACGGAGAAAAGATGATGGCGGTACAGTGCCGCCGTCGTCGCTGGCGACTCTTCTAATGTTGACAGCGTAATCGCTGATTTCAATGAAGCTACATTGCGGACATTCACGCCGTCTGGCTGCCGTTTGCCGCACAATTTAGCCTAAACTGTTGCAGGTGCAGCTTATCGTCCTGAGCACCTTAACACCTGAGCAACGCTGCCAGATGGTGACCCAAGCTTTGAGTCGCTGATCCTGGTTATGGAGCCATGAACATTCCTGATGGTCAGTTAAAGAGAAATCCATCAGTTTAAAGTCAACCATTTTGAATGCTGTCAGTAGCATCCTCAGGAATCGTGAGTCGGATCGGTTGCTTTTGTGGGGTTCATTGAGCCATCAGCAGAACTGACCACCTTAAACCGGGAGGAGAGCAAGTGGTGAGTCTGGAGACGTGAGCTTGAGCTTCTCAAACACAGTATCAGCAGTCAATCTGTAAAACAATGCAAAATGTAGTCACTTGTTATTATTGTCCTGCGTTTGTGACGCGCTCACCTGAGATGAATCGGTAAAAAAACCAAAATTTAATAAAAAAAAAAAAATATCACGACGAAGACAGGAACTGAAGGAGTCAAAACACGAACCGGGAAATACACAGAGGGACTGGGGAAAAATCTGTAACAAAAGAGAGGTGAATTGGATTCAACGGTCAAAAACAGGGAGAACTCAAACTCGCTCGGATACAAACTCACGAGGTCCAGATCAGCTGAAAGCGCTACGTGGAGGAGAAACACTCAAACTCACACGAAGGGAAAAATCTAAGCAATCGATAAATGAAAAGGTGAGTATAACAAGACTCACACGTGGTCTGGCTAAAGAATTGAGGACATCAAAACAGAAGCGGAGCAAGGAGGAGAAAGCAAAACTCAGGAAGCGGCTGAAGAGAAATTCAAGCGCGCGCAGAAATCTAGAAAATTCAGTAGCACAACAAGGAATATAAGTCTTGGGAGATTTGCGGAATGACACGAAGTGACCATCTAGCAGTGTGGAGCTGGCCAGGTGATATCCACAGGAGAGTTGATGACGGGATGAGCTCCAGCTGCGCTGCCATTAAGCTGGATGGAACACAGGAAAAGGAAACTACAGGGGGAATAAGAGAGCACAGAGTGCAGAACATGACAGGAACCTTCTTTCTGCTAGGCAAGCGTGTGAGCCTCTACCTGTCCTGATATTTGATGGTATATTATTGGTATTTGTCTTCCTTTTTTATGTATGCTAATGCTTTGTGGATGTCTTTGATGTTCGTTGTGGACCTTAAATGGGTTTGGTATGGTGCAGCTTATAGTCCAAAACCTGGTTCAGATTCTCCTCAACTATCTTCTCCTGGAGGGGCAGTGGTTCTACTCTGAGTCTCCCCTGGATGACTGAGGTGACAGACACCCAGACAGACTACAAACCTTTTCCCTCAGCTCTTTCCTCCTTTCTCACCCACTGAATGGCGTGTCGGAACTTGGACTAGAAACCCTGAACAGTATTTTGGAGCGGGACTCGGGATGAGACTGGATTATGTTTAACTGCCAGTGTGACTCATGTTGGCTCTGAACCACGGGTTGGATTCTCACCCTGGGAACTCCCCACGGAGCGTGGCAATTCCATGAGTCATTTTCGCCCAGGTTGGAGATTCCACAAGTGACAGTTGAAGGGATGCTGCAGCTCTGCCTCCTTCTGACAGTTAAGAAGAATCTGCCTCGCTTCGGATGAGTCACCGCCAAGTGTGTGAACGACAAACGGCAGAAAGACAACAAGAGGTTTGCTGGTGTGTGTTCCCGAAATGTAATGCGGAGGGTTCAAACAAATCAATCTGTCACCACTGTTCCGTCCAACTCTGCAACATTCAGCCTGGTCTGGGCCTTCAGTGACCCGTCCGCTGCAATCCATCTTCCCATCACCCCCCGCCCCCGTCAGCCAACCACACTGGCCCCTCATCCACCACTCGCTGTCCTAGACATGGCCTCACCCCTTCCCCTTCCTCTTCCTCACCCTTCCATTCTGGTAACTGTCATCAATCTCTGTAAAATGACACACGACAGATGTTAGCCTTTGCAAAGATCAAATCTGCAGCTTCAGGGCGGCCTAGTCACACACACGCACACACACACCCACACTTACAGTCTGTGCACACGCACACTAGCCATAACCAGTGACAGGTCACACAGCCCATGTTCCCTCTTGCCATCTTATTCTACCATTTGCCAAATCTCTTCTGACACCATCGACAGAGTGGCAGCGGGGTTTACACGCTTGCGTGCACATGCACGTGCACACAAACCCACCCAAGCTTTAGGATGAACATGGTCAATGCTTTTCTTTAGCTTGACCTGGAAACACCAGGTGGGCCACCTCTGAAAATACTGACTCCACCTACCTAATGGAACCTCTAACCCATGAGTCACAGAGTACGTTCTTCGACAGTGTGGATGGTTTTGAGTCTACAACTGTGTCTACTGTTACATTTTATGGTGACACCAGTGTCCACCACATTTGTTCATGTGATCGATCCAAGGATCTTGGGCTGGTCACTTCCTGGAGCGATGAGTCGATGGGGGAAGCCAGATTTTTTAGATTTTCACCAGATGGCGCTGCAGTATGTCTGATCCGTCGTGTGGATTTAAAAGAGCGGTTTACACCAACAGATCTACTGCATCAAAGCATGGTATGTGAGGAACCACTCCAAGTAGACTGGGGCCATGTGACTGGTCCTGGAAGACCTGGTCACTGCAGATAGGGATTCTGAGTGAGGGCTTTCTTGGAGGAGACCATGAGGTCCCAGGTTGACGGAACAGAACCGAGGCCAGCGGAGGAGCGCCACTGACGGCGCCTATTCAAGTGAGACGACACTCTCAATACAAGCCCATGAGTTCCAGAGGCGAGTCTCTCCCGTACTTCAGCGGTCCAGCCTCAGTATTGACCAGCACCATGTGCCCTTCACCGCGGCTCCGGGGCCCTGGGAAGGTGACGAGCGCGGCTGAAGAGTGAAAAATGATCATGGAAGTCAAAAGAACGGCTGGAAATAGGAGAAAAGAAGCGAGGAAGAGCAGGGGAGCCCGTCACATGGGACTGGACTATTGATTGAGCGGTGACATTGATTAAGCACCCAGATTCCCCACGTGTGTGTGTGTGTGTGTGTACGGTCGAGCATAAAGAAGCAAGTGTCTCAATAGCACAAGTTCATTTTCATTGCTGCGTTGATATGTATATATGTGCCGTCAGAGGACTCTATAGATCCGCCTGCTCCACTTCATTTATCCTGAGTTGGACTTGTCTTTTTCTCGCTGTGATTCACGTTGCATTATTTTCTTTTTACCATTAATCATCGGAGCCCGGGGTGTCGCATGCGCTCCCTCCCGCCACCAATGCTATCCTGCTCCGATGTGAAGGGCGTCACACTTGACCTTTTTAATCACGTACGGAGCTCTTAACTGGGTAATAATCTCAACAATCGAGCTCCCAGCGTCATTCACGGTGGCACAGGAAGATACAAACTGCAGCGTTCACTGCCAGCTGTCAGTGTAAGGGTGGTTTCACACTACGGGTTCTGTCTCGAGACAAAGTGCGTTCGACTCAGAAGTCCCAGATGTGAACACAAGCCAGTCAGGATTTGGTCGCGGACCTGATCCGGACTGGAGAGCTGCAGTTTGTCTGGGGAAACTCTTAGCGGGAGGTGAGCTTCTCACCTCAGGCGACTCGGTGCTAGATGCTGGAAACTACATGTACAGCGCGACTCCACACAAACATGATAGATGCCAGGCAGTAAAGGGTCTGATCGCCGTCTGGGCACACAACATGGTTCAAAAACAACTTCTCAAACTTCCAGAACACTGAGGTGAGCAGCCGGAACCTGCAGGAGACTGGTGCTGGGGACCGGGAACAGGAGCGCAGCAGTCCAGAAGAAGAAGAGAAGGTTGTGGTGCTTCGTCGTGGGTCACAAACCAGCTGTTTTGCATAGAGCGCCCCCAGCTGAGGAGGAAAAAAGGACATGGCCTGAGGCGGAGCGGTGCGAGGCTGCACAGCAGGGGGCGCAGCGGACTCCCGAGCCAGTCACCAGACACCACCATATTTTGCTTTATTCTAAAGTCATGTTACTTTCAAACAAACAGAAACACACTGATACAAGATTACCACCCATAAACAGGCACTTTATTGATGTTATTATGATCACTATCTGATTAGACTGGACTCAAAGTGAAATCCATAAAAAAGTCGATTTATTATTCCCCAACGTGTCTTGGCTGAGCTCCTACAGATGTGCATCAATTCCACTCAATTTATCGACGTACAGCTCCAAATATATGTCGAATACTTCCATCTCCGAGCTCGTTGACTGTTCATAATAGGTGTTATTTCATAGTCCATAAAAACATGCTCCATAAGATTTTATTTGTCGACATATTTCAAAAGTTGAGCTGTATCAAATGGCATGTACGTCGCAGCGGTGTCGACTAAACAACGGCAATAACAGGACGATGATGTCGTTCCAGAGGAGTGAGCAGACGAGAGTTTAAATGTTTGGGAAGATGATCTCAGATTTATGAGCAGTGTGGGAGTCCGAGCCCACCGTGAAGCTCGTGTCTGTAGCCACGAGGAGGACACGTTCGGCTGATCTCCTGCTCACAACTGAGAAGTCGACAATAACGCCTCGTCTCTCACCGTAATGGCCATTAAGATTTGAGCGATGCTGCTCGATTCTTTTACCCAAATGTGACCTGTGGGTCACAATCTGCTTGAGCTCCAGGACAAAAGAAGAGAGTTCCTTATGTTAGTCTGATGTCTCAAGTTACTCAAGTTGAAGATGGCAAATGATTCAGGCTTCGATGTCCTTGAACCGAGTTCAGAGTGAATCCCTCAGCTGGTAGGAAGCAGCCACAACACACTGTCACTCCCAAGGCATCGAATGGTGACGATTTCCATGTGAACTTTTCAGCTTTCACAACCCTTTCCCCAGCCTCTCTCCCTAAACCTTACCATTGAAAACAAATGACTCACCTGAACCAGGACTCTGAACCAAACTGAAACCCAGTTATAATAAACTGCTTTTACTGACATTTATCCCTCTAAACCTTGTGAGGACAGCTCAAAATGTCCTTACAAGAAGGTGGCTTGTCTGTCTTGTCATGTTTTTTTGGGTACCACTCATTGATCTAATGCTTTTCCCAGCCTCTCACCCTAAACCTAACTATCCAAAACAAATGGCTCACCTGAAACAGGACCTACACCAAACTTACATTTAAATATAAGGAGATGGTTAGTTTGAAGTTTTACTCCTCCAATTGAGGTTTAAACTTGTATGTAGCAAATAATGTGCACACAAGGAGGTGTGTTTCCAAGGATTGGTCACTGCAAGTACTGCTAGAACACACACACAAAACAGGAATGAAAATGATTTTTACTCCATTAAAACTCACTATGCATCAATGCAAAAGCCAACTTTCCCATTGTCAGTACACAATGCCATGGGAGTGAGGATGGGTTGGTTCACCAGGGCTCCTGGCTGCGGAGAGTTGCACCAAGGCTCTGACAACTTGATGCAATGCTGTGACTCTTACCAGAGTGAAACAACACAGCCCAGAAGTTTTCATCAGAGATGAACCTGACCAACCATCTGACAGACTCCAGTCAAAACCTTCGCCTGTGGAAGCACGGGGCAGTTGTTCTGGGGTTGAATCAAAGCTGTCACCCGAGTCTCAGAAACGCCTGAATCTACACAAGAGACGTTTAACCCCAAGACCAAAAGTCAGGGGTGTGGATTCTAAAATTTCCACAGCTTTGACTCAACCCCACCACCAGGTTTATCAGCCCCACCACCAGGAGGCCCTTGAGGAACCAGCCACTGGTCCAGATCAAAGCAAGGCTCCAGTCCTCTTATCACAGTAGGCTACGGCCCTGTCCACGTCAGGGAACTCGCTCCGCTCCTCAGTACTTGATCCGATGATCAGGTGTGTGTGTGTGTGTGTGTGTCTCTGTCAGGCCACGCTGATTGTTTCTTAGCACAAACCCTCATGAACAAAAGCTGGTCCAGATAAATGTTGTGTTCGCCGCTCTGCTTTTCATTTGAGCGCAGACTGGGGTCGGCGGGAGCGGCGCGTCCCTCCTCTATCAGATGCCCGGTGTGTTGCGCCTATTGATCGCCGCGGCTCAGTAGCAGAAAATAATGGGGTGTTGAGAGCTGAGAGGAAGAGTGAAGACGCGGACGAGTGCGCGCTCTCACAAACTCCCGCCACTAGAATTCTTACCTGCAGTCCCAACACCCCCTGTGCGTGTGTGTGTGTGTGTGTCCGGGCTGCTCATTTGCATACGTGTGTGTGTGAGTTATCTATGTGAATAAATCCTTCCAAGCCCCGTGCGCCTCAGGGTGATGTGATGCGGCCAGTGCCCGCGCAACCGTACCCCAGCTAATTTACAACCAACCTACTGTGTCCCCATCTCCATCACACACACACACACACACACTGAAACATGTCGTCTAGACGACATTGAACCCCGAGTCCGCCCAGGGTAATTGTTTTATGCAAATGAGGGGGGCACGGGCTGACGTGATTGGGCCAGACCCGGTGCTGACTGAACTGTGCGTGTGTGTGTGTGTGTGCGTGTGTGTGTCCTGCCATGAAGGTGCCATGATGGCGGGGTAATGCTGGTCTCCATTAGCATTATTGTTATTGTTGGAAAGGTTCTATTATTCAGCACGGCGAGGGTAATATGGAGAAGTATGGAGGAGGGTGACGGACGTGTCGGCGTGAGATCCAACCTGCACTGATGTGGACCGTCCATCACGGCAATCAATCCAGAATCAGCCAGCGTGTCGCGCTGTTCAGATAAATATAAATCAGGCACAATGCGGCGCGCGGTGCAAGATATCGATGGCTATTGCACGGCTACTTATTGAGTTAGAGTTATGAGCACACGCACACACACACAGGCGGCGGCGTGCTATCGCGGCTGCCATCAGAGGAGCGCGTGTGTGTGTCATGGGGGGGGTTTGTGGTCCAAGTCGCAAATTTAATTTCATGCTGGATTTGAGGAGCTCATCTAAATTGCATGGCAGGGTGAGAGTGTGGGTGGTGGGGAGGCACACGCTGCGTTCTGCCGTCAATGCTATACACATCCCTGGACTCAACTGGTCAAACAGTCCTGAAGAATTCAGGTTCTCGCACGATCGTGGCGGCAGACGTCGCACGTTCGCAGCTCTCACTCACGGATTTCATGAGGAGGAAGAGTCAGAGCTTTGGTATTCAGGTGGTCACGGCGTGTGTGGTGCTCAGGATCGTGTCAGGTTGAAATGAATGTGTCCACCTGACCTGACTCAGTCAGGAAAATCACTTGAATAAGTGGCTTATTGACCATTTTCCTGCACCGTTTTCTCTTCTTTCTTGTCTTTCCAAGACGACACAGTTTTGGTTTCATGAACAAACATATTCATTTCAACTACTCTACACGCTTCAAAGATTGATATTGTTATTGGTTGGAATCGGAAAGACGTTCTCTTGTCCGCATTGCTCTTTCAATATCAGGGGAACGTTTTGAGGCGGCCATTTTTTAGCTTTAACACGAGATTACTTGACAACACATTTTCACTCCCATGGCGTAATATAGTGACGTTTGGAACATGTTTGAGGGGTTGTTTCACGTGGAATGAAAGACCATCCCAAGTCTAATACATCAACATGCGACGCTGAACGCTGCCTTCGGCGTCAGTGTAGATGGCAAAAGTCCACTTTCCCGACGTCAATCGATGACGCCATGGTGTGAGGACGGGTTGATTTGGGAAATACATACTTATTATTACTATGATCTACTCATAGTAATATGTTCATAGTATGATGTTCAATAACTGAAGGGAAAAAATTTAACAGGGTCAGAGGGGTCTATATATATATATATTTCGTTGCCATAATATAGTGATATGTTTTTGTGCAATGACAATAAAGAAAGTCTAAGTCTCTCTCTCTCTCTCTCTATATATATATATATATATATATAGATAGATACATACATACATATATAGTACCTAATCTCCCTCCTTCATCTTCTTCTTCCAGGCCACTTCATAAATAAAGGTGGTGGTGAAATGCAGTTATGCCTCATGTTATGCAGGATGAGACGTGATTTTAATTCGTCTCTATTCAGAAGTTTAACAGCCACGACGCCAACACACCCAGTCAAGTTGAACGTTGAAAAGAAAACATCAATATTTTTTTGTGAGATTTGAGAGTTTACTTTTCTCACTTACCTCTTGACTTGTGTGTGCAAAAACCTGCTGAGGTCAGCGGCATTCCACAGTCGTGTTGCATCTGAAGGACGAAGGCAGCGTCTCTGCAAAGAGCTTTAATTCATCTGTGGAAGAGGGCGAGAGAGAAACACCCCTCATTGATTGGACGGAGCGACAAAGCCGATGTTTTTGAGAGTGTTTTGTTAGCGCCGGAGCTTCCTGCTGTCACACACAAAAACGAAAACCACCACGCTTGACGGAATGGAACTGTGAATTAGCGACGGCCGTCAGAGAAAGTTGGAGGATCGATAAGTCGGCAAGAATTCTGGAAATGTCCCGAAGTCAGTGAACGCAACCAAAGTTGGAAAGATGTTTTTGGCAGTCACCGAGAGAGAACCGTATCCATTCAAAACAAACCTGCAGAAGCAGAGTTAGTTCACCAAGGTAACCATGGAAAGTGAATGTTCCGAGGCGCGAGTCCACCTCGGACGTGTCTTTGCAGCGCAGCCTCACTCCAACCTGCCTCACCTGGCCAGTCTCAACGTCCCAGCGCTCTGTGGAGGTGACATCGCAGCTATTCCTTTGGGTCTCTCATTAGGGCCCCGGCTCTCCAGAGGCGGCTTGATGTGTGGTGGGAACGCTGGGTAAACTTCGGAGAGGTCACCTCCCTGTTTCCATCCTCTCATCCCTCGTTCCAGCCCGTCGCCGGGTCCTGTCAGCCGCGAGAAGTGTAAACAAGCGGAAAGGTTAGCGCTGTTTTCACCCTCCAGCGTCTCCTCTCAGCGGGACGAGGAGGACAGCGCCGCAGAAGAGAGAGGTGCTTTGGTCGGCGGTGGTTGTGGTGGAGTGAGACATCTCGTCAGAGAATCACCTTTCTTCACCTTCACGTGTTTGAACTTGGATTTGAGTGTGAGAGACAGTCAAAGATCAGAACGAGTTGGCGGAGTAAAATCATTGGTTTAGGACGAGTCACTCTACACCAACACAACTTCACTGTTTCAAGAGATGACGCTGCAAACATACAGTAATTTCTGGACTATAAGCCTCTACTTTTTTCTTACGGTCTGAACTCTGCAGCTAATACAACAGCACGGCTAATATATGGATTCTTACAGACTGAAATCAGATGAAATCTGAGGCTTTTTATTGACCTTAAAGCGCTCAAAATGTGCTGTTTTCACTCACGTGTCCGCAGCTCCGTCAACAGAGTCGATCTCCTGGAAGTCTGGAATCGAGAAGGAGCCACTGAGATCAGCTGTGGTGTCGGAACTTCTGTCACATGGGACAGAAAGGATGGGAATAAAACTTGATTCAATTTGTTTCACCAGTTAGTCTCTGCTGGTCCCCCGTTTTCAAAGATGGTTTTGAAAAGCTCGTAATATTCTGGTGCGCTCTTTAATTACGGTAATCCATGTATCTCCAACTCCACTCCATCACTCCCATGCAACACTTTCGGATCAGTGTCCGCTATATTGCCAAACATCTTCCTTCCTGCTCGCCGCTCTATTTGCCGACCGCCGGAGGAGGAAGCCATTTAGCATGCTGAATGTCAAGGTCAGCTCCCGTCGCCGCTGTCATCACTCTCCGCCGAAGAAGGTCAGAGATGCGCTCTCCTCAAACGGCCACTGCAGACAAAGCGAAGCGACCGTCGGAGAGACAGAAGGAAAGCGAAGGAACGCATCTTCCCAGTGTACTGGAGAATGAGATGCACTGACACTCTGGAGTGGAGTTGTTGTCGTCCTGTGGTGATACTGGCGTGATCAAGGGCTGGATCTGCAAAGTTCAGTGAGCAGTTGCAAAGCTGGTCTCGGTGACCACCTATTGAAAGAGCCGTAAAAACATGATAAAGTTGAGCTGAAAATGAAACTATCATGATTCTCTGTCAAGATATGTGGGTTAAATGTTTTGTTCTTTTGCTTCTACGAGTTTAGTATTTGAGCCCTTCTTCTCCACTTCCACACTTTCTTGAGTCCTTCCTGGTTGCTCCCATTGGAAACCTGTGCATCATCATCGGACTCCTTCGTCATCTTCAAAACATCTTGAACTTGTTTACTGCTGAACTGAAAATGTCAAAACGGACTGACAGGGAACAGGGTGGACAGTATTTAGAAGACCCACTCCATGCCACTAACCGTGTCACACAGAGCTGATGTGACGTTGCCATAGCCGATGACACACAACTGATACATTCATAACAAAGGCCGAGGGCCGCATTACATCAGATCACGGGTCTCAAATAGCCCCCGGGCCAAACTTTGGACATGCCCGAGCTGTGATCTTTGGGAGAATGTCTGCCTTTGGGCCAAATATGAAGCCTTCCTCACGGATCAAATCAAATGTTTACAGCCTGAAAAACAGCGTTGGGCTGCCTGGCTTCTATCACTCCGATCATAATGAGAGTGAACAAGGAAGAGTCGGCCTCAGAAATAATTATAAAACGTTCATTCTAAATTACATGAACTTGTCTGATGAACAGGGGCATTTTAGGGCAAGTTTTTATAAAGCGTCAGATCATCAAACACAATAATACTAGTGTTATTATTCATGAATCAAATGGTTGACTGTATCACTTCCTCGTGCTGACGTTTCTTCATGTGGAAACACCACCTTTCATCTGGTTAGTGCCTTTTATTTTCCCCCTTTCTTGAACAGGAAAGAAGTGTTGGCGCTAGTGTGTGACCTGCGATGACTGAAGTGAAATCTGTCATGTCAGCCACAGGCGCCTAAATGCGAGCGAATCCTCGAGTCATTCCCCTTTTGTTCGGTAGATAGTTTCAACAAAGACTTGGCTCAGGTGAAGACATGAGTCCTGAAGTGGAGGCGAAGAGGAAGGAGAAGCTGAGGCACTTTGTTGTTTTGATCCGGCCCCGCAGTTGTCACGGCGCCGCGCGGATCGCCTCTGAAATATAAAGCAAACCAATTTATTAGCCGCCAAACTTTCTTATAATATCATTATGTCCACGATGATGAAGGGCGGCCGCATATTTACCATACACAATCTGCAAATATTGAAATGAATCTTTGGTAATGATCCCAGATGGCTGCCAGTGATGTACAGAGTCTGACTCCGAGCGGCGGGCATTACGCTCAATCATCCGAAAAATCAGTCCGATAAAATACATTCGGCAGAAGTATCACGGCGCCGTGTACACAGAGCGCCACTCGGAGACCTCGTATTAACGTCAGCCTTTACATAATAACGCCGGCGTTTAATCTGAGTCATTACACACACAAACTTCCAATGTCATTTAAAAGCGGTTCTAATCACATCCATCAGTTTGAACAGCAGCGAGAGCGAGGCGATGAAAGGCTCGGGGAGAGGAAGAGAGACGGCTAATTACAGAGTTGTGTTTACTCCGAGGGAAGCAGAAGCCACTCAGGAACAATGGAGAGGAAGGGAGGCGCGGGAACACAAAGTTCTCAGGTGACAATCGCTCAACAAACAGCTCAACGCAGGAGTCGCGCAGGTCAGACCTCCATGAGCTCGTGACGGATCCTAAAGAGAGGAAGTGACGTCACCACTAAAGAAATGAGCCGTTTGAGTTCAGAAAAAAAACTCAAGAAAATGTGCTGGAAAGTTTAGGTTTTCCAATATTAAGAACTTCATAGAGTCCTCAGGAAGTTGGTTCCTAAACTGCAGGAGACTTGTGTTCCAGCTCTGCCACGTACCATGATGATGACATTAGATCTGTCACGAGTCAAGACGTGGAGCGGGACCCAAGCGCAGTGGTGAAAGTCACAGGAGCGAGTCAGAAATAATATTTCAATGTTTAACAACAACAAAAACCACAACAGAAAGCGTCACCGAACCGGGAGAAACAAAGCAAAGTCTGAATGTCCAAAACAGAGTCACCAAACCGGCAGAAGTCCATAAACATGAAGAGTCCAACAGAAAACGTCACCGAACCGGGAGAGTCAAACAAACTTAAATCTGGAAACAACAGAGATAGTAAAACCACAGAACAAACCAGGAAACACACGGAAACAGAGGAAGGAACTGAACTCTAACTCAGGCACCAGGGTTTCAGAGAGTGTAGTGAAAAATGAACAAACGACAGCACAGAACAGAGAACAAACAAGGAGAACCAATTTACCACAGGAACAAGAGGAGACGATCTGGCACACGCTGCTGGAGTCCAGGTGTCTTTATACACAGGTGATCAGGGGTGGATTGGCTCCAGCCGTGTGCCACAGGAACAGGAAGAACGGAGGGAGAAAGCAAAACAGGACTCACGTGACCAAAATAAAAGCGGAATCATGACAAGATCCACACAAGGTTTGGGAAACTGACGACATAACTTGAGATGAATTTACTGAGACACACTGAATTTCAAATGAAGTGAACCTCACACACAGATAGGGTCAGACAGCAGCAAGAACTAAAGTGAATTCCCAGTCAATAGTCCCAGCGACTCATGTCCACCTTGTACAGAGTCACTCTGAGGACTGGTTCAGATATGTGAGATTCCACCAGTGAGACTCGCTCGTGTACGACATTTGACTCAACGGCTCCCAGACTCAACAACGATGGACAAAATCTGTCACATGAGTCTTACTCTCCCGTACGACTCAAGCAAATCTGAGTCAGTTGAGTGAGTCACACGTCTCTGACAGGAACAAGCAAACAATCTCCCCTCAAGGCAAAGAAGAGATATTCTCACCAGCAACAGCGGGATCAAGTCAGATATGGAAGGAACCTTGTTTATGCCGGATGATTAAAGAGAGATCCCCATATTTCATTAGATTTCAAGAGAACAAATAAAGGGGGTGTTAAGATTACAGCTTGAGGAATAATTTGTGTATTTATATTCCGCGTCCGTCTGTTGGCGCCAGCACAGGAGTCTTTATCTGTGGAGAAGTAGGAAGCGAGCAGGTGGGACATATTGTAATTACTCGCTGCATTAAAACCTCTCTGCGTTATGGATCACAGGGGAAATGGTGAGGTTGGAAACGGCCAGCGATTACGACCTCACGTGGCTCGGAAGAAGGGAGCCAAAAAGGAGGTGAAAGAGTGTGAATGGTGTTTGAACCGTCATCCAGAATGAAACAAAAACAACATTCTGGCAAAAAAGAATCAAAGATGAAACCTTTCAGCTGTTTTATCTGGCGCCATAGATCAAATCAATATGTTGGCAGTGTAGTCAAAGTCGTCAAATGCGCAACTTCCAGCTGTTTTTCAAGCTGACACGCCTCTAACTGGACCACACACCTTCACCACAGAACCATGGAGGGAGGGAGGGAGGGATCCTTGTCGGAGCTGCCACCAGGCCAAAGACTGTCTGCACCGCAGAGCTAACAGCTAACGTGACGTCTCACTTCAAAACTTTATTGATACTCATGGACTGAGTTCACTTTGTGGTTTAAAAGTTGGAGAAAAACTAAATGCACAACAAAATAAGTGTGAAGAGAGGAAGAATCATTGTTTTTATGAAGCAAGTTCAGGCAAAGAAGCTAAGGATTTGTCTGGAAACTCAAAACTACAATAAAACCATGCAAAAGAGAAGTGATCAAATCAAAACAGTAGTTTAAAGTCAGTAAATACATAAATACATCATGGTATATTTTGCCATATTGCCGCTCCTTTCTGGACACATTTGAAACAAATACATTTTCTGCTATTTGTTTCAGCAAATATCCTGGCAAAATAACAAGCCAGTGTCAGTAGCTACAGTTTTTCACGAATGAATGGGGATTTTCTACAGGACTTTAAGCACCAGTGCGCTTTGGCTGAGGTTCCTCTGGTGGTGAGCCTGGGATTTTTTCACTGAACCAAGGCTGCCGTGGCTAGAAAAGGTTTTATTTTTATTTTTAATTTAAAGTAATTTATTTATGTTTAAAAAAAAAAAACATCTGATGAGATCAAACCCTGATTCCTCTGTGGGTCTTCGCAGCTCTCTCTCTATGATCTTTGACCATCCCCAGTTCAGCTGCTGTGACTGGACTGTTGCAGTGTTCTAGAAAGCTCCTGCCACCAACACAAGTGAAGCCAGGTTAAAGATCAGGGGGTATGGAATCTGCGTCCCTCTCCGAGGAGAACACTCCGTGGTCACCTTCACGTCCGCAGCCATCATTTGATGCTCACGGACATGAGCCGGAGCAGTCATGTGATCGGGTCAGTGAGAGTCACAAGGCTTGCTGCAGCCGACCCAACCTTCCAAATCACGTTACTCTGGAGCACTGAAGACAACAGAGTCGCCGCTGTCTGCTTCTGTCCCCGGGAGGTTTTCAGATCCCAACCGATGTGTTGACGCGTGACGGGTGGCCGAACCCGTGACATCGACCGGCGAAATCAAGCGGTGGTGAACTTTCACCTGATTCCTTCTTGTCAACTTTTGATGGGTGTTCAATGTGTTGATGGCTCTCAAAATACTTTTACATCACTTCAAAGTCGCGCTGGAAGCAGGCTGACCGTGGTACCGGCTGCTCCTGAGCGCAGGTCTTAAAGCGGACCGTACTGCGGCAAGGCCACGGTGCGCGCTGTAACACATGAAAGATGAAGATGCACCGACCACCACTTTGTCACGACACACACACACACACGCATGGAAACACACACAAACACATCTGCTTGTACCTGCAACACCCTTTGCACTCTCATCTGCATATCCCTTGCTCTGCACTATAAATTCAGGCAGAAACAGGCCCTCATACTTTCATAAATCTCCTCCTTGTCACTTTCAAATTACAAAGATTTATTCTCACGTGAACGGGCCTGAACAGGGTCCAGAGAACAACGGTGGCGGGAGGGGGAGGGGGTCGGCGGGGACCAGCGGTGACACACAGAGGAGCGCCGGCTTGTGTGTGAAGCGGTGCTCGTCTCCGACTGTAGCATCCGCTGAACATTCGCTGTTTAATTCCCGCTCGTGTGTAGATCTCGCCCTGCTGTTGTCAGGATCCTGCTCCGCCTTGTGAGACCTGGAGGCCACTGAGCAGGACGATGAAGGCAGATACACTTCATCATCACCAACAATAACACATTCACCTGCCTGCTTTACCGATGGTTGTATCCATTTACATCCGCTCCTGTACTATTAGACTATTATAACACTGCTATTATAAACTAGGAAACTGGATGCCGGTGAGTCGGGGCTCATGGGTGTCGAAGACGACTCGGCAGGGCTCTTCCAAAAGTCATGGAGGCAATTAAAAAGTGAGATTTCTTGTCTTGCCTCTGTCCTCTGTCACGTCGTCAGGACTCTGGTTAAATGCAAAGACCTTTGAAGTCGTAGTTAGCAGCTCGCTCTCTCATGTCTCGTCCGTCTTGCTCTCACGGTTGGGGAAGACTGTGATTCATGTACTTCTTGTGAAGACCACCATTAATTTCGTGTATTACAGCTTTTATCTCCCGCGCCTGCTATCTCTGCCAGTCTCCCTCGCCTTTGAATGTCTACCTATATTTCTGTCCCTCGCTTTACCCTGGGAATTACCCTGCTGTCCAGGCCTTTATCTGGGCTCCTCGCTTCTCTCTTTGTGGTTCAGTGAGGAGGTCAGGGGCTGTTCGTCGATGTTGCATTGTCACAATACACTCGCCTTTGTTTGTTCGGAGTCAAATTTACACTTACTGACTGCATTTATTCATTTATTTTATTTACAAATGGAATTGCACACAGAGCTATTTTGAGACAAAATAGAAAAATCATTGTTTCATAAAAAAATAAATAAAAATAATAATCCAAAATAAATAAATAATAATAAGTTTATCTTTTTTGGGGGCTTTTCACACTGAGGATTTTGTCCCGTGTGGCCTGAATCCGATTCGCCCCCTGCAGTTCAGACTCAGCGCCTCAGACTATGTCCTTTTTTTCTTACCTGCTGGGGGCGCTATGCGCTAAATAGCTGGTTCGTGACCCACGACAAAACACAGGACAAGGAAGTCACTAAGTCGCCTGAACTATTTACAAGCATCGGCTTGACCTCCTTATTAGAAACTAGAAACACATACAGTGTCTGGACTCTCATGACCATCTGACTTGGTTTACAACACAACTGTCTACACCATGTCTGTGTTCACAAAGAGTTTTTGCTGGTCTTTATAATGAAGCGGATTTTGTGTAAATATTTACAACAGAGACAAGACGCAGACGGACCAGTGGAGGTGGGACCAAGTCAGTGCTTTGCGAGTCTCAAGCTGCTTGCTTCAAGTCCCAAGTCAAGACAAGTTTCACTTCAAGTTTAAGTTTGGAGTCCTTTCAATAATACTGTGATACACTTACTCCGATCATGTACGCAAACAGAATACAACTGTGTTTTTTGCTTTATCGTTCTACTGCAACATATTTTGATTCTATCATACTGAATGAATTGAACTATTTGCTTGCCGGAATTAAATGTCATTTCGTGAACTGAATTTAAATGTACGTTCAAGAATAATAGAAAGGACTAAATGATATTGCAGTGTAGGAAAGTCACGCTGTGATCCAGGGTTCCTTCTGATGACATCACTAAAGTTTATCTCCCGTAAACATGATGTGGTTGAAAGAACCCTTTCCTTCAATCGACCCATTCATCGGTGCTGTTCTACACGATAAAATGACGGCCTCATGGTTGTGCGGCTGCAGTGGTGATGTCAGACTGCAGACAATGGCTGGTGCGTTCTTCACGGTAGAATTGCTGTTCATATATCCAATATATCCACTGGAGGGAGTCAAGGTTTATGACAACAACAAACTCCAAACTCCAGGACGTATTGATAATGTATCACTGTGGCGGCGGTCGGTGAGGCCATTAATATACTGCGTCTGGAGGACGGAGAATTTCCGCCATTGTTACGTCTTCTTCATGTCTCATTTGAGCTATGTATCAGCAACACTGCCCCCCATGGTTCCCAGCGGTACTGCTCCGTTTGACTCCAACCCGTAAGCTTTGTTGAGAAATTCGGACGAAGACAGAAGGTTCCGCCTGTAACCGGATCCGTACGTAACAGTGAGCATTAATGGTCCTTTAATATAATGACGTCACCACACATCAAAGGCGATGACATCACCATCATTCTTATACGCACTGAAATCGCCACAGAGACTCTTCCCAGCAGCCTTCCATCTCTCCAGGTCACATGGTTGTCACCCCCCTCCTGACCCCGCCTCTCCTGGCCCGCAGTGGCACCGAGCCGTGGAAATGTCAGGGGTCAGGTTTACGTCGGTGGCGGAGCAGCGGCCACCCAGGGCCATGGTAAAGGTCGGCGCCATGACGACAGCTGGTTGATGTTGTCATTAGGGACGCGGCGCTGGTGAGTCACCGCGCCGCCTTCTCCATGTGGCATTAACATCTCTGATTCTTCTCCCTCGCTCTTTCCCTCGCCCCTCTTGATGGATCTGCCCGGTGCTGGGTGTGACAGAAAGGTCAGCTCCTGAGGTTTTATTTTTCTCTCTTACGCTCGCTGATGCCCCGAAAAACCGCACTCTGCTTCTTGATTGAGTTATTAATGACACGTTCGGAGGCAGACTCCACTGCCGAGGCGCCGCGCTTTCATAGATCCAGCAACAGGAGTCAACAGGACGTCGGCACACGGACGTGCCTCTCGTTTTTCCAGGTTCTACTTCTGTTTATTGCTTGTCTGGGTTTATCACGGCGCACTTTCAGGACAGCAATCATGTGGCCGGCTCTTCTGCGATGGGACTGTTCAAAATGCAGATTTGCCGGATACTTGAACGCTTCCACCGCCGCCTAAATAGCCTCCATAATCACAGCCGTCCACTCTCCTGCAGCCTTTTACCGACCGCTCTCTGCCTTTGTGTTCGCCCTCTTCTGCTGGCAGAATGAATATCTACACTCTGTCGCACCACAGGGGGTCTGATGTGTGCGTGCTGGGTAAGGGGGGGTGGAGGTGGCGGCGGGGGGTATTTGGACAGCTAACGTATGTAGGAATACCAGAGCGACGACTGCTGCTGCGCACGCACCAACACACGCACAAGGGTTAATGTGGGCTCCAGCCGAGTGGCGTGGCGGAGCGGCCCTCCCTCCATCTCGCCCAGTCGGCTTCACGCTGGGATCCGTTTGTCGATGTACATCCAGCAGGACTGCGTGTGGAAACCTTCATCACATCGACCCACAGAGCTCATCAGTGCCACAAACATCTGGCTCATGATTTTCTCCGTACAGCCTCTCAGGTTTGGTCAGCTGAGGCGCCAATGTCGGATCAAACCAGCGATTCGGGGGCCATGTCGGGCACCTCCTGTCCACAGACGGCCTCCCTGAAGAGGAGAGATAAATCACAACACTGACCTTTGCTGGCATCAGGGACCTTCGTGGCTTTGCAGAGAAAAGATTGAGACGCAGAGAGGCGGCAATAAACCTCTGATGGTCACATGTAGGGCAGACTTTACTGCTCGACTTTGTTCAGGCACTTTCCCTTCTCAGCAACCGGAGCAACTCTAAAGCCAACTCTCACTTCTGTCACGCCTTACTTCTCTGGTTCATGCTGGACTGCAGCCTCTTCTACTGGAAACGCTGACAGGGAAAACAGAACGGACAAGAACTTTAAAGGTTGAGTTTCAGGAAGCTTCAGAGCCCAAGTTAAGGTAAACGTGAAAATATTGCTGAGTCAGCAGATGGATATATATATATATATTTCGAATGGAATTTGTCATAAAAACATGAAAAAAAAACTAAATATATATATATATATATACTTCATTTAAGAGAATTAAACCTACAGATTTAAGAGAATTAAAACTACAGATGATGTTTAAAGTAAGAACCCATCGTTTCTTTTGAACGGCTGTATCAAGTGACACACTTTGCATTATTATTATCATTATTTCAGTATTTTGAAGGGCTCATTGAGAACTTATGAGCGTTATCACTCGCCGGATGGAAATCCCAGCGTGTCTCAAGAATCGCTATAAGGTGGTTTCATTATCAAAATCTGACACCAACAAAAGAAAGAACTCTTGTATGTTTTGTTTTTTTGTTCTTTTTTAGTCTTTTTAATCACCAGAACAAAAATAAAATTAAAAAAAAATTGTGCTTTTCTTCTTGGAAACAACTCAGCGTATTCCGTTGTTTTCCAATTTTTCTTAAGGAAAATAAAAGAATGAAACATTCACACAGTGCTGAATGGAAAAAAAAAAAATCTTTCTCACCTGATTATGTTTCTGCTAATGCATCATTCAACCCTCAGGTGTCATAACTGCTGCATTACAAGGTCCAGCTATTTAAGAAAAAGGTATCGGCAGCTTATTAATTCGAACCCGTGCGTGTTAATGAGGAGGAGGTGATGAGTTTTTCCGCAACTCTGCGGCCTTGAGAGAAGCACAAATGTATGCGAGCAAATGAACTCCCGCAGTCTTCCTAGTCGTCCGATCAATGGCATTGATCAGTGGTTAATGCCAGGCGGGGAAACCGTCGATAGTTCAGCTTGACATGACAAGGTCTCCTGAAAACTCTCACATGCAAATGGTGAACAGTCAGACGCCGCTCTTCAGACTCATGAGCGGAAGGGTGATGGCATTCGCACGTCGTGTCAGACCAACAAATCACTCTGTTTGAATGCCGCTCGTGGTAACAGTGACGGTTACACACTGATAAAAACTATGTCCTCTGTTTACAACTCACAGTGTTATGTTGTCACTTAACAGAATCTAGAAATGACTAACCCCAACCTCCGTCACTAAACCTAGAATGAATGGAGCACCATTCCATGGCTGACCCCGCTACCTCCATCTTTTTTTTCGCGCTGCCAATGTGTCAACATGCGAAGTTGAAGGCTGCAGGGCAACGTTCCCAACATCGATACAAGTAACATCCGACTTACGACCTGCTCGACTTACATCCATCCGTACTAGCAACCTTTTTTTCAATGTTTTTATTCAATGTCTGGCACCGCAGCACGTCGCAGCCCAGCATCATGTACCACAGTTACGGCAGCACAGTATCCCAGCATCTCACTCTCACGCAGCCATCCACCACTACAGTAGGACCTACGTCCAATCTGACTTACCACGGGTTGGTCTGAACCGATCCCGGTAGTAATTCGGATGATACTTCTATATGACGCCGAAGGTGTACATGCTGCCGAAGGTGTTCTTCAGCTGAACGGCTACTGCGAAGGGCTGATTTTGGCGTCAACATGGTGCGCATAAGAATAGTCAATATTTGATGCCTTGGAAGTCAGAATGTGTTGGACCTATGCTCATGGGCTCCGCTTCTTGATCTCTATTGTCCACCATCTTAGGGCCTTTTCACACTCCGCGTTCGGCTCAAAAGTTCGACAAGTGAACACAAGCGAGTCGGGTTTTGGACGTGAACTTTATCCCGCCTGGAGAGCTGCACCTCATCCCGGGAAGCTCTCCGCGGTGAAGTGAGATTTCTGCCGAAAACAATGTGTACAGCGCGACTCCACCCAAACATGATCAATGCGGAGCAGTTAAGAGCTGTCTGTGCATTCAACATGGTTCAAAAACAACTCCCAGAGGTGAGACTGTCCATCATCACTTAGTCAGTACCTGAGATGACGACGACTCGTAGCGTTAAGAAGTGACACGGAAATAAGGTGGTCAAGCTGAGGGTGGTAAATAGGTTCGGGCTCAAGACCCCAGTGTCGCGCGGCTCATGCCGACTTCCTTGAGGGGTCGTGGGTCACAAACCAGCTATTTTGAGCAGAAGCACAGAAGCGCAGAGGCTGCACAGCAGGGGGCGCATCCAACTCAAGCCTCCCGAGACAGAATCCACAGTGTGAAAAGCCCCTCAGCTCTACCGGCCAGGAAGGTCCAGCGAGTTTTCAGGACTTCCATGCTGCCTCGCTCCCAGCAACTCTGGAACCCTCACTGCCTTGAGCACCACTTACACTGACGCCACCACCGTCAATAGAAAGACTTTCTTGTTGCTAACCTGCTTCCACACCCTCCTATACAAAGATACGTTCACACATGACTCACTTCGAAATCACCTCTGAAATGTGAAAATGGTCCAGCTCTCCTGGTAAATGTTGTCAGATGCTGATGATTCCCGCTGGAACACTGCGGCTATCTTCCTTGACCGCCCTCAGCCTTACAGCGCCGTCTTGTCCTCTCAAATTAGAGCGGCTCTTATTTGACTGTGAAAGACTTCCCGGATTAAAGGTGGCCCGACTCCAAACATTAATCGAACTGAGGGCTTTCAAATCTGGCATTTCACCGTGGGAAAGACGTACTACTTTGCTGTGGCGTGAATGAATGGGAGAGGCATTTAGCGACAAAGAGCTGGCCTTTTCCGTCCACCGTGTAATTCCACAGCCGCGGGAAGATTGTCGCTTTATCAAACTCTCTGAACGGCTAAAGTGTAACGGCCCAACAGTCTGGCGAGTGCTCATCATCAAAGTGTGACAGGAAGCCGGACCATCCGGCGGATGTTCATGAGGTAGAAATAGAAAGTCTTGTTTGGCCCCCCACGGTCCCTTCGACAGATGTCTGACGGTTGTTAACATCGCTCCCTCTCCTTTGGCTGATGGGGTGAAATAGATCTGCAGCACTGCGGGACAGAGGAGACCTCATTTTTATACCTGAACGGCTTGAACGCCGCTGAATGACACACTACAAAGGTTGGATGTGCCGCTGCCCTTTCTATCTTAAATGGTACGTTGGCATTTAGCTTCACACGTGTCAGCGGAACACACACCTCTCAAGTATATGCACCCAAAATGTGTGGAAGTGTGTGTGTGTGTGGCGGCCTGGATGTGGTGAACACTGGAATTGATAAGAGAATTTACATTTGGAGTCGGTATTATGTTAATTTGGAGTGGCCTCTACAGATAATTCTGTTAGCTCGCCGCGCAGACAGGGGCAGGAGCGTCATCTCACCCGCAGGAAGGGAAAACAAGAAGTGCGCGTGGAGAAGTGTGAGCAAACAGACGCTGGCGAGGAACGACTTCTTGAAAGCACTTGTGATTATCGGCAATGGATTCTTCAGGTTTTCATTCCACGGTGAGAGTGTTGTTGTGATCCCTGAACCAGCTGCTGTCGCTCACCCGACAGAGTTCGGATATTGCTCAAAGTAATGAGCGCCTGCTCTTCAACATGCTCGCGCCACCTCGACGGACCGAGTCACCCTGCACAGAAAACACCAGTTCTCGATCACTGCAAAACACGCGACGTTTGAAATCCAGCGATTTGTACGGAGGATTAGGACCAGTGAAGAATATTGGCAGAATTCTGACTTTAAAGTGAGAATTCTGACTTTTTTCTCAGAATTCTGACGTTACAGTGAGACTTTAATCGCAGAATTCTGACGTTACAGTGAGACTTTAATCTCAGAATTCTGACTTTAAAGTGAGAATTCTGACTTTTTTTCTCCGAATTCTGACGTTACAGTGAGACTTTACTCTCAGAATTCTGACGTTAAAGTGAGAATTCTGACTTTCTTCTCAGAATTCTCACTTTAGAGTCTGACTTTAATCTCAGAGGTCAGAATTTTGAGCTTAAAGTCAAAATTCTGGCTGTCAGAAAAAGGTCAGAATTCTTACTTTAAAATCAGAATTTGCATGTTTTGCAGTGTCAGAATTGTCACTTTTAACTCAGAATTCTTCTTTTTTTTTCTCTTCACTGGCCCTAATCCTCTTCCGTAGATTTGTCAGTTCACCGTTTCTCCTGCTGCTTCATGTGTCCTTCCGACGCCTATAGCGCGCCGCCCAGCTCTGTAGACTCCTGGGAGGCAGCTGAAGAAAAACTGGTGAATGAGCTAGGAAACATGTTTTGTCTTGAAACCCTGAAGGGTGGACATTCTTGGGTTTCTCGCGAACTAATGGCGGAGCAGCCAGGGAGAGTCAGGGCTCTCAGTTTTCCTCTGTGGTCCGTCCGACGCCACCTTCTGCGGCCCTTCATCTCTCCGGGCCGGTCAGGATCATTAATGAAGTGGCCTTCTCATGGATATTGACTCGCCTGTCAGCCGGCCGCCGCGCCCGCTAATAGCAGCCATTGGTCTCGGCAGAAGGCCTGACATGGACAGAAAAGACTTGATCCTTCACTCTCTCTGGCTTGTGGCTACAGCTTCACAGCCAGGGGGACGACGGGTGCGAATATGACTGCAGCAACAATGAAGCTGAAGGTCTAAACTGATGAAGATGCTAAACGTCAAGGAGTTAGAAAACAAGTGAAGACACGGACAAGGAGACTTGAAGAAAGGAAACTGCGAGGTCAGAGCAGCTACAGTTTGTGTGTGTGTGTGTGTGTGTGTGTGTGTGTGTGTGTGTGTGTGCGCGTCCTTGTATGTCTGTACTTGTGGGGACCAATTCTTGTAAACCGACGTCCTTGTGGGGACGGAACTTTTGAGGTTAAGCCTCAATTTAAGGATCAAAACCTAATAAAACAAACAAAAAAAAAATGAATAAAACAAACATAACATAACAAAACAAAATAACTGGGTCATTATGATCAAAGTTAAGTTTGGTTCAGTGTCCTTAAAACCTTTATTTTGGATGGTTAAAAGTGAGAAGCTGCGGAAAGCATGAATGAAATGTCTCCACAACACATAGAAACAGGACTAGTGTGCATATGTGTGTGTGTTCTTGTTTATCCTACTGACAAATTCTTGACAAAACACTGTCCGTGTGAGGACTCTGTGGGGACGTTTGGTTGGACCCCATGAGTCTGGTTCAGAGTCCTGGTTAAGATTAGCCATGAGCTTTGGATGCTTAAGTTGAGGGGCTGGGAAAGTGTTGTCCCCACAAGGATAGAAATACAAGTGAATGTGCGTGTGTGTGCATGTGTCAGGACAAGAAAGCCAGATGAACTTCATTTTCTATTAGCAGCAGACAGGTCCTCTCTGGCTCGGTCGCCAATCAATAGGCCGAAGGACAGAAGTGTCAAAAAAATGAAAGACCCTTCACTTGGTTGTGAGAGAAGAGGAGAGAAGAGAGAAGGAGCAGAACTGTAGAAGCAACAAACCCGTGGAGTTATAGACGCATCTTTCTGCCTGCTGGAAGAAGGATGTCGAATAAATGCATCTTATCTTGCACCAATAATGGACACGGAAACAGACAGACACGCCAGTTTCAGCATCAAAACCAATGATGGAGAAGATAAAACCACAGGAAAATATTTTCACTCACCAAAGTGCTCTTTGCCAGTAGCTCATTCACAATGAGAGTGAGAGGCCAGATAAGAGATACACGCACGCCGCTGTGTATTTTGTGTGTCATGATTCCGCTTTTATTTTGGTCACGTGAGTCCTGTTTTGCTTTCTTCCTCTGTTCTTCCTGTTCCTGTGGCACACGGCTGGAGCCATTTAACCCCTGATCACCTGTGTATAAAGACACCTGGACTCCAGCAGCGTGTGCCAGATCGTCTCCTCTTGTTCCCCTGGTAAATTGGCTCTCCTCGTTCGTTCTCTCTTTCTGTGCGCTAGCTAGCTTATTTTGATCACTCCGTCTGAAACCCTGGTGCCTGAGTTAGAGTTTAGTTCCTTCCTCTGTTTCCGTGCGTTTCCTGGTTTGTTTTGTGACTATCTCTGTTCATTGTGCTTTTGTCTCTCTGTTTCCAGATTTATGTTTGTAATAATTAAACGATTGTATTTGACTCGCTCCAGCCTCCTGTGACTTTCATCACTGCACTTGGGTCCCGCTCCACGTCTTGACACACAACATTGTGGCTACCACTCGTTGACATAACCCTTTCCTCAGCTTCTTTAATACTCAAATTGAGGCTTCACCTTGTGGGGAATAGGTCCCCACTAGTAGTAGTATTATACAAGATACAGGCACGTGCACACACACACACACACACACACACACAGGTGCCTGTTTTGTGTGATACTTGTCACTGCATGAAACAGAAACAGGATCTTATGAGGAGACTCGAAATGGACTTGAGCATGAGTCATGAATCTGAAAAAGAAGTGGATTTCAATAGTCAGTTTTGTTCTTTTGTCCACTGAGGGCAGTGATGTAAACTGGACCTGCGACCTCCAACAAGTTCACCATCTGATGCTTCACAGACAACAGTCAGTAAATGTTTGGTCAGTCGACAAACTCAACGTTATAAATACACACATCAATGACAGAGCGTGTTCTTCAACGTGAGCGAGGCTGGAGGACACGTGGACCCTCGCTGCTCTCAAGTCTGGTCCTCACAGCTAAAACTGGCTAAAAGCCTTTTTGACATGAATTAGCATTTCCTCCCAAAATGGCAGCTCCAATTTCCTCCCAGCTCTTTCTTTAATAGGCACTTCTCCCGACATTGGCTCCAGCCTTGAATAAAGACCAGGCGCGCTCTCAGCACCAGCCAGCCCAAAACTGAAAGATGAAGCGCGTTAATAGAGCCAGAGACTGACGGGGCGTCAACAAACAGCGGCGGCGTTGGCGTGACGCAGGATACATTTCCAGGTGAGACCTGCAGCAAACACAATAAAGCCACGGCACGGCGGAGGCTGATAATTATGCGCTCCGGGTCGAAGGTCGGGAGTTCACCCTGATGCAGGAATGTTCTGGAATTGAGAGAGCTGCGATGTTAATTCTGATGACGGAAGGCTTTCACGTGAACGCCGACCTCACACGTGCACACACGAGCGCGGCGTGGTGAAAACATGTTTTTGATGTGAAACGATTTGGTTCAGTGCTTTGTGTGATCCTCATTGTTAATCTCAGCTGTTGCAGTTACATTTTTGATCCCTACGTTTGGTGTATTTTTAATTTTGGATTTGTTCTCATTATTTTCTGTCTATTTGTTTTCAGTCTTTTGCTTATAGTTTACTTTGATGATGATGATGAATATTGTTTTTTTTTTACTCGTATTTCTCGACATTTATTCACGTCAAATTCTGTGGGATGTATAATAATCTGAGAAAAAAAATATATATATATATATATTAAAACCCATAAACATTATCATAAAATAAATAACAATTATAAATAAAATATAAATAATATATATAAATTAATATTATAAATGAATAGTAATTACTTCAAATATAATACAAATAAGTAATTTTCTCTCTCTCACTCTACATATACATTTATAAACATTATCATGAAATAAACAATAACAATTATAAATAAATACATACATAAATAAAATACAATAAATATAAATATAATGTAAATATAATAAAATAAATAATGAACACTTAATAATTACAAATATATATATTTTTTGATTAATATTATTGTTGTTTTTTTTCTTGCAGAATTATTTTATGGTTACTTTTTTTTGGTCAAAATGATTCCGATACTGTCTTGTTTCCACTCACATGTGAATAAGCCCCAGCTCCAGCCCCCACACGGTGACTTCACAACAGCTACTTCACCAATCTCTGTAATCAGGAGCAGCACAGACACATTCCTGTAGCTCGGATTCCTTCTCTCGTAAACCCCCCCCCGTCCCGCCAAGGCGGCGGGCCGCGGGCCAGCGTCCAGCAGGGGGCCGGTGTGGGGCGAGGAGGTGCGTCACGGTGAGACCACAAGACTTCCAGACCTCCCTCTCTCCAGCCTGAGACCATCAGGTCTTGGATCCACCGGCTCCCCTCCGAGTCGCCACCAGTCTGTCCGCCATCTCTCCGATCTCCACCAGTCCGTCAACTCCCTGACAAGTCTGTTGTGAAGTTGTCGAGTTTGCAGATCAGCCATGTAGATTCGCTCTTCGGACTTGCTGCTGGAATTAGCTGGATTTAATTGCAGAGGCTGTGAAATCGAAGCCCCACGTTCGCCGCCGCCTGCGTCCTTTTCATCTTCCTGCTGCCGACGCGGCAGATTTCCATTGTTAGCCGCGGCTCGACGGCACTTGCTGACTCCATGACGACGGCCATCGCCGGTGCTCCGCGTCTTTCTGTTGCCTCCACGATGAAACCAGGACGTCGCACAACAGAAGCCTCGACACTGGACGATTTATTCTACATCTTCAATGGAGCCAACAACATGAAACACACAATTACCCTGAAGCCTGGAATAATTACACCTCTTCTGCATTATTATTTACTTCCTGTTCTTCTCCGTCTCCTCCTTTTTTGTCCCATGACAAATGATGGCCGACAACTGCCCTAAACAGCCGAGAGTGTCCTATAATGCAGCGCTCAATGACTCGCCCTCCCATCTGGAGATGCTTCGCCCTCCTCGGCTGCCGACCCCCCACCCCCTCACCCCCCCTCCAGCCCCTTTGTGCGGAGATATGAATGCACTTTGATGCCTAATAAGTAGCTCTGTCCTTTTTGACATGAGCACCATGTGCCTGCCCTGTTCAGCCACTAATTAGACTCCTCTCCATCGCAGCAATCTTCATATTAGACTCCTCTCCGCGTCCCACTCTGCCCAGCTCCCGCCCACTCACTCCTGTATCTCGCCTCTGTTTCTCTTCGTCCTCTTGTTGTCGGCTTCTGTAGCTCCCTTCAGGTTCGCCTGTCCCGGACTTTACCACAGTTGCAGCCCTCTCTGTCTCCAGTTTGGTTTCTAGAAAGATGCGTGAGAGTCCTGCAGGATGAGTCAAAGTCAGGCTGCCACTAACAGGCTCAGTTCAGTGGTTTTCATTGATGGACTATATGAGGTGAATTCCAATTCCTTCCTCAAACCTCAGTCTCATCCCTCAAAACCAAGAGTTGAGGAAGCTCTTGTTCCTAAGAAATGGGACACTTCTTAATGCAGGTCCAGGTACGTGAATACAAGCTGATATCCCGATGAAACGACAACATTACCGCCGAGAAAAACTACCATTTTGTTGCGTTAAAAGTGTAAAAACAGGCATGAACTAAAACAATACAATGGTTTTCGTAATTTTATATCACCATTGACAAAGGCAATATTTACATTTGGAGCTCGGTTTCTTTGTTTCCGACGCCATCTTTGATGCTACGCAAAGGATTCTGGGTCACGGACTACCTCAGGTTTGAGGATGTTACGTTTCTTAATCTTGTTCCTGAGAGTTGGGACAGTACTTGCTCCTCACAAGAGCATTCTTGATGTTTGAGGTTGAGGATTGAGGAAGGAATTGGAGGAACAGCTATAGTTTCTCTTTTGCTGTGTATGAATGAAGCCCCAGGTTGAGCCACCACGACCTCTCTGTCTTGGATACATGAGTCTGGTCTGCCTTGTCCATTGGTGCTGTACTTCTCTGCCACCAATGTCAACACTTCCTCATGACTCTCATGGTCGTCCCTCCAGGTTTTTCCTGGAGCTTGTCTCCAACTGTTTCTTACTGCTCCTCTCCTGGTCCAACTCTTCTCCAGATGTTCTTCTACTCCATGCTTATCTTTCTTTTCTGCTGATGTCATCACTGGTCCATACCTGGTTTTTCTCTGGTCGTCCCTTCAAGTTTTCCCCTGGAGCTGGTCTCCAAGTGTTTCTTACTGCTCCTTTCCTGGTCCAACTCTTCTCCAGATGTTCTTCTACTCCATGCTCATCTTTCTTTTCTGCTGATGTCATCATTGGTCCATACCTGGTTTTCCTCTGGTTGTCCCTCCAGGTTTTTCCTGGAGCTTGTCTCCAACTGTTTCTTACTGCTCCTCTCCTGGTCCAACTCTTCTCCAGATGTTCTTCTACTCCATGCTTATCTTTCTTTTCTGCTGATGTCATCATTGGTCCATACCTGGTTTTCCTCTGGTTGTCCCTCCAGGTTTTTCCTGGAGCTTGTCTCCGAGTGTTTCTTACTGCTCCTTTCCTGATACAACTGTTCTCCAGATGTTCTTCTACTCCATGCTCATCTTTCTTTTCTGCTGATGTCATCACTGGTCCATACCTGGGTTTCCTCTGGTTGTCCCTCCAGGTTTTTCCTGGAGCTTGTCTCCAAGTGTTTCTTACTGCTCCTTTCCTGGTCCAACTCTTCTCCAGATGTTCTTCTACTCCATGCTCATCTTTCTTTTCTGCTGATGTCATCACTGGTCCATACCTGGGTTTCCTCTGGTTGTCCCTCCAGGTTTTTCCTGGAGCTTGTCTCCAAGTGTTTCTTACTGCTCCTTTCCTGGTCCAACTGTTCTCCAGATGTTCTTCTACTCCATGCTCATCTTTCTTTTCTGCTGATGTCATCACTGGTCCATACCTGGGTTTCCTCTGGTTGTCCCTCCAGGTTTTTCCTGGAGCTTGTCTCCAAGTGTTTCTTACTGCTCCTTTCCTGATACAACTGTTCTCCAGATGTTCTTCTACTCCATGCTCATCTTTCTTTTCTGCTGATGTCATCACTGGTCCATACCTGGTTTTTCTCTGGTCGTCCCTCCAGGTTTTTCCTGGAGCTTGTCTCCAAGTGTTTCTTACTGCTCCTTTCCTGGTCCAACTCTTCTCCAGATGTTTTCCTACTCCATGCTTATCTTTCTTTTCTGCTGATGTTATATCCAGACTTCCAGTGATTTGATCTAGTCTCTTAGATTTCATCCTGCTCCAGTGTTTGTCACCTGATGCTATTATTTCACCTGTTTTTTATCTGCTCACTCTGAGATATATTTTTCGCCCCTTGCCTTCCTCTGCTCCTCACGATCCTGTCCGGCTCAAACATACATGGCACAGTACCTCATGGTTCCCCACCAGCTCCGCGTCAATGAGTCCCCCTGACCTGCCAGGTGTCCCTGCCAGAGCCAGAGCCAGAACCAGATGAAGGCGGCCGCGTCATCAAACGTGAGTCGCAGCGGGAGGCAGCAGGAGTGAAGAACACATGACAACAGACACTCACAAGACGTGGAGAAGCCGAACATCTCCCCTCTTCTTACAGCGAGGATGCACTCGCGGCACACTGGGACCGAATCAAAGTGGATGCAAATAAGCTCCCACGTCGAGGATGTTACGGCGGAGAGACGACGCTTGTCCTTTGTCTCCCTCGTATGCCTCCCATCCTATCGGCTCATCTGCGAGGAGTTCACTGACTCCTTTTTAATAAGAAACCTTGTGTTTTCCCTCATGGAAATGAGGCGCCAGCACCTGAACGTCGGCTCCCGGGAGACCCGATGATTATCGAGTAAACAGATGAAAACAAACAAACGGAAAAAAAACGGTGGTTTGAACATGCCTCACCTTCCGCGCACAAGACAAACTCATAAAGCCACCTTCAGTTGCTGAGCCAGAACAAACGCAGGGGGTATTTCGGCCACACGCGCCCGACAACGCGACGCGGCATCAGCTCCAATTACACAGACCACCAGTCTCTGATGGCTAATTGAGGAGGTTGAATCACTAAACGCAGAGGATAATATTTTCTGAATTTTAATTCGAAGCAATTTAGCCGGCTCTAATGGAAACGGCGAAAATAAGCAGATAAATAAGAGCAACATGCAGGATTTCATAACTAAAAGCACCGTGTAATCAGATTAAATCACAACAGTTGTGAGTTTGGCAGGCGCCGCACGGTTAAAGCTTTTTGCTGTAATGGCCGCCACTATTACCAGAGCAATTCCCTCACGGATTCTGCACTGAAGGGGTCGCAGCGCACAAATGCATCCGTCTGTGCGTCGGGTCGGTCGGGCGGCGGCGGCGCGAGTGTTTGCATGTCGGCTGTTGAAAACACCAAGAGGGCAGCGGGGGCACGCTGGCATAATGCATTTACTAATAACTGTTTATTATTGCGGGTCCCTCGGGGGAGCTGCTTTATGGAAATGGAGCGATATGAAGGGCAGAGGTGCGCGAAGGCCACGGAGAAAATTAGCTTTTTAGACCCCCCCCCCTTTTGCAAATGTCCTACGAGTGGCGCACCTTTGGTGTCACCCTGAGCTCCGATGGTACTGCGGAGTGAAGCGGCGTGACGCTAAACAAACCGACAAAACTTGAGCACACAGATTTATTTTTCCGCATGTGAATGGTTTGAGATTATACATCTGCAGTTCACACTTGAGGAGACGATCTCATTAACCCGCACATACATATGCAACGCCGTCTCGTACTTTGCCGAGGTGTGATCCTGCACTCGTTTGCATATATTAATTAAATGCTTTGCCACCAATAACACAAAATGACAAATGTGTTGCGTTCGGGAACTGACTGTTCCGCCGACACCAAACACGTTCCTGACAACTTTGCATATTTCTCTTGACCCGCCTGCTTTTATTGGAAATGAAGAGTCGCTCAGATTGTTTCAAGATGGAGGAATGGGCAAAGCCCAAGTGCTGCTCCAGGTTGTTTTAGAACACACTTGTTTTTTCGCTCCTCAGGTGTAAAGACGTGTCGATGAGCTGACTCCAATGGTGTTCCCAGCAAGAGCCTTTTGGAGGACATCCGAGGCCACATCCACTCGGAGCCGCTCATTTTCCAAACCAAACATTTCCCATGCCGACTTAAAGTGTCCATTAAAACTTAGCCATTTCTGCTTCCGCACATCTTGAAGAATGATTCGTAACGGTGTAGTACATATGCCAGGAATGTAGAGACGCTAGCAACAAATAAGAAGACAGCACGGCGCATGCGAAAATGAGGCTTGTGCACTAGTTATTTGATAAGAGAAAAGAGACATTGATGTTTACTGACGACTTGGTTGACCTTGATTTGAATCATCATTGAACTACAAGTCACACTAAAGTCTTCAGCGGTATCAAACCATGCGCATCGGTGCAGTCATACGTGTCTCAACTGATTCATACTGAACGCTGTCCATTGGTGGTCAGTGCATTAGGAATGAAAGTGTCATGATTCTGCTTTTATTTTGGTCATGTGAGTCCTGTTTTGCTTTCTCCCTCCGTTCTTCCTGTTCCTGTGGCACACGGCTGGAGCCAGTCAACCCCTGCTCACCTGAGTATAAAGACACCTGGACTCCAGCAGCGTGTGCCAGGTCGTCTCCTCTTGTTCCCGTGGTAAATAGGTTCTCCTTGTTTGTTCTCTCTCTGTGCTGTAGTTTGTTCATTTTTCACTACACTCTCTGAAACCCTGGTGCCTGAGTTAGAGTTTAGTTCCTTCCTCTGTTTCTGCGTGTTTCCTGGTTTGTTCTGTCATTTTACTATTTCTGTTCGTTGTGCTTTTGTCTCTCTGTTTACAGATTTAAGTTTGTTTGACTCTCGCGGTTCGGTGACGCTTTCTGTTTGGACTCTTACTCATGCTTGTGGACTTCTCCCGGTTTGATGACTCCCTAATTTTGGACATTCTGACTTCGCTTTCTTTCTCCCGGTTCGGTGACGCTTTCTGTTGTGGCTTTCTTGTTGCTAATGATTAAAATATTGTTTTTGACTCACTCCTGCCTCCTGTCACTTTCATCACTGCACTTGGGTCCCACTCCACGTCTTGACGAAAAGTGAATTGCTACATTGTCATGGCCAGGATTCAGCTATTTCCTGTGTGTATTATAGTTGTGACTAACTTTAGGTTGTGTATGTTTTCGACTAACATTTAAGGCTGGTTAGAGGGGAATTGGTTGCGTTCTGTAGTTTCACCTGGATTTATGGACATTTTTCGGTGCTGTCAATCATTAAAAACACTTGTAGATATCCGCCTGTGCTTCATGTCACACACAGTCCGATTGAGCTGACTGCATAGTGAAGCTTAAAAATATATTGACACAACAAATGTAGGGCAATAATAACACAAAATTCCAATCTGGGAGGATAAGGGTCAAATGAGAGGGTGAAGATCAATTCAAAACATTGTACTGAATAAGAGCAAAGGCTCGTGAAACAAGTGTTTCCACTGTAGAGTCAGTCAAGAAAACATGGCGGTCGAAACCGACAAGTTTGAAGGTTCCACAGGTTTTACGGTTTCAGCTTTCCGGGTGACATAAGACACTCCCAGACAAGAGACTCAGCAGTACCAGCTCCGTCTGCAGGAGGAGTCCCGTCCACATGGACATCCTTCTGGAGACGGCATGGACAGAACGGCGCACCCAAACACACTGTCGTCAGCAGCAAGTACAGCCGATAAATAAATGTGTCGTTGGCGTAGGGAGGGAAGTGAAGCGGAGCTTATCATTAAAGAGCAATTTAGCTTCAGTCTGAAGTTTGAAAGAATCATAACGGCGGTTTATGGAAGCTCAGAGACTTGTTCGTTTTTACATCAGCTCCAACTTTAATGAGGGCTGCTGTCGACTTTATAGATAAAGATGAATAAATTAAGTGTTGTTCCATTAGCTAGTTTGATGTTTGTTTTCATTAATTCATGAACGGTCGATGATTTGAATTTATATATATATATATATAATTGAATGAATTTCAGGTTTTATTTATTGGTTCTTTATTTAATTTTCTCTCTTTTTTTCTTTGTTTTTCTTCCAATTAAATCTAATTTTATTTTGCAATTATTTTTCACCTGTTTGGGCAAAAGAAGGCGAGAGACAGAACCGTCAAGGGTCATGTTCTCCACCATAAAGAAGGACATGGCTGAGCTGTGGCAACCCCTGATGAGACATGCTGAAAGACAAAACAGAATAGATTTGGTTTTGACAGTTTTACTGAAAAAGGAATTTTTGTATGTACAGTCATCTTCACTGACTTTTTTTTGCAAATGTTTCATGACAATGTTTCCCCACAGGTGAGTTGACCAAAAACAGTTCTGGAGAAAGTGTGAGTCAAAGCCTCAAAACCTGAAGGTCCCGGTTTCAAATGACGTGTGAGTTAACTCCAGGTTTGGAGTCAGTCCTTTCTATGAGGAGCTTATATTTGGGTTTCCCCTGGATTCTCCTGTCACCTCGTACGGTCCAAAAACAGAGTGAAACTGATGAATCCATGGTGTCGCCCCTCTCCCCTGCTAGCTTGGACGGACTCCAGCCTCTGTTGACAAATAGTCGCATTTCCCTGAGCTCTGAATGTCTGGATTATTATGGTCTGCCTCGGCTTCCTGTGATCCGTCGCGTGAACGCCGCCACCAGCTCGCGCCTTACCAGCTTTCCAAACAAAGGAAGAATGTAAAAGTGGGAGACAAACGTTAGCAGGAGAGGAGGACGGCACCAGCGAGGCAGCAGGCCTGAACTGTAATTAATGAACAAGTTTCTCATGATTAACTTTTATGAAGCGATACTCGGGAGCCCTCCAGCCGACAGGTAATCGCAGAGGCCTGGGGAGACACCAGAGGGATGGCGGGACGAGGAGGGAGACGTTGGACCCCATTATTCCTCCTGAGCCGCTCGTAAAAACAGCATCCCGTCAGCTCATAAAAGCCCTTCCCACTGTAGCCGGGCCCTAAAGCTGCGGCCTGCGCCGCCTCTGCAGCCAGCACCCCGAACAGCCACCGCGAGAGTCATCATTAATATCTCAGAACAGTCAGGCGCCGCGGCAAGTGGTCAATTAATCACGGCTACGATACGTTTACACAGTCCACGTCTCTGGTCATTAACACCCAGCATTCCTGATTGCAGATGTGCCGTTTCCAGTAACTTCTGCTCTTTAATGGCTTTTTTTCTCCTCTGCCGTCATTCCGCTCAGTGGGATCTCTGGCACCGGCGGCCGCGTGCTGCTGTGGCCACTCTGTCAAGTCGGTGAGAAGAGTTCGTGAGAAGAACTCGCCGAAAACCACCGTCGTGTTCTGAGACAAGACTCAAGACTCTCCTGTCCATCCGACTGGCCTCACAAAACTGTCGCTGTTAGAATCACCCTGTTTTTATCCACACATCAACAATACTGGTCTTCCTGTTCTCCCTCTAGTTTTCTTCCCGATCTTTCGTCCTACCATTTTTGACCAACACTAACGCATTAGCAACACATCCTCAATCCCATGGCGTAATATATTGGACTATTGCGTCCTTTACTGACGACAATGGCAGCCTTCTGAGACGTCTTCACACACGTCTGCAGGCTACAGGGGTTGTTGACAAGCGCGGAGGACAGGGAGATGTACGGAAGCTCTCTGACATCGGATGTCAGTTAGGGACGGTACAGTGTCACCATCACCATGGCTACAACGCACAGCCTTTTTATGGGCTTTAAATAGCAGTTGACACGTCGAATGAGTGGAGCGCCATCCCATGGCTGACCTGACCACAACCTCTAACTTTCTTTTACGTGATGCGCTGCCCTTGCCATCAGTTCTATGTCACAGAAGGCGGAATATAAGCTTCAAAGAAAAACCTCATGCATCAACATCTGACGCTGAAGGCTGCCTTTGGCGTCAGTATAGGACACAAAAGTCCACTTTCCCCGACATGAGTACATTACGCCATGGGAGTGAGGCTGGGTTGCAATCGGTGTCCAGTAGGCCAGTAACAGCAAAGGCTGACGTTGTTGACTTGGGCGACGGCTTTTCCGAATCCGGACTTCCATGTTTGCAGCTGGGAAGGTTGAAAAACAAAAGATTCCGTTTCTTCAGACACTACAAGTCTTGACCCCCAACATCCTGCTTCTGCCATTTGAATCATGTCCGGTTTGGTTGGTCTTTGGTTGGACTCCGAATGGTCACACCTTCCGGTGTCGCAGACCTCGGCATCATTGGGACCTCATTTCCATTGACAAATCAGAATCTTTCAACGCAAAAACAAAACCTGCTTTGGTTCAACTCCAAAAGAAAACAGCTCTTCAGGGACCGCTGCTGAACAAAAACTCATTTTGTCAAATATATTAAAGAGAAATCCCAGCGACTGCTGCGCGGCAAGGTCTGCGACGCGGTCGTCTGAAGCTGGCTGCATTAAGCCGCTGTGGTTTAAAGGAACAAGCGCTTCATAAAGACAGCGTCCTGCTCCGCCGCCTGCTTCATAAAGGAGCATTAGCCGATAGCCGTCCGCGCACCCCGTGTCATCCGGCCAGGGAGGTGCTGGTCCTTAGCATGCCGGCTAGCATTTGTTATTAAAATGACTCCACAAGCCGCCGCGACGGGTCAGTGCGAGTCCTGGGTGTAATTTTGAAGGTTCCTGCGTGTCGGGTCGCAGAAGTCGGGAAGTAATGAGAAGGCAAGTGAGCCACTCGTGAATGTAGGGAGTCGAGGTGACGCTCAGCTTCAGTCACCGTGTTGCTACGAGCATCCACATTACAGGCCGCTGGCCCTGGTGAGTACATGTACTGGCTTCAGACAATAAATACATTGTTCTTACAGTTTGTTGGCAAAACAACGTCAGGCTGAGGAAAAGACTAGTGGCATTGTTTGTTTTGTTTTCCATTGTTTGTTTGCCGAACATGAGGTGACGGAGGCCAAAAGTACAAAATGCAGATGGAAATATAATGCAAGTTATCAGCACCACTGTCCAGTATTTGAGGCTATGACTGTGTGCTCATCTCACAAAAAGCAATGCATTGCATTCTGGTGAGGTAGTACACACATTTTTTTTTTATGTTTTGTGGGGACACTTCATTGACTTTCATGTTTTCCCCAGCCCCTCACCCTAAACCTAACCATCCAAAACAGATGGCTCACCTTGACCAGGACAAACTGAGACCTAATAATGACCTTGTTGTTTTGTCTTCATCTTCAAATTCAGGCTTAATCTCATGGGGTCCGACAAAAGGGCCCCCACAAAGACATACGGGCCCCACAAGGGCGTGTTTTTCCCAAAATTGAAGCTCACTAGGATAGATATCCTTATGCAAACATACGCACACACTCTGGTGTTTTGCTATTTACTTGAGGACCTCTCATTGCCATAACCCTTTCCCCAGCCTCTCACCCTCAACCTAACCATTCGAAACACATGGCTCACCTGAACCAGGACAAAGTGTAACCCAGTTGTAATGACTCAGTTATTTCGAAGTCTCCATCCTCAAATTCAAATTGCCTGGTGGTGTCCAGCCAAATGTCTCCACAATTTCATCCGGTCCTCACAAGGGTAGTGTCTAAATAGAATAAACAAACCCGCAGACTCACATTTGACATGCATTCCTGGTTTGGCACTGTCCAACAAAAAGCCTCTCAAGCGCTCACAGAGAGCGACAAAGAAAGCGAGGCCAACGCGCGTCCCGACAGAGGAGCACGAGGTGCGAGCCAGGGACACAGATCTTGGTGATGTAAAAATGTAAAGAGCGCCCCGGTTTCATATCACTATACGTCCGGGAGCAGATGTCTCAGAGCAGCATCGGCGGGTTAACCTGTAGTTTATGAATATAATCAGAGTATTGGCCGCTACCGCCGCCACCTGCCAGTGTCGCGCCTCAACAATGGCAGGGAATTTATGCCGGCGTATTTCAGCATATCTGTGTATAAAGTGAAGACACACAATAGCGCCGGCGGCCGTGCTGATGCATCAGCTTCCCCGGGTCCGGCTGACACCTCTGGAAATTGAAAACGGCGTCGGCCTTGTTTCTCCGACGAATGGTCCTGCGGCGCACGCAGCCCATATGCGTCCGGGCATTTCCCATTCATGGAATATATATTTATATTCTCAGGCAGCGGCGGCGCAAGAGATATTTTAAAACATGAATGAAATCTAAATGAAATCTTTACATACTGGCGTGGTGCATCCCTCACGCGGGCTGGCGGGTTCACAGCGGGGCGACCTCGGTAATGGAGGCGGCGTTCTCCACTGTAACGTGAGTGAGTGCAAACTTGCGCCTCTTCCTCTGTCGGTTCCCGTGATACAAGTGATGCTGATCTGAATTTCAGATACTCTCAACTCACGGCAGAGTAGCAGGGCTTGGATGTCTCCAGTCGTCACCGATCTTGATGGTCCAGGGTGCATCATACGGTTGAAATAGACCGCAATATCGTGTGTTTGTGGACAGAGATTTGATACCACAGGGAGGCCCAAAAATGAATCATAAATTTTCATCATTTATAAAAGAAAAATCCAATTCTTATTTCTAATTTCTATCATTACATGAACCATTGTCTTCAGAGAGCAGACCTGGGCCAAGTGCCCTTTCGACGCCAGACTAAAACTATAACTGATATGTTGTAATTTTTCTGCTTTGTTTTTGTTCTTTCTCTTTTAGTCACCACCACTTCAGCAGTAAATATAGCATATTCTTGTTGAATTTCCTTCTTTTCATTGGCCATTTTTGTGTGTTTTTCTTGTTCCTCAAAATACACTGAAAGAATATTGAAAATATACATTATAAATAAAATATACAGTATATAAATAAACTACCTTTTTATCTTTAACGTCTGGTCCATAGTTATTTTGATTTATGTTCAAATGAAATTCATATAAAATTAAGTATTTCAATAGGTTTCATGGCATATTTAAACTTCTTATTTATGCTTCATTGCATTTAATCTTTTTTGGTCCATTTTGTCCTTGAAACTGAAGTTTATCTATCTTAAAAAAAAAATCTATCTTAGAAAAAAAAAAAAAAGGGAATTTCTCTTCGGAGATAAATAAAGTATTTATCTATCTATCTATCTATATAGTTTAGATATTATTTCATCGTGTGTTGTAGCCATCACCGCCTTTCTTTTGGCACATTGGCCCCGCACAACGGTTACAGTTTCTAATGTGGCCCCTGAGGAACTCTGCCACAGAACTCTGACCTTAAAACCCCTCAGTTGAGTAGCGAGTCAAGACCAGTAAAATAGATAAATAAATAGCTCACTCCTCTGCATTCTCCATACTGTGACTACAAATCACTACAACATCAACAAACATCATTGTCAACAGAGGCTCCTCTCTCACCTCGACTGTCAGGGACCAAGAAGGATGCGCAAGATAGGTTGAGGTGGAGCAGGAAGAAGAACATCTGCTCACTTCCTGCATTTTAAAAATTGTATTTTGAACTCTGAGGTTGCACGTTTGCCTTGTGCCTCTTCTGTATTTCTGTGTGTGTGTGATTCTGGCCACAGTGTTCTGCTCTGAGACTTCTCTGTGTGTGTGTTTGGGATTCTGGGAAGTTATGCTTAAGACAGCGTTGGTTTGTCTGTCTATCCACAGGAAATATGTGAAACGGGATAAAGACAAATGTTTCATTTTGGAGTGATCTATGTCTTTATTTCTAAAGGTTACCTTAGGTGCGTTTCCACCACGCAGTTTGGGTCGGACTAGGTCGGGTCCTTTTGTGTTTCCAGCGAGGTCGGTCCTCCTTTGAACACGGCCGGTGACCTCACCACTTTGCTCTGTTTCACTCATTCATTGTTTCAACAACAGAGTTGTAGATAGCCTGTAGAAGGAAGAACTTTATTCAAGTGTATATTTTATAATCAAACGGAGGCAGTAGCTTTAACTTTTACTTTTGACCCTTTTGGCCTCTGGGAGACTCAAACTCACTCATGCATGAGGCCAACATTTTAAACGCAGACCGAGCCACAGACCAAACAAAGATTAGATTTATTGAAAAAAATGTACCTGTATTTATTTTGAAGATGCATTAACTGTACTTTTTCACCACCAAGGTAATTACCGTCCATCAACATAATTATTTTTTCTTCATTTTGCGGGAACAATAACATTAATAACTATATTAAACCAACACTACTACTCCAACAAATCAAATTCAATCCACTTCTTTAGGGCGACAGAACAGTGTGAACACCTGCTGCAATGCAAAGCATTAAAAAATGGCTGTCCAGAAACAAATGAACAGTTTCTGTGAATCATCGGTGTATATTGACTTTCTTTCCTCCAGCCATCAGCCAGAGTTTTAGCCACAGCTCCATCGCTCCATGTGAGGAAGAGAAATAGAAGTCGTCCCTCCTCCTTAATGTCTTTGTCATTACCATGTTGCAGCGGACGGTGCATCTGGTGCATCCTCCAACCTTTACATCCCTCTCCGCCATTAGCGTGATATTTAAATCTATTCGCTGCGTCTTCAATACAATCGATGCGGCTCATCTTAAGTCCTTGCTCAAATCCGACGGAGCAGCAAATGCTTGTTGCCGATAATTGATCGCTAATCTCCGCCTGAGGCAGTTAGATGTCCAGTATATGTCAGGACCATCAGACGTCCACTCACCAACCGCTCGCATTTGTTTCTCATAAGTGCTTTCAAATGTTGCAGTGACTTTTTCCACTTTAAAAAAGATGACACATACGTGAATGCACTCGCTGGAGAAAAACAACTTCTCACATCGGCGGAGTGTGGACGTGCTGGTGGAGGATGTTTGCTTGGGAGAGACACGTGTCCGTCTGCGTTGCTGTTGTCCGCACTGATCCACCCCTCACAAGCAGTTTTGGAGAGCAAACAACTCTCTATCCACCACATCACAGTCCCAAAACACAAGGACAGTCTCCACTGAAACAGAAGCGGCTAGTTCAGTTCACCACTCACGACTTGGGGAGTCGTCACTTCATCATTATTATTATTATTATTAATAAAACAATTAAATGTATACTAATAATAATGTAAATAATTTTTATATCGCATTTTACCTACTCTGTTTTGTCTGAACATTTTCTGTTGACAATGGCCTGAGCTCCACGCTGGATTAAAAAAAACTAGAATATCAGATAAAAACGTTGTTAAATGTAGACTTTAATAATAATAAAAAAAAGCTAAATTCACAATGTTCTGCGATATAACCATGTGCTCATCAGTAAACATCAGTTGGTTGAATGTTACAATTCGTGGAGCGGGGCAAGACCCAAGTGCAGTGTTGAAAGAGTCACAGGAGGCAGGAGTGAGTCAATACAATAATTTAAGATACAAAATATATAACGAAAGGCGTCACCGAACCGGAAGTAGAAAACAGACGACAAATCCAGAGCGTCACCAAAACTGAGTCCACAACGGAATGAGTCCAAACGAAAAGTGTCACCAAACCGGGAGAAAGAATGCAAGAAGAGTCTGTAATAAGAGCGCAAAGACACAATGAGCAAAAACACAAAGTAAACTGTTGGGGTCGTCAAAACAAAGAACAGAAACAGAGAAAACCAAGAAGCCACGCGGAGCAGGGAGAACAGAGGGAGTCAAACTACAAAAACTATAATTCAAAACGTTGGATAAATGTACGCGGGTAGAGAGGAACGAACGCAGACCAGGTGGAGCAAATGAAGCACACGACCTGGCACACGCTGCTGGAGTCCAGGTGTCTTTATACACAGGTGATCAGGGGTTGGGTGGCTCCAGCCGTGTGCCACAGGAACAGGAAGAACGGAGGGAGAAAACGAAACAGGACTCACATGACCAAAATAAAAGCGGAATCATGGCATTGAACTTTAGGTTTAAGGTATATACAGCACCTCAAACACGCCAGGTGTACTACAGTAAACGTCTCAGTTGAAGTTGAACTCGGAAACAGTCGCTCTTGGGAATGAGGATGAGTTGCTTTCGGACTTGCTGAGACACTTATGGACAGTGATGTGAACTGTGGATCGACCCACTAGTCACTGTTGGAGATCAGTGTACACTTTTGGATTGTATCCATTTGTTTTCTGTACTTTTATCTGTCAGCACCTGGGTTTGCTTACGTTGCTTAATATGCAGTCTCGCTCCTGAGCCAACACTGGTGCGTCATCAACTAGTTCAATGGAAGCAATGAGCTTCCGAAGTGTTCAACACTGGCTACGTCTCGCCTGTGTGGGACACAAACCTAACCACTGGGGGTCAGTGGTGCTGTCACTGTCTGTCATCATGGAGGAAACAACCTATATTGAGATAAAAATGTCCATTCTACAGATACCTGACGGGACGTCTCTTTAATGGGTGAGGTGCGACGGCTCCTCCTGCAACCTCAAACTCTTCTTGGCTGAGAACCATTTACCTTCCACGACACTAGGAGTCGTGCAAACGGAGAGGGCTTAGCGTCACAACTTTCTAAATCAGACACTCACACAGCGTCGCATCACTCCTCACCTCCTCTCCGTTTCTCCCCACTGAAATTAACACTCTCCTCCTCCCCAGGTGGCGAGGGAGGGGCGGCAGAGACGGAGAGGCGGGTGGGCGGAGGAGTGTGGAGGGCCTGATTTATCTGAGCCTGTCAGGCCCAGGGAGGCCTCGGCGTGTGTGTTTACGGCGGGCGCGGGAGAGAAGGCGTCGCTCCCACCTTGGCCCCTGGGTTGGCACAGCGGAAGCCCCTCTCCGTCTCATTAGGATGTGTGTGTGTGTGTGAGGAAGGCGAGGTGCAACTGTATGACAGTTCAAAGTGACATTCACACCCCTTTTTTCTCCTTCTGTCCTCCTCACACACGAGGTGTCAATATGTGACATTAGTCTGGAAGCTTCTCGGCATCCGCCTTTACTGCCGGCTCAGCGATATATATACATATTTCATGATGCAACATTGTAAATAATCCTCTTCAGACTCTGTTGAAGCTGTTAAGCAGAGATTCCCTCTGGAGTAACAGTCCTCCCTCTTACACTGAACCAATTACACTGCGTCTAAAAATCCATTTTTAACCTCACAAAAACCAGGCCAGTCTTTCGAGATGTGGCGAGCTGCTCGGTTTTATGTGTTTGCTCCGACCTGCCACCCGTCTGGCTTCTGGTTCACGTCATGTCTTTAATCTTAATCCCAATCCCGACAGGATGGAGTCAAATTGATCTCAAATTGATTTTGAAACGCCTGTGAAAAGTTCTGAGGTGACCTGTTTCTCCTGGATCTAGTGTCATGTCAAGTCCAAATCCCACTCATCACCCCTCTGTTTGGAAGAGTCTCAAATTCATGTTGCGTCACTAGACATATTCCAGATGATAAGAAGGTTCACTTTCACTTTCCAGCTCTACTCACGCCTTCTCCTTGAAAATCCATGTACAGATGATCCGATGTCTGTTGCCCCTTTGGCTCGAGCGCAGGAGACCTGTAACATTTTCTTGTCACCAACACTGAGAAAAGTCCTCTAGAAGTTCTGAGCTGATCTGTTTCTCCTGGATCTAGTGCCATGTCAAGTCCAAATCTCACTCATCACCCCTCTGTTTGGAAGAGTCTCAACTTCATTTTGCGTCACTAGACATATTCCAGATGATAACAAGGTTCACTTTCACTTTCCAGCTCTACTCACGTCTTCTCCTTGAAGATCCATGTACAGATGATCCGATGTCTGTTGCTTCTCTGGCTTGAGAGCAGGAGACCTGTAACATCTTCTTGTCACCAACACTGAGAAAAGTCCTCTAAAAGTTCTGAGCTAATCTGTTTCTTCTGGTTCTAGTGCCATGTGGAGGTCCACAGAAGCTCTGGGTCCACCTGTGGGTCAACTCCAGTCTGTAGCATGAACCTACAGCTTTCTTCTGTTAACACTCTGAAGTCCAAATCTCACTCATTTCCCCTCTGTTTGGAAGAGTTTCAACTTCATGTTGCGTCACCAGACGTAGTGCAGATGATAAGAAGGTTCACTTTCACTTTCCAGCTCTACTCACTTCGATCAACTTGGTCACAGATCATCTGGTTTCTTGAATGTTTCCTTTGCTCACTTGCATTTCGTGTCTCTCTAAACGCTGCAAACCCTCAAACACCAGACCAGAGATTCATAGCTCACCTGTGATCTGCATCCCGGGACCCAAGTGGATGTCAACAGCCTTCATATTAAAGAAGAAGTTTTTCTAAACATTGCTGAAGCAGTTAGCTACTGACACAGGTTTCAGCCCAGACCAGCACAAATCAATGTTTGCACCCAAAGGCAGGAAAAACAAAACAAAGGATAACAGATTTTAATGCACCATTTCATCTTTGAGCCCAAAGACTCTGATACAAGTTGCGACATCTCCACACATTTGTGAAGGTTACAAGCCACAATCCAAGTTTAACTGCAGCAACAGCAGTCATTAATAGATGTAAATGAAAGGATGAAGATGAAAGTCAAAATGAGTCTCATCCACCCGTGCGGACGTCAAACCCCCGTCTTAAGTTTTCTGATTTTCTAATTAATTTCACCCGGCGAGTCGATGATGTTTAAGAGCCTGAACCAGTGGAACAATCGTAGTTTAATGAAGAAGGTGTTGTTCTGTCGTTCGCAGCATATATTCTGGAACGTAAGCCGAAAAGCTACGAGACGCTTCTGCCGGCTCGCGTTTCCAACCTAGTAATCCACGTATACGTTCTCTGTCTTGTTCTCACCGCTTGTCGTGATAATAAAAAAAACTTTTATTTTTCTTTGATGACTGAGATTTGGACTCAGTTACACCTTTAGAGCAGGGGTTTACTTAACCTTTTAGATCTCGGGGCCCACAGCAAATGGGCCCAGGGCCCATTCAAGGAATAGAACTGACTCATGACTCTCATTTCATTTGTGTTCAATATTATTTAATCTACTTACACACAAAGATATTTGTCATAGAGAAGTCCAACTAACAGCAGAAGCAGGTGCAAGTCATGTTCATCAAATTTACTGACGAAAAATAGAAAACAAATCTCCATCCAAACTGCTGAGAAAACTGGAAAAACTGTATGTCATGAATAAAATTTTGAGTAAAATAAATACACTAAAACAATGTCTAAATATTGTGAAATAAGAATAATATACATATATGTATTTATATATATTGTTTTTTTTCAAAATATAAACTAAAGAAGACAGAAGTAAAGTGTCAATGAAAGTGTTTTCAAAACTGGTTCAGCAGGTGATTTCTTGAGCAGTGTTTATTGTTGTCACTTTCTTTATCATTTTTTCTCTTCAAGAACTTCTCCATAGTTGGTAACTGTCACAGATCTGCAGCTGTCAAGTCAATTCAACGACACACTGCTGCCACCAAATGTGGCAAGTCAGAGCTCAAGGTTGCTGGTAGGCATCCAGAGGATCTGCCAGAAGCTGGATCAAAGTCACCGGTGTTACTGTGAGCCATCACAGATCTTCAGTCAGGGAGGTCATTTTACACAATTAATATATTATCTTTGACATATAGACATGTGACTGGTGGTTATTTCATTATCAGTGGACCAGGAGCAGCACCAAGGAGGTTTAAAGTAGCTCCAAACAACGTCAACACAATTGTCATTTTTACCTGTCTGTCTGTCTCATGCTGCAGGTCGGAGGGGCCTTTTTAGACCACGCAGCGGTGAGTGTGAGGGGCGATGGCGCTGTGGCACAGGTCGGGACAAGACTCTCACAGCAACTTAAACGCCCCGTCAGATACCGAAATACATTAGGGAATTGAAAATTTAAAAAAAAAAAAAAAAAAAGAAAGATGAGAAAAGAGGGCGCTTTTCTCATGCAGGGCAAAATGGCAGGTGTGTGAACATCACCAGGGTGGTAGATTTAATATCCCCGGGACAGTCTCAGTCAGAACCATGGGTTTAACAAGCAAGGCGGTTGTTTGTTTTGGGCAAAGGCACGAGTGACATTTGCCTGTAAAAAGAGTGTCAAAAAGTCTGAGATGAAAAACTGCTTGTTTGAAAGAGCGAGGAGAGATGAGGTGGTGCCCAAGAAAATGAGAGACGCTGCATCAGCTAACCCTGCGCCTACGTCATGATGGCATCATCTTGTTTTTAAACACTTTTGGTAAAATTTTTAATCATTTTAATTGTAAAGTGCTGCTCCTCTGCAGACGCAAATCCACTTCAGTCCTTACTAAAAGAATTTGATGACGTCCACGCTGTGTCAGAAGAAGTGCCAACACTTGTGCTTCTGTCAACCAGATTTAGTTCACACAACGGCCACAAGGTGGGGGTAACAAGCTCCCAAAGTACTCCTGGTATGAGTGCAACATGGCCATTTGGGGGTACATCACATGACACCTGGTGACCTCTAGAGAGTAGAAACAAGTGTGAGTGTTTCATGAGCTAACAATGAACCAACCAAAACAGAAGAGAGAAAAAAACGCTGGTTGTTGTGCACCTGCACTGACATCAGACAGAGGCATGGTTTCTATTTAAAACCTGACTGGGTGTCTCAGAGGGCGGCATTTCAACTCCCCATATACAAAGGCAAAAGTTCCATCTGTCTCGCTTCCTTTTCCACGCTTTTTAAGACTCTTATTTTTTCCCTTCCCTTTCATCCACCTGGCTCTGATTGACGAGCCTCAGACGATGAACCCGAGTCGGGGAGTCGGCGGGCGACACCGGGCCCCTGATGTCGCTCTGCCCGGTGTCCGCGCGTGTTGACGAAAACAAGGATTTACACATATTAATGAATAAGACGGCGTGACAGCTCGGCAGAGGTCTGCGAGCACAAAACAGAGGAGGAGGAGGAGGTGACGGGGAGGGGGGCGAGAATGGAGAGGAGGGCTTGAGTTCATTCGGTATCAATTTAGTTGGTATTCCTGAGGGGATATGCTAATATTTTCCGAGTAGCTGTGTTCTCTCGCCGTCGCTTCGCTCCGCTCTCTTTGTGACCGCTGTACCTTGTTAGGGCTGTGGCCTCCTCCGCAGCTCGCAGCGGCATGAGAGTTAGAGATGAAGAAAAACAGGGCCAAAATAAATAAATAAGTACAAGAAAGGCAGAGTGATAGCAGGAGGGAGGGAGACACGCTAGCACCTTGACGCCGATGTACAGCTGCTCTCTCTCAGCAAGCCGCTTTCACCTTTCCAACCCCCTCCTGTCTGTCGAGTGACGCGTTTGATTCCGCCGCATTCATACATCAGTGTGCCCGCGCGATGCTGACACCTCATCTCAGCCTGCCGACTTTGGCTTACCGGGGCCCTGCTTTGCATAGCGCCCCCGCCCCTCCCTCCCTCCTCATCCTCCTTCTTCTTCTTCTTCCTTTGCTTCCGCTCTTGTGCGTGACACTCTGCCCATCTTTAAAGGGAGAAGGATAGATCAGGAGTGTGAGCTGAGGGGGTTTTTTTTGGAAACAGAAGGGATATTGCAAGTGACAGGGATGTGTTCAGGGCGGCGGTGATGGAGGGAGGTGGCGGTGGCGGCGGGGTGGGGTTGCGTGGAAGAAGAAATCTGAGAAGAAAAGAGAAGCTGCGCTCTAATTTATGCGATCACTATCCCTCATCACGGTGTTGACACGTCCTGTCATTTAACAAAAAGAGAAAGACACTTTAGGCTTGATGTCTCTCTTTTTGGGACCTGAGCTCATGCAGAGACTTTTTGCGCTGAAAGTGGGGCGCAGCCATGTTGGTGGCTTGAACACTGTTTCCTTCATTCTTGTCTCTACAGTAGACTCCAAACCTTATAAACAGGCAAAAATAAGAATTAGTCTTGACAATATATTGTGAGACGCATGATTCCAGACTGAACTTTTGGTCTCACAAGGAAGTCGCCTCTCTTCTCTCCATTGTCATTCTGTCTCGATCACATCCTGTGTTGCGCAACAATCCGAACAGGCTGAACGAAGAGATTTTTTATGAGTGTTTTCAGACCGTAACTCGTAACTGGTCTCCCCACGGGTTTGTGTGCAGTTTGAGAGATTCCAGTGGAGACTCGGGCCAGTCTTTTCTTGACCTGCGGGAGAATATTTTTTCCTCACTGTGCAATCCAATACCAACACATCCTGACTCCCATGGCGTAATGTATTGACGTCCTATTCTGACGCCGAAGGCAGCCTTCTGTGTTGCATGTTCCGCCCTCTGCAGCATGTCCTGACTCCATGGGCAGCGCATCACGTAAAAAAAGACCGAGGTTGGGGTTTGGTTGAGGCGTGGGGACGTTTTTACTGCAATGAAGTGCCTATGTGTGGACATGCAACGCAGACGGTGTCATGTGCCGTGTTTTCTCCCGTGCTTTTATTTTGTTGTTGCCTGATCATTTCCGTTTCCTTCATTGTTTCCAGCTTCCCGTGCGATGCGGCTGGGATTCATTTGCGAATCAACCTCACGTGGATTTCAACACCTGGGTCCCAGCTCGTGTTGCCAGATGGTTGCTGTGCGTCCTCACAGTAAAACCCCTTAGATCCTCGCTGCTCCCTGTCGTTCCAAATTCTGTGCGTGCTTGATGTCTTTTCTCAGCCGCCTGCTCTCCTTCCTCCACATTTGTTTACTTCTTGCTGCTGTTGTGCGTGTGGCTATTTTGATTTGACTCACTTTTTCCGTTGCCTCGCATTCGAGTTTTTCCTCGTGCGTGTGTGATTTAGAGCCACTGCGGAGGGCTTTTTTTACTTGGGCCTCGTGAGTAACCTCCGAGTGCATCTTTGGTTGTCCCCCTTATTAATCGCCTATTTTCTGTTTCAGGTTTCTCCCTGACCATGTTCGTGTTGCCTCGCTCCGTAACTGGTCTCCCCACGAGTTTGTGTGCCGTGTGACTCCAGTGGAGACCACACCCAAGACCCTGCCCAAGTGGGCATCCATCCTGAAACATACGGAAAATACACCTCGACTCATATGACACACGTCCTAGTCACAAGTTGCCATACAGTCAACACAACACGACGATGGTGCAGGTAGACAGCGCGATAGCCGCGCTCAGATCAGTTCCGTTTGAACCCAGCACGACCGCTAGTCGCCAGACGGCGTGAATGTCAAAAAAAGAAAATTCCTCTGCTAGTCACGGACACAAACAAGCCCCCACCCCCCACCCTGACAGTCAAGACAATGACTGCTTCAGATTTTTTAATTGAAAGGGAGATGTGAGCCCTTGACGGCGAGCCCATCTGTTCCAAATTGATATCTTCACGACGGTCGCACTCGCCGCTGATGAGCAAGTGCGAGGTTTTCCAGCCCTTTTAATTCCTATCAGGTAATTGGGATGTGAGAAGCTCACACTCAAATGAGGGGACAAAAGAAAACGCTGGTCTTTTAATCACAGATGACTTATTGTTTTCCGTGTTGATTCTTGTCTTGTTTGCTGTTGATGGGGATTCGTTCTTTCACAAAAGCGACATTGTTCCGCAGTCCAGGCTCAATAGCCGAAGATGTGGAGTCACATGATCACACCCACGGACGCCCTGATATTAGGTGCAGTGTCATGAGTTACAACTGAAGCACCAGGTTTGCAGTCCGTTCTATGTGTGAGACAATCACGACCCAGCTCCCGTCCTCACCCTCGAGTCTCAAACTTCTCATCCAGTTGAGGTACATGAAACAGTCTGCTGCATCTCCATCCTTCTTTCAGTGGAAAGCCGCTATGTTTGATCATCTCTTGACATCTCCTCAAAGCTGGACATGTTCAGGTCGACTGCTTGTCATACAAAACTGATGTGTAGGTATCGGCTCAGAAGAGGACACTACGCTTTCTAATGGCTGTAATAGTTCACGAGCCAAAACAGAAATGTGAACTCAATTTGCTTTAGACGTCGAACATTTCCAGGAAATTGACTGATTTTTTGGATTTAAAGGTTCTAATTTCACACTTGATGGAAAACTTTTTTGTTTTTCAGGTGGTGTCAGACTGGCATACTTGAGCAGGATCACACTTCCAAGTGACCCTTGTTGTCTGGGAGCCTGACAGAACTGGAACTGGATTCATCTAGAGCTGGACCTTCGACATTCGAATAGATCAGGACCTCTTTTCTTGACTTGCTGTAGAATATTTTTTTCCTCACAGTGCAATCCAAAATCAACACATCCTGACTCCCATGGCGTACTGTATTGACGTCCTATGCTGAGGCCGAAGGCAGCCTTCTACGTTGCATGTTGGCGCGCATGTCCTGACTCTGTGGGCAGCGCGTCACGTAAAATAAAGACGGAGTTTGGGGTTTAGTTGAGGCATGGGGACTTTTTTTTACTGCAAGGAAAAGCCTATGTGTCGACATGCAACGCGGACGGCTGCCTCTGTCGTCAGTATAGGACGCAAAAGTCCACTTTCCCAACGTGTATATATGGCGCCATGGCATTGAGGATGTGTTGAAAAGTGACATCCAGGGGCAGAGCACAGGCACAGACATTCGGTACACACATCATCTCAGAACCAAAGATGATTTGACGTTTTATCGATGAAGTGAGCGCAGGAATCTAGGTGAGTTTCAAAGGCAGGATGGGTTTTTGATGAGGGCAACTGTCTGGAATAGTTGGAGCTTTCACCTGCTCTACACCAACCCTGTGGTGCGTGAGGGTCCTTGTGTCGCCTGTACAAGACATTATTGATAGAGAGATGCTTTTAAATCAACTGGTCAAAGGTGACAACACTGTCATATGTATCGCCATCAACAGTCATCCTGACACAGGCTTGGTACAGTAACTCGAGTGAGGCAGAAGCAGGAGCAGAAACAAACAAATCCCAGATCGTGGATTGTGAATCAACAGTGGTTCAAATAGTAATGTAATAGTCAAAAACAATGTCCAAAAGTAGCAACAAACAAGAGGCATAGAGCAGCAGACACAACACAAGAAAAAGTTGGTGTTAAAAAAAGCAAACAAAGGAACAAAAGGAATCAAACCGGTAATAGGTACTTGAAGTACTTGTGGGGGTGAAGAGCAGATTACACTATTGTATGAACTGTATATGTATGTATGGGTCATCAACTCCACTGGCAGTTTTCTGGCATCGCTGGTTGATGCTTTGTTGCTGGCATTGCCAGAGCAAAACAAACAAGTCACCGTGAAAGGCAGATTCAATAAAGGGAAAGATATTCAACTGTGTTTTCAGGGGTGCATGAGGGAGTACAGGGTTTCCAGTCCCATATTAAATTAGCTATCCTTCTGCTCCGTCTCGCGCAGGTCCCACAGATTTGGATGATCTAGATAGGAGAGGAGGCCAAAGTGGTTCCTTTAGGTAGAGAGCCTGGTACATAGGTGAGTGAGGGCAACAGACCGAGGTGGAAAAGGGTTGTTGCGTTGATAATCACATGGGCGTCGAGGTGTATTTGCGAGATGAACAGGAGGGATGGACGAGGTGGCAGCAGAGGAGGAGAGACGGAAAGAAGAAAGAAGGAAATCTGAGAAATGAATCTTTTGTGCCCAGCGTTACAGACATGCTCAGACAAAAAAGCGCGGACCTGGAGAAGCTGCCTGCCTGTGATTGATGAATAAAGTAAAGGTGTCAGAAGTGTATTATGTAAATTAGCCGAGGCAGGGACCATTTCGGTGGCGAATGAAAGAGCAGGGACGAATCTGGGTGTGAATGTGTATGTGTGTGTGACAGCGAGAGGTGTGTGTGTGTGTGTGTCACGGAGGGTGCCAACGTCCCCGAGCGCCACAGCCATCTTTCATCTCGCCAGACAACCCGGGACGACACGACTGCGGGTGCGGATGGACACGGGGATGAAAAGAGGGACGGATGAAATGGGCCTTAAAAGAAGGACGGGGATGAAAAAGCGGTCCTCTGAATGACCACAGCCGGGCATCTCTTATCTGGCGCTCCCGCTCCGGCTGTAGTAAATGTATACAGTTACATTTCCCCGCGCCACTCTATCTTCCACCTGGGAATACAGTTATTTCAGTCGGAGTCGTAAAGACCGCCATAAAGAGGCTGTCTGTCTGATTCCCAATGACAGTGTACAGGCTCCGGGAGGGCGGATTGAGCTGTAGTGTGAAGAGGCGGGTGGGACGGGGGTGTATCCACCAATGATGCTCAGGACAGAGGCAAGTCGAGAGTCTTTTGCGGTACAGCCTGTGATTTGCATCAGATATCGAGGTCTGCCGCGCGCGAGAGGGGACATAAATTGTGGCGTATTTGTTCTGCTCTCCAAAATACAAACACCACCTCTGGACCCAAGCGCTCCTTAACGCGGCGGGCGTCACTTTTAATAGCCTGACAAGAACAATCTATCATGCATTCACCTACACACAGCAATATAAAACAGGTTAAGGGAAATTGATGGCGTCCTCAGGCCTAATTCTCGCCGTGAGTGGCGTCGCAGTGTGATTGAAACAGACAAAGACGTATAGGGTTACGGCGGCGCCGTGGATGCGCTAATTACCGGCGGTTGTCGGTCGTCGCTGCATTGTCTCGGAGGCTAACTGGAGCGCTAGCCTTCTAATTCCTCCCCTCTCTATTGTGTGTTTGTGTGGCGGACGGGTGCTGAGGAGGCTGTTTTCATCACGACGGCGGTTATTAACGGGTTCATAAGTGCGGCCCCGGCTATCTCTCGCCGCTAGTGTTGATTTGGAGCCCACAAAGACGGCGCTGAAACCCGTCCTGTAATGAGTGAAAGAACCCCTGTTGTAATTGAGCCTCATTATGCCACAGTTGGGAGAGAGAGAGAGTGGAAATATGACAGTGAGGGAAGAAGAAAGGAGCGCGACGAGCGAGAGAGACTCACCAAACCTGCGCCGCTCGGCGCCTGTTTATCAGTTTCATCAGCAAGGTGGAGTTATTTTCAAGTCTCCACCTCATATTTACCTCGCAACTTTCTGCAGACTGAAGCTTTTGACGCTGCAGCTGCTAACACTGTCGACAGTGTGGCACCTCACCGGCAGTGGACGGGGAAAATGGATGATGCAATAATGTGAGTTGGAAGGGAATCGTGTGACAGAGCAGCAGTCGCTGGACGTGGTCTCTCAATCTGACGTTCAAATAATCTCTAAATTCCTCTTTATGTGGGGTTTCAGAGGAGGAACCTGGACAGTGTTGGCTCCCCCCAGTGGACCCCATTTTTGTGTCCAATAAACTCTAATCATTGGAATATTAGATGTTGACATTGTATCTGTTTGCATCTGTTTCAGGAAATATTATTGAACAGCAGGTCCTTGAAACAAATCGCAAAAAGTTTGTGTCGAGTTTTCCCCACAAGAGATTAGAGAAAAGGTCAGGTCTGAACTGAACGTACTAGTCTTGAATACTGCAGTGACTTTAGAGCAAACAGTCCAGATTTTTTTAGAGCAACGAGACCAAACACCATGAAGAGCTGGGTACTTTGATGACTCCATCCTCCTTCCATTCCGCTCTTGTGCCCAATCGTTGTTATTACCATGTCACACATAACAAAATTAGGTATTAGTATTTTTGGTTGTTCTCCCATATTGCTCACCCAATTCTCAACAGTCCACTCCCCACTTAAGTGTTTGCTCAAGTTTAGAAGCCACATCGTCCTCCAACTCACCAAGGTTGTGATAGCAGGTGAGACTCCTAACTTCCCACTTTACACCAGGAGCGCGTCAGAGCTAGTCTGAAGCGTGACCCCTGGTTTCCACGGAAAGAATCTCCGCCGCACTACTGACCCGCCACTTGTCAGTGAGGCTTCCATCCGGCAGTTCTGTGCTGAGGAATCTCCTGCTTTTATCAACAATTCAATCTTTACTATCCACCAACACATGCAACTCTGATGCTGAGGTTTCCCGCCCCCTGGTGGGCACCAATGCTGCAGCAGGTGTGAAACTGTGTAAGTGAATGAAGACGTGTCCAAGCTCGTACCTCCCAGCTCCGTGGACGACCTTCATCTCCGCCCCTCCACCTCCCCGCCACGATCATCCTCCGCTGAAGTTGGCAAAGTTTTAACAGGAACTTTTATTAAAAACCATCCGATCATCGCTCCCCGACCGTCGCCGACTTTAATACAAGCTGGAATGGCTCCCTCTTTCTAATAATCAAGTTTGATCAAAAACCTGATTCAGCTTCAAAAGTCTCACCAGTTAAGCACTATTTTCCTCATATTCTCGGCGTGCCTCTTCAATTCCTCCGCTTGCTTCACCGTCTCGCTCTCTTTTCTCATTTGCCTTCTTCTTCCACATGCAGGAACTGTCATTAAATGTTATGGCGTGTGGGCTCCCGGGCTGAGCCGCTCTCCTCCTCTTTGTCTCTTTCATGTTTCCCTGGCAGTCATACATTACGTCGCGGAGACAATACCTCCTCCAGATAATGCCATAAATGAGGGAATTTACATACATATGCTCATATATGCAACCGCAGCCTCTCGGATCTGCCACGCTCAACACGGACGGGCTGCGTGTGTGTGCGTGCGTGTGTGTGTGTGTGAAGTGGCGCTCCAGTGGGACCATCATTAGAGCGAATCTAGACTAATGACACAGAAAACGGATCCACACTGAGAACTTCAGTGAAGGCCACACGCACGGATAAATTCCTGCTCAGAGAGGAAAGTGGAGAAGAAGACGGAAAACAAAATCATCACTACACCACTCTAGTGCGTGGAGCTTAACATAACTGTGTGAAAGGATGAATCTTATCATGGCTGAAGCACAACCTGGACTTACTTCAACTCTTTCAACCCTGGTCCAAATCCCACAACTGGTGCGTCTATTGCTGTTCAACAATACAAGCATATCGCCATGGTCTTTTTGCAGCAGCCATTTTATTTGTTTAACTCTTCTCTTCTAAGCTTTCTTTTTTTGTGGATTATTTTCATCACATTTGATCTGTCTTTTTTATCTGTGTGATCTTTACTTCCATTGGTTCCCCATTTTCCCTGGACAATTGTGTCTTGACTCTGACAGGCGAGACTGGTTTTCCAAAAATGTATTGATAATATACCAGGGGGATTTCTCTATTGTGATATTCAGCTTCCTATTTTTAAATATTTTGTGACCACCCATAGGTCTGATGCCACTTCACCAAAACAGTCATTTCTTGAATGACTAGGTTTTTAACTAGAGCTAGCGAGAGTGTTTTTTTTCGTGAGATGCAACGTTTCAGTTCCTGGAAAAGTCAAGCTCAAGCGCATCTCCTGCTCAACAGAGTAGCCTATCAAGCACACTAGTTTTATACTGTAATAAAAAAAAAAATCTGTTTTTAAACACCAGCTATTGTCAAATGTAGACCAAGGACTTGTTGATATACCTGGCTAGGAAGGTGAGACAAATGGGACAAGTGTGGCCTGACAAAATCCTCATTTGAGTTTTACGCCAGTTACAAGAGAATTGGCAGCCGTGGGCTAACATGTTAGCGCTCTCTGCTAACCGCTGCTCAGTATAACTCTGGAGGATTGTAGATATTGGAATAACACCATCTATGCAATGGATGCTCGTCCTAGGCTGTAAAACTGCGAGGAAAGTAGTTGGATGTTAGTTATTTAATCCAGCTCCCATGGCGTCTCTCTCCTGCTGCGTCTGCGCTGAAACAATTTAGCCCCCAATTATTACTGCCAGAACCTCTTCTGGCTGCTTGATATTGCACATAAACTGCTTTGTACTGTATCTTTACAAAGAGTGAATGATACTCTTTACATGACATTTGACATGTGGTCACCACTTTAAGCAAATGTCTTTGGAAAACTATGGTGGGTATTTTTACTTAGTTTAATTTTAAATTAATAAATTATGATAAGTGGAATCCTACAAAGAATTGCAATATAAACCAGAAATATTGAGTCAGGCCAAATTGCATGTCGTCTTAGCCCTAGTTCACAACAATACATGCTATTTTTTTTTACTTTCTTACTTACTGTACTGTACTTACTTGTTGTGTTTCAAACACAGCATCAGGAGACAGTTCAAACCATGTGGTTTCTGAAAATCTTGGGCCTGGACCTACCATGAGAAGTGGATCAGGACTTCCTGTGGATCTTTCACAAGGCCTTTCACAGTCCTCAGATCCAGAGAGGTGCACAAAAAATAGTTTGAAGACAGTGATGGGCAATATGGGCAAAAATATCACAATGATAAAACTCATACATTTTCATTCTATAGACTCATCTTCAAAGTCCAACTTGCACACGGTCACAGGAATGAGGTTTGGGCCAACTTGCTCATCATAGCCGATCCCACACCGTTTCTTCTGCTCTCTGGGAATGTCACTCACCATCGTCAGAGCTCTCACTTTTACCGTGTCCTGGGCTTTATCTCAGTCGTCCTC